>NC_134956.1:15008958-15350455 GCF_965638725.1 Aptenodytes patagonicus
AACTATGAATAATAATCCCTAGGAAACAGATATTTTTATAGGTATAAACATTTTGCTAGCTAATGACTAAAGAGTAGACGCTAGTCAGAAAAATCAACCATTAACTCATTTTTTTTGAGTGGACTGTTGCTGCTTTGAACTAATGAAGAGCATGCTAGGAAAATTATATCATCTTCCGATAGACTGTCCCTAGCTCATCTAAGTAGCAGAACTGAGGAAAAAGCACACAATTTTTGCTGATGATAATATGGACTGTAGTTTCCTAGGCATACACCAAATTTACAGTGGTTTCTGGTGCTAACAGAATTTACTTAATACACATCACTGCACATGAAGAGATTAGATTGTAAATCTGTTTTTTCATAATTTATAAGTGCATTGTGTTAAAAGCACTTTCTGCAGTCACTTGTAAATCACATTGAAAAGAGGGGGCAGAGCTGAGAGTAGCAAAAACATAAACATGCAAACGCAAATTCTTTTCTTGGCCGGAATTACTTAATAAAAATACTTGCCGACACAGGGGAATAAGTGGGCTCTAACTCCTTGATTCACATCTGCCTGGGTATAAATGAGTGGAAACAGAGACATTTAAACTCAAGTCATTGCCACAGAATGTGACTTTCTACTGGAAGAATTAGGACAGAATGTTTTGGCTGGAGGGGGATGGTTTGTCCTGCAGTACTTAAATTTTCTAATTTTATGAATGTGCTACGTGAATTGGCTGCTATTTGGTGTGTCAGTGAGAACTGCTGCTGTGTCTCCTGGGATTTGTGATTGTGGTGGTATGACTGGATACACAATGAAGGATATAAAATTTTAGGACTGTGTCTATGAAGTACTTCAGGTTGTTGCAGCTTGCAAAAGGTCTTGTGGATGGAAATACACGTGTAAGATCAGACAGCTGACATCTGTGGTTGCCTGAGTCCTCTGGCAACAAACTCTAGGGTCTAGCAGGGAAGTGTCCCAGGAAAATGCCAATGAGCAGAATGGCTGGGGAGGGAGTGGTTGTTCATTGGGATGCGACACCACAGAGTTTGAGACTCATTTCAGGTGTGTCGCTGTCTCTCTCGTTCATGTGGCCAGAAGGTTTGGAAGGAACTGGGGGGTACTTTGGTGAAGAGTGTGTATGTTAAAAAATGAGATTTTGGTGGTGGGATGCACACTATTTACAAATTTAGATTGAGTTCCGGCAGTAGTTCATACTAAAACAAGGACAGAAATTTAGAATACGTTGAATCCCTCTCTCTTCCTGTGGGCACTGCCAAGCCGAAGATGGGGGCTCAGACCTGTGATGTGGCAGCAGCCTCACCCCAGTGCAGCATCCCCATGCGCTTTTCTTCCCCACATCCAAATGAAACGCTTCACTTTGGGGTTTCTCTGGTGTTGCACAGCCACACTGCGTCAAGAAAAACTTTCCAACCTTTTGTTTCAAAGTAGCATTTTTCATGGAAAAGTGTGACCTGAATTTGAAGGTTAAACAAACAAACAAACAAAAGGTAAATAATCCATATAGTGAAGCCAAGATTATTTTCTTTTGGGTCAAATGAAATGTTCCGGATCAATCCAAAATGAATTTTGCAGAAATCCCCCCACAAATATTTCAGTTTGAGCAAGACAAGTCCCTTCCATCTCCCTAACATGTTTTTCATTGATCGCTTCCATACAGACAGCATAGGTTGAAAGTCAGGACTGGGATCAAGAGGTGCACCTTGCAGTCCTAGGAAGGAAGGAAACAAACAGGTTAGCCTCATTCACTGAAAGGAGCTGATTTCTATAGCTGCTATTTAAAAGCAGATTTTGCTTTTTGCTAACTACTGTGGCTTAGTAGAGAGAGCGAGCTCAAGAGAGCAGTGGAGGTGAGGCAGCGATGGATTTACTGGAGGGGGGAATTCAGGGACTGTACCTGGGGCAAAGAACTGTTACAAGTCTGTGGAAAGTAGCCTCTCAGGCTTTAAAAACAAAAGAAACTGGGTGAGGATCTTGGAAACTGAGCTGTGCAGAGCTGGGAGATAGAAGAAGAGCAGAGGCTTTGAGGTGACACACAGACTTTCAGCACAGGGGGCTTCTCAGGGTTCCCGGTTGACTAATTCACCAAAGCCCTGTACACAGGAGGAAGGTGGAAATCTTTGAAATCTCAGAACAATAACAGGTTTCTTTCCATTCTGAAATGAAATTGACTGAGGCAAAATATTAAATTAGATTAATATGCCATACTCTTGGCAAACATAATTGCACAGACCTTGTGTTTATATGCTTTTCAGACTATTCATGATGTACATACCTATAACAATTTTACTTAGAGCTGAAAGTAAATGATAAACGTTCTTTATTAGCAGTAAAAGATGAAGAGGAATTTAATCCACAGTGAGTGAAAACTCTGGCATACACTCAGTATTTTTTGCCACTTGTGTTAGGAGCATTTCAGCAAGTTTGTATAATATTGGTGATAGTACAACTTATATAGCTTGAAAACCATGAAAATGCAAATAAGAAAGGTTTGTGCTTCTGCTTTTGCATCTAGAAAAGAGTAAAAGAAAACAGTTTGCCTAGACTGCTCCTCATCTTTCCTAACTTCTGGGAAATTATTCAAAGGGATGTTTTTAAAGTAATATATCTTGGTTTTGCTATGGTCTACAGACCATTGCAAGGAACTCAGCCACGCACAGGACCTTTTGAAATGCTGTTTCTGGTGTAGTTCCCTTTAGTGAATTGAGCTAGGGCACCAAAATAACACTTAAATTCCAGTGCTGTTGGAAAGGCTGTGATATGACTCTCAGGACTGAGTTATGCTTGCATATTTTGGGTTTGCTATGCAATTTGATCGCTGTCCTTAGAGATCATCAAGATTAAGAGCTTTTCCAGCAAGGATGCACTGTCTCCCTGCTCCTCCACCCACATCAATCCTTGTCCTTAGGAGCGCAGTAGACTTTGTTATATATTATTTGACTCCCTGGTTGTGTAAGAGTGTGTTACTCTGGCAGTGTTTTGTACAAAGTGAAGGAAAAAAACACAAACTCAAGACATCAACCCTGAGCATGTCTCATAAACGAGACTGGTGATAACAATACAAAACAGAGCCTGAAAGAGGCTGTTAAATGGCAGCTGTCATCTTCAGAGAAAAGAGAGTTGGTGCGTACTGTATGAAGCAGCTGAAGCTGATTGTTTTGGTTCAGTGTTGCTGGTTGCTCAGAGTTTAGTTTGGACTAAACCATAGTAGGATCTGGTTCACTTTAAACTGCACAGAAGAGTTTGTATCTTCATCTTGAGAGGCTGTTTTCTGTGTTTTCTGCTGGTGTGTGACCTGAGTGATGAACACACATCTCAATGAAAAACTCATCGAGTTGAATTACCAAAGCAACAATGCCAAGGTGTATCTGTGGTAGGTGATCTATTTAGTAGTGAGGCTGGATGTTTGGGTTGTTTTTTTTTTTTTTTTAAAATCAGAACAGGTTTTTTTTTTCTGAAAAGGGCTGTTGTAACTACAACTCTTTCCCTATAAATAAGATTCTTCTGGAAAAAAATGGTGGTGGTGTTTGGTTTTTTTTTTTTGTTAAAATGCTGAAATTAAATTTTGTCATTCTGGCATTTTTCCCAAACTGATTGGCAAAGACAAGACATTTCAGAATGGTAACAGCTTCTGTAAAAATGGAAACTGCATTTAACTTATTATCAAGGCCACTTGCTATGAAGATATCTAATTAAACCATTCCTATTTAAATACCTATACAACACAAACACGTTTTATATTAAAGTTCCATTAACTTTAAAGATTTTACCAGAGAGTCTTAAAGAAATCGTCAAAGATCGCTATTGCATCCAGTTAATCACAGTTCCATATAATCATATCTTACAACCATACACAACATTTTCTGTATTCATAGGAACATATCAGCCACAGTCAGTGTAATCCAAGTCTTCTCAGTCTCATATTCTGTTTTTGGCAGTGGTCAGTAGCAGACACTCAAGGAAAGAGCAGAAAAAGGGAGCAATTAAAGTGTGAATTTTCTCCCTAGATATTGTTGTAGATTCTGGCAGTTGTGGCTTAGGGAATTTTGTAAGCTGGCTGTTACGTTCACATAGTCACATACAATATCTTTCTTCCGTGAACTTGTCTAATTTTTCCTAAGACTTGTATGAAGACTTGGTACACACAATATCTTGTGGCAAGGAGATTTAACAAATAATTCTAGCTTTTGTGAAAAGGACCTTCCTTTTGTTTATTTCAGACTGGCTTCTGGCATTTTAATTTTTGCCCCCTTCAACTTGTATTTTGAGAAATAGAGCAAAATTACATTTGGTAGGGTTTTTCATACGTATTTGATGTTAGCTACCCCTTCCATTGCTTTCTCTAGTTCTGCTCCATCAATTTTGAAAGATGGAACTGGTGTTATCTACAGAGGTGGCATATGTTGACTTATGGAGTGACAAAAGGTTGTTTCTCTCTTACATTTTTCAATTAACTACTGTGTTCCTACTAGGCCCTAGCTATGCATTTACTTTTTTGACCACTACTTAAAGTAAGAGCATATTTCTAGAGAGCTGTTCACGGTGACTGAGGTATTTCCTAAGTGGTCATAGTTAATTTGGAGATAATCAGTATGTGTGTATAGATATGCATGTATGTCCTATTCATGACTTTCATTGATAGAGTTTCATCTGCCATTCTATCACCTCATTGTTTTATGTGCAAGATACCTCACAGCCAATTTTGGTTTTGAGTATCTGGAACAGTTTTGTATGTTCAATGAAATTTGTCACTTGAGGATTCACATCAGTTTTCCTGTTACCTGTGAATGCAGTGAGCAGATCCCATGGGACAGATCGTTCCTTCCTAGGCTGGGCTTGCTGCCTCTGACCCTGTTAGTGGGCTCAGGAATACCATCTTGTCTTATCCCAGGACACCTGAAGCTCTTTAAGAGCTTTTCATGAGGAATATGACCCAAAGCTTTTCTGATGTCAAAGTTCAATATTTCACCAAGGTCATTCCTTCAGTATATTTGTGAGGCAAGATTTCTTTCAATAATAGCCATGTTGTCGCGTCCTCATAGTATCGTATTTATTTAAGTGTCTGCTAATTCTTTTCTTTACTGTAGTTTCACCCAACCAGTCAGATTTAATGGACCTAGCTCTTTCCGTCTTCTGGAAAGCCTTTTAAAAATTGCTGTCATTTTTTCATTTCTTCCTGTCTTTAATACTGGGCTGAACGTAAGTGATAGGGTACATGCCACAGTAAGTACTTTGGCAATTTCATTGGTGCTGGTAACTTGTTACTAGTAATTTTATTCATTTATTCTGAAACTTCTCCTACTGACACTTCAGTTTGACACAATTCCTCAGACATATTTCCTGAGTAGAAAAGGAAAAAAAAAACAACCACAAAAATCCTCTCTGATATCTGAACATCCTTAATCTCTTCCATCAAGAAAGCTGACGTAAAGAATGCAGTTAGGGCTGGACTTTTTTTTGCCCTTTTTTTTTATTTTTGCAATGGTTTTATCTTCCTTCAATCTTTCTTTAATAGCTCAATTTCTTATCAGCCCTGCAGACTCTTTAGTAGGATTCCTTTTTGGGTTGTGGATTGAAAAAGTTTTTGCTATTTACTTTTCGTGTCTTTAGCATGTTGATTGTTTGAAATCCCCCCCTTTTTTTTTGGCCTACTTTCTTAAACTTCTTATCTAATGTGTCTGAGTTTCAACTCTTCTCTTCTACCTGTTTGGACCTGACTTCTACTTTTAAAGAAGGACCTCTTATTAGCCCCCCTTTTTTTTTTCCTTTTTGACCACATCAACCTTTAATTTGATCCTTTTGAAAGGGTAAGTGGCAAATGTTTCTTCTGAACATCTCCTATGGTTTTCTAAATAGTCCCCATGCCAGCCATAAATGTCTTGGCCTTTTATCTGCAGTTTCTTAGTTTCCTAGTAATAATAATTTTTAGGTAGCTCTTCTTTTAGAGTTAAACATTACTGTAGATCTAATGTTCCTTATCACATCACTGTCTCAGTTACATAGTCAAGAATATTGCTGCTGTTCCTCCTGTGCATGTTTGTAATTTCAGTTCATAGGAATCCTTGAGAGTAAATACTTTCATCGTAAGTATTTTCTCAACTAGATGTTGGCCGTTTGCTCTCTCCGATCTCACATACGGAACAGGCAGCTTTTCTGGGGTTTCTAGCATCCTGTCTGCCTGTAGGTTTAGTTTTGCCTCCTGGACTTCACCCCTGCCCCTCTTGGTCTTGCTGATACCCCAGCTGGCCATCACTACAAGCTCTTCTCTAAGAGTCTGTTGATGTTCCCATGGCCAACTGTAAGATGTATTTATTACTATTTATTAATTATATATATGTAATGTATAGTGTGCTTACACCATTAACCTTTTATAAAACAGTAGGGAATGTTTGAAATACAGTTTAGAGAGGAGAGCCAAAGGTGTGCTGACTACTTGTGTGGACAAATCTGGGAGGTGTTAGGAATAGTGTTTTCTTTAGAATTCTATTTAAAAGCACACAAAGCTAGGGCTTTTATCTAAGAAAAGGAAAGAAAGCTCCTCTTTTCCTGAGCAACTCTACTTGTAAATGAAAAGAGCTTACCCTAATCTCTGCAGCAAGTGGTGATGAAAACCAAGAAATCCAACAAGAAAAGGCCTTTTTCTGCAGCAGCCCAAGAATCCTTGGGCCAGTTAATTATTCCTTTCTTCAGCAGCTTAAATTACAAAATCTCTTGAATATTCTTGACCTGTAGTAGAAGAATATGACTACTTATCCTCAGTATTACAGTTCCTTATGGGATGCCCCATCATCTGACAGCAAAAGGGTCATTGTAAGAGACTTAATAGTGCCTGAAGGTTTAATAACCTCCGAGGGGAAAAACAGCTTGAAGACAATGGTCGTTAAAAGCTAGAGCATTTTCTTTGACATACTACACCAGACAAGACTGGACTATGGCTGTTATTGAATTACTACTTGTCCTGGTTTTGGCAGGGATAGAGTTAATTTCTTTTCTAGTAGCTGGTACAGTGTTTTGGATTTAGGATGAGAACAAAGTTGATAACACACCGATGTTTTAGTTGTTGCTAGGTAGTGCTTACACTAGCCAAGGACTTTTCAGCTTCCCATGCTCTACCAACTGAGAAGGCTGGAGGTGCACAAGAAGCTGGGAGGGGGCACAGCCAAACTGGCCAAAGGGACATTCCATCCCATGGGACGTCATGCTCAGTACATAAACTGGGGAAAGCTGGCCGGGGGGGCCGCTGCTCGGGGACTGGCTGGGCATCGGTCAGTGGGTGGTGAGCAATTGTACTGTGCATCACTTGCTTTGTGTATTATTATTATTATTATCATATTATTATTATTATCATTTTATTTCCATTATTAAACTGTTTTTATCTCAACCCACGAGTCTTTCTAACTTGTGCTCTTCCAATTCTCTCCCCCATCCCACCGGGTGGGGGGGAGTGAGCGAGCGGCTGCGCGGTGCTTAGTTGCTGACTGAAATTAAACCACGACACTACTATATAGGAAGTAGCAATGAATTGACTTTGTGAATTCATTTTTTAGGAAATGTTTTAATTTCAGTGTGTG
Source organism: Aptenodytes patagonicus (assembly GCF_965638725.1). Classification (NCBI taxonomy): domain Eukaryota; kingdom Metazoa; phylum Chordata; class Aves; order Sphenisciformes; family Spheniscidae; genus Aptenodytes; species Aptenodytes patagonicus. The sequence continues at coordinate 15,016,536 of NC_134956.1, forward strand.
TTTTCCTTCCTGTTTGGTACAAAGAAAAGCTTTCTGAAACTTTCTAGGAAGTGTAAGTTAAACTATCATTTACAGAAATTGGGAGGGTGTTGGAATTTTTGATTTCTTTTGTGACGTGTCAATAATAAATCATAATATGGCATGCATAATATCATCCTATAAAATATCCTATTCATCTTAATTAGGAAAGTTTAATTCTTGAATTTCTCTGTGAGATATCAGAACTGATGTAATTTTGGAAAAGCAAAACCCTAAGACTGTCCAGACCCTGATCAACATGACTGGTTCTCTCCTTTCAAGGAAAGGCTTTGTGTTTGCATGGTGTAGATATGTGTTCTAGTGTGCGTGCGTGATGCTGTTCTTTGCACACTTCATAAACTGTGGTAGTGAGAAATTTGTGTGGTGACTTTTGAACAGAGTGTTTTGGGTAGATCAGGCTTGGAATGCCAAAACTGTGGGATTTTTTATAGCTTATTTTTTGTAGTGGTTGTGAAAAGTAAAACCTTTGGAATTGTCGCAGATTGTGTGCCCAACCTCATGAGGCACTTCTAGCAACCTTGGTCTCACTCAAGTTACATTAATGTGGCCTCAGGACAGAAATCAATCTAAATGCAAAACTGACTTCTTTAAGCTATGTTTCCTTCAGTACTTTCCTTCTTTCTCTTTCTTTTGTACACACACCTGCTCATTTGCACACATGCAGACAACAATCTAGTACATACAGCTAAAGTATAAGCCAATCAATCTATGTGTCTGGAGGAAAATAGAGAGATTGTTTCTTTCCATACCTAATTACTCCTTGTTAAAGAGCAACAGAACTTCTGACAGGACAAATTATTTTCTTACATAAGTAATAAGAGAAAGTGACAGGCACTCGTAGGGAATGAATGGGGACACAGCACAATAACAAACTCTTTAAAAAGAAGGATAGGTAGTTTTTGTGGATCTTTTTTTTTTCCTACAGAAATATAGGTGATAGTGCCAATGTTCAAAAGATAGAAAAGAGATATAACAGCCCCTATAAGCAAGAAAACTGTTCTCTGTCATGGTGATAATACCATGGGGAAATCCTGCCAAACAAAATGAACAGAATAATCAGTTAATACCCACTCTAGGCTGGTACATCCTGGGAAGAAAGGGACATTAAAATCTGTGTTTTATGGCACTGAGAGGCACCAAGTTGAACAAGATCAAAGACACAATATATATATTCACAGCAGTAGAAAGTCCTACTGTGAAGAGCTAATACTCTCCCTGGACGGACAATGGCTAAAATACTGAGTGGCTGAACATAAGAGAAATACCTTCTGTGCTCAATGGCTGTGGTCTGAGGGGAGGGAGGCTCTGTGCCTTTACCAAAAAAAATGAATAGTAGAGCCAGGAGCTGAGCAATGCCTTCCTGTATGTCAAGCCCAGGCCCACCGAGCCATTCCCCTCTTCTAACCCAGAGATCCAGTGATGCCCACCTGTTTTCAATGTAAGAAAATAAGGACTTGAGAGAATAAACCACTTTTCCCTCCCTTTTCTAAGAATCAAGAAGACTGAAAATGTCAGAGTTTTGCTAAGTTGATTTAGGGAAAATCTTGAATTCTTTGTCTGACAAATAAGAAGCAAAGTGAGATAAAGCCGGATAGCAGGTAGGGAACGCATAACAACTTACAGAAACATAGGAACAAACAGTGATTTACTGTGGGCTGTTATAAGAATGTGACTTACCAATTCATAAATTCACAGTAAGCTTGCTTTTGTATTATCATCTCTGTTATCTCCAGTCCTAAGGACTGATAACACACAGCACAAGTAATCTCCAGTCCTTTCAGTCTCTGTCACCTAAGTCGCAGAGTTCCCTTCTTTATGCGTGTGCTTCACTTTTCCGCTTCTGCAGATGTTTGTTGTCTGTTCCTGTGTTTCTTTCCATTAGTGAAGGCGTTGACCTGAGCATAGGAGAAACAGAAAAGATTTGTAAGCTGCTCTTGTGGCTTGGTGCAGCCCTTGCCAACTCTCTGCCTCACCCTGTAGCCCTGGCTGAGGGCCACACAGCATGCATGCTGCCGGGGGGACAGGCACGTCTGCCCTCCGCACCACGCTGGAAGAGATGTGCTGCAAAGATAACACCTTCCCTCTGATTTTTACATCTCAGGCCTTGGTAGCACCCCTGAGCCACAAAGTGCAGTGTGGTACTTCCTTTACTTTTTCACATGAAATAAACTTTTAAAGCAGGCCAATTACAGGAAATGTTTACAGCATTTCGCCGCTGCAGCTAACATTAAACATTTAACAGCTCTCCTCGTGAGCCATACTGGAATCCAGTCTTGTAGCATGCTGGAAGGGGTCACTGACACATGCCAGGATGGTCCTTTAGGAATCAGCATAGAGCAAGCAGTGGGGAATGCAACAAGGCTGGCAGCCCTGCCAGGAATTGCAGCCTGCCCGAGCAAGGGATCCCACAGACAGGGCCCCTTGAGACTGCAGAAGAAATGGGGCAGTGTGGAGTGCACCTGACTGCCCTGCTGCTGCCAGGACTGGGACGATTCATCATCCCTGTCTGCAGACCCAAGAAACGATGTTCTGGCTTTCCACATACTCTACCTGGCATGAATTGTGGAGAGGGGCATGTTCAATTGCTCAGCCCTGCAAGCAGCCTGCCATCATGTGAACTGTCTTGCTTGTGCTCTCCTGTTCTGTAGCTGGGTATGACTCTGCGATGTGATGAGGACTTCTATATCTTTTTTTATGTGATGTTGGTGCATCTGGTCATTGCAGAGCGCAGCTGCAACATGCAGCTTAATAGCACTGCAAAACATACGTGTTGTATTATCTTACGGCAACATGAGACAATGCTGACTGGTGTAACTAGCTGAAGCTGGATGGAAGCTGTGCTTGCCCACCTCTGATACCTAGACATATCCTGGGTAAAATTTAGTACCTGAGTGCTGAGTTACCTGAGAAGAATGAATTTTGGCCAAAGAAACAAAGGTTACATCTGCTTTGTTGTCCCTGGTGTGACCATGATCCTGCAGGCTAATTTATCTTTAAGCTTGTTAACTAGCTTGGAGAATACTGATAGTGTAACTGTACTGACAAAGAACTTGGTAGCCAAGGAGAAAAGGAGCTGGGTAAATACCGTATGTGGTTAGCCCCTGCTCAGGTCTGGACTGCTGCAGCCCTGGGGGCCTATCTGGCTGAAAGCAAGCTGAGGGACTCGAGGTGAGCTGGTGGCAGTGATGCTGGGACAAAGATCTGAGTCAGAGCTCTACAAGGTATTTAGCTGATTCCACTTGAACATTAGGTGTGAGGCTGCATTTGGGAAGATAACTACTGAAACACAGTTTGGCTTTTTCTTGGTAGCAAACCCAGATCTGACAGGGATGAGCATAGGACAGTGTTCAGCCCCTGCCTACGTGCAAAGTGTTACACAGATTCGGTCTCACACCAACACTGAAATAATTGCTACGATCATAGTAGGCCCTTTTATAACAGCATGCTGGTTATTTACACTGTGCAGAGACAAGCCTTTTTCTTAAATTCTCATGCTGGTTTAGGGTAAGATGACTCTTTCCTGCTGTTTGCATGAGACGGCAAAAGCAAACACAACATCACCTCTAATTTGCAACAGACAGGTCTGATTCTTTAGTCATAGGTGAGTTTTACACCAGTGCAATTTTATAAATTTCCATCAAGTTACTCCAGATTTGTACCAGCTGAAATGGAAAATGTCTGCTTGATGTGCAGATTAAGGCTTGGAAGCAAGGAACACAGAAATGTGAAGCAGAAGCTGGTCTGTGGGAAAGGAATAGAAATGAGAAAGAAGAATTATCCTGCTTTAACCTAATGTTGTTAATCTATATTGCCCATTATAATCTCAAGTGTCCTGCTTAGTGAAGTATGCAATCTGTAGTGCTGGTTCCTGCACAAGCAGTGTATCTAATGTAAAGGACGGGCTCAACATCCATCATAATAATTACTGTGTCATAATTTTCTGCCCTTCCTACCTCTGCTGCAAAGAGATAGAAGAGGCCTTTCAAGTGTTTGAGAATTTTCACTAAAAATTTCTCAGGGTTTTTTTGATATGGAAATTTGTATTTCTGCCCTATTTATTTTGCAGGTTTGACCTGACATAATGAAATATACGTTATTGGGGAGTGTAGAAACTTAATTTGAATATCTGAAAACACGCTTATTTCATTTAATGTCTGAATTTGCTTGGCTGCACTGAAAGGGAGCAGTAGGCATATTAGAAGTTTCATTTGAAAAATGCTCCCAAAAAAACCCTTAATTCAGTGACTCAGAGATTCAGAGGCTGCTTGACTCTAAAGTTAAATATGAAGCAGTTACATATGGTCGTTGCAGCTCAGAGTGGTTAAAATTTGGTCTTTGCTTAAGTCTTTTGTATTGAAGGAGATGTAAGCAATTTTAACAAAAAAATGTGAGCCCTCCCAGATCCGTGAGATGGCACCATTCAGAGCTGGTGTTTTGGGCCCAAACTCATGCATATGTGCTTGCACCACCTTCTTGGCTTTATATATTAGTTTACATTGTTAATTCTCATAGCTGTGGAGTGCAGCTTGAAAGTGAGATGCACATGAAACCAGCCTAATCAACATCCACAAGACCTCTGAGCTGTGCAACCCAATGGCAGGTTACGTCCAGCTGCACCCCGGCGGGTGACGTTGCCTGTGCAGGAAGGATTGTACAGCAGCACCATCCAAGCACGTCCACCCTTACTGCATTGCACCCAGGCAAGACGTGTCCCTTTGGGCAGCAGAATGGTAGTGCTGTCCCTGTTCCTGCAGGAGTAACTGATAGCCAGGGCTCTCTGCATTGGACCCTCATTGCCTTGGTGCTTTGTCGTCCATGCGTTTTCCTGCAACAACAGCCCCATGCACATTTTTAATGTCACTGATAAGTGATGCTTCTGTTCTGGTTTCTCTGTTGTTGAGGGGCTGTCATCACAATTAATGAGCTTTGTTACAGGAAAGATACTACAGGCTGCAAAACAATGATTTATGCCTGCATTTGAGATGCATTGGTGAAGCCGGGAAACCAGCTGATGGGACCATAGCCACAGGACACAGGGCAGGATATTCAAAGACCCTAGACTGTAGCAAAACCAAGTGATAGCTTTTGGAGATTAAGAAGGCTTGCATTTTTACATTAATATTTCACTAAGGGAAGTCCACTGTCCTGGTTTCGGCTGGGATAGAGTTAATTTCTTTCCCAGTATCTGGTACAGGGCTGTGTTTTGGATTTAGGATGAAAATAATGTTGATAACACACCGATGTTTTAGTTGTTGCTAGGTAATGCTTACTCTAGTCAAGGACTTTTCAGCTTCCCATGCTCTACCGACTGAGAAGGCTGGAGGTGCACAAGAAGCTGGGAGGGGGCACAGCCAGGACAGCTGACCCCAACTGGCCAAAGGGACATTCCATCCCATGGGACCTCATGCTCAGTACATAAACTGGGGGGAGTTCGCCAGGGGGCAGGGACCGCTGCTTGGGAACAGGCTGGGCATCTGTTGGTGGGTGGTGAGCGGTTGCATCACTTAATTTTCCTGGGTTTTGTTCCTCTCTTTCTCTCTCTCGTTGTTTTCCTTTGCATTACTATTATTATTATTATTATTTTTCAATTATTAAACTGTTCTTATCTCAACCCACAAGTTTTCTTATTTTTGCTCTTCCAATTCTCTCCCCCATCCCACCACGGGGGGAGGGTGAGCGAGCGGCTGTGTGGTGCTTGGTTGCCGACTGGGGTTAAACCACGACATCCACATAAAGGGTTTTATTACACAAAAATATAATTCAGTCACTGAAAAGCAATAAAGATTTCTTCGTAAATGTACCGTGTTAAGTGCTACTGAAGAAAATACAAAGTCTCAGTTCCACAAAGGGATCCACTTGACAGAAAATGTAATTGGGATCAAGACCTGAACTGACCTGATTCTACACTCTAGTTGTGTCGTTGTTTTTGTTTACACATTTTGTTCTCATTTTTAATTATAGAAACATTTATTTTCTGCCTCTAGGTGTTTTAAAAATTCCATCTTTTTGATGTGTGAGTGCAGAAAAAACAAAGAATAGCTTTGGACTCTGCTTAGGAAATCCAGCTAACGTGCTTAGTTGTCAAATGAAAAAAAAAAATAGTGGAGAGTGATATAAGCACCAGATCTTTCCATTAAGTCTGTGCAGTTTACTGATAATTTCTTTGGCTTTAAGAATTGGCATCTTTCTCTTGTTGTGCACTTTTTTTTCCCATGTGCTGTTATGTGGAAGACCTTTGGAAACATATACCTGTGTGCCGACCTTTACACACATGGGTTGTCTTATTAAGAGTTGAGACCTGCCTGGGTAGAGTCAGTTGCGTTTTTCTCTCAACTCTGTAAATGTTTGCAGGATGGTTGTGGGGGGGACCCTGTGCCTGCCTAGGCAGCATTCTGTCACTGCACAAAGTAAAGTGTACTTGCTGCAAAACACACAAAAATAATTTTATCTTTCATCTCTTTCAGCTACAGTAACCTTAACAGGTACAAAAAAATAAAATAATGATCAAACAGGAATGTGACATTTAAGTTGATGATGTCTCTATAAAGATATAAAAACTGATTACATTGAATCTGAGCCCGGAGGATCCCCACTGCGGGATGAGCTGCCATCCTGCAATACAACCTGGGAGAGATTTTTCTACCGCAGAGGAAAATTCAGCAGCCTCAGTAGCAAACATTGAGCTCAGCTGCAGCTGGCATTAAGGCTAAATTTTTGAACATCTGAATATTGAAAGCCTTTTAAACTCACCTAATATTATTCTATTACTGGAACAAATCTAACAGTAAATTGAAAAAAAAAAATAGGAACCTTCTAAAAAATATGCCTTCCCCATCCATTTTCAGCTTCAGTATTATGTAAAGATGACAGTTATCAGCTATGTAGAAAAGCAGCTATATTAAATGTTAAATAACCTTTAACAGCATCAAATATTTAATCATAAAAAATTAAATTGACAGTGGTGTGGTTCACATAGTATCCCCTCAAAAGCCTGACAGCATCATTTCTCATATATATTGATAAGTACAAGACATCCATAAAATCGTAGGCTCTGTAGCCTTCTATTTATGAGAGGCTATCTAAAACTCATTCATTGCAGGTAATATCAGTAAGTCAATTCAGCTTAGTCTGATAGCTCATAACTTTTCAGACTGTTGTATTTACTGAGCCATAGACTATCCTTTCTTCAAGTGTACTTGAGAAAATGACTTGTACTGTAAGACTATTTCTTCTCAAAGTATAATCAAGTGCTTTAAAACGAACTCCATAACTGCAAATTCAAAACAGTATTAGACCTTGGTAATAATATAAAGAATATTGCTTTGATAATGCTTTGGAAGTTGCACAGGGTATTGGGAGTATTTTTCTGACTGTAGTAACCCACCCAGAAGACCATCAGTGGGGGTTTGGTGCCAGGCTTAGGCATGTTTCACGGGGTGGCAGAAGCCCCTGTAACAGAGCTAACAAAGCTTCATTTATAAATGGGAGAAACTCCTCGGTATGTGACGTACGTGACTGTGGGTGGAGAATCAGCACTGCAGGGAGCAGCGGGGATGGCAATCTGCTCTGTCTTGTGGATGTGATAACGTCTGGCCAAATTCAGACCTCCTAAGCAGTGAGAGCAAGTCTGTTGGCTTTGCTGTGTCAACTGCCTGTATTAGTTGCTGACTTGTGGGGCTTACTGTAGAGTTTGGCCCTGCTCCTGCTACAGTAGTGGTGAAATGTTAATTGTGTTTCTAGAGCAATCCGTTACTGAGGGAGACTCTTCTTTTATGTCTGATTTTCTGGCAGCACAGCAGAGATGTAGGCAATAGAAATTCACAGGTAAAACCATCCTGTAAATGTTTTAGTAGTGCTTTATTTAAATTGGCTTGGACAGATTATTTCCATTTGCAATTAGGGAATGGGATCAAAAACCCATAGAGAAACTCCTGTTGACTTTAACAATCTTCTCACTGAGTATCAGAGCTGTGTATAGAATTTGCTTGTAAATAAACTGAATTTACCAGAGACTTGTAAATATTAGCCATTATTCAAGTGAATCAAAGTCACAACTACCCAGAACTGAAGCTTAAAACCGAAACAGAATTTGGGCAATGACGTTTCCAGCTAGGGGACTTTTCCTTTGCCTTCCTGAATTGCTTATTCCTTTCATTTACCTGCATTTTCTGGCACTGGCTGGGGCTGGAGCTAAAACCAGAGAGAGAGGCTGCATTTCCCTTTCTGTTAGCAATGGCCAGATTTGCTCAGCAATCACTTCTCTCCATAATTCAAGCAGTGAATTGCCATTTTTGAGGACTTCAGAGTGGAGAATTGTGTTACCAAGCTGTTTCATTATTTTTAAATTTCTGTTTCACTGCTTTCTGGCTTCTGATATTTAGACAACATCAGCTTTTAGTGTTGAAAACATTCCCCTTGGAGCCTGAGCTGCGAAGGGGAAGCTGCGTGCCCCTGATCCATGGGCAGGGAGGGGGGATGCCTCTGGCTACAGGAGGCTGGACTGTCTCTTTTTGGGCTGTGTGAGTGAATGGCAGAGCCTTTGACACTGGTGTCTGTGACAACCGAAAGGCTGCTAAGTTCCCTGGCCCGAGGGGACTGAGAACTGGGGCTGAGGGCAAAAGTTGTATACAAACATGGGAAAAATAGCAGGAGCTAGGTTGGGGGAATAGAGAGAGAGAGAGGGAGAACGGCAGAGATAATACTTGTGGGGATTCTGCCCAGACCAGGATGGGTGTGAAAGCTGGGAGAGGGGTACTACTCTGTCCAGGAAATTTTAAGTAATTTAGATGTGAAAGCAACACTCAGAAGATGGAGCAGTGCTTTGAGCCATAAACCCACAGCCCAGTGATCTCCATCAGAGATGTGTTGGTCTGCACAGGAATGACTCACTTCTTTTGCAAAAAGGAAAGGATTTGGGGTGCGGAAGGGTTTTCAGTTTTTCTTGTTCCTGGGATAGAAGTGCTGGCGGTAGCAAACTTGCCACCTGAGAGCAAAAGTATTTACAACAGCGCATCAACCTCGGCTGGCCCAGCCGTGTCTGGAGATGCAGCCTGCAGCCTTGCCCACCGTGCAGAACCGGCATCTGACAGGTGAGCGCAAGCAGTAGTTGACCTGCAAGAGCAGCAAGATCAGTGGTGGGTGCTCAGATATAAGGCCTCTGTCAGCCTGATAAGTGCCAGGACTGAAGGGTCATCTGCCTGATGCCATAAAATTCCAGGAGGAGTAATTGCCACCCCAACAAGCAGGGGGGAAAAAAGAGGAGGTGTCCTGGACTTGAAGGTTAGGGGAAGGCAGAGGGTTAAAGTAAGACAAATGCATGAGATTTGGATGCCCAGCAGTGCGTAGGGGTTGTGACAGCCCTGGACCAGAGCCGGTGAAAGCTATCCTGTACACCGGTTCCTCGCTGGAAGCAGTCAGAGAGGAATATCAGTTTTTTTGCTGGGAAAGTTCAATTTGATTTGGTTTCAAGTTGGGAAAATTTGGCAAAGACATTCTATTTTTTCTGTCGGTCATACCATGGGCTGTCACAGGGTCCCACAGATGATGTAGCTGGAGGCCCGGTGGACGTCCCTTTGCCCAGCTAGGTTATCACTCCTGTGACTGCCTGAAGGACTTGCAGCTGTGTGTTATGGAAGTCCATAGGCAGCGTCTGTGCTATGGAGTCCAAAGGGGGAAGGGAATTCCAACATTTTGGTATATTTTTGTCTTAATTTGGTAGAAAAATGCAAATTTTGAAACTTTTCACAGCACCGCTGCCTTCATTTGGAATTAGAGTGGTGGCATAACATAACTGCATATGGTAACTGTATAATAAACCTGAGTTCTTCTATCATTCTCGTCATGATCCTAAAATACTTTGCCGAAGAGAAAGGCTGCTGACTCTATCCCCATTTTATAGATGTAGAAACAAAGGCAAAGGGAGATGAATCAATTTAACCTGCAGATAAATTGATTTACTGAGACTGAGCTAAAAATGGTCATAGTCCAATCATCTCTGCAAGCTTGATAGCACAATACACCAGACAAGCAAGAACCAGGTCTTTGCCGAACACGTCCGCTGAACACATGGAGATGTTTGTCTTTCTCTGGGGCAGGGATGTCACTTGCTGACACTACTGGTGTGAGATACACAGGTGTCTCTCACAGCTCTGCCCTGAGTCTGCAGCAGCTTGTACTAGACATTGCTGTGCAACAGCCTCCCCTCCTCCTAGTTTGATAGCTCTTGTACTTTGTAGACAGGCTTTATATTTCAAAGCAAGCTGTCTTTCGGGTTGCAGGTGCCCTCTGTACTGTGTCGCTGGTGCTCTGACAGCAGTGTGGAGCTCAGCCAGGGCAAACTGCTAATGTTGCTGCCTAAGTGCAAAGTGTTTGGGGATCTCTCCTGGCTGCAGGGGTTGAGATCTTGTTTTATGTCCTTTCAAAGGCTGTAGCTGTGGCAGCACCAACATCCTTGGTCAGGCTGATCTCAGGTGGACCTGTGTCATCCAAGTTGACACGCTGAGACCTGACTTCATCTCCATGTACAGAACAACCTTTTTCTGCTAACAGGTCAGTGGAAGTGAGACACGCTTGGATTAGAGACGACTGAGTTTAGGAAAAAATGTTGTTGTTGACAACTGCAGATGTGCTAGAATGAAAATGGGTAGCAGGAGTGTGCTCAGTTCAGTGAGGGCTTCGCCAGGGAGAGTATGCATGGAGCTCCTGCTCACAGCTGGTGGTCTGACAGGTGAGTGCAACCCAAATCTGTCATGTTTCAGGTAAACACCCAAACTTTTGGAAGTTGAGGTATCTGCAGCAGTTTGCTGATAACCTTAATAAACTGCAAAATGTCTCCAGATTTTACTGGTGGGACTGGGAACTACTTCCAGGATCATAGAATCATAGAATCATTGAGGTTGGAAAAGACCTCTAAGATCATCGAGTCCAACCATCGACCCAACACCACCATGTCCACTAAACCATGTCCCTAAGTGCCTCATCTACTTGTCTTTTAAATATCTCCAGGGATGGGGACTCAACCACTTCCCTGGGCAGCCTCTTCCAATGTTTAACCACTCTTCCAGTAAAGACATTTTTCCTCACATCCAATCTAAACCTCCCCTGGCACAACTTGAGGCCATTTCCTCTTGTCCTATTGCTTGTTACTTGGGAGAAGAGACTGACCCCCACCTCACTACAACCTCCTTTCAGGTAGTTGTAGAGAGCGATGAGGTCTCCCCTCAGCCTCCTTTTCTCCAGGCTAAACAACCCCAGTTCCCTCAGCCGCTCCTCAGAAGACTTGTTCTCCAGACCCCTCACCAGACATGCTCCAGCACCTCGACATCCTTCTTGTAGTGAGGGGCCCAAAACTGAACACAGTATTCGAGGTGCGGCCTCACCAGGGCCGAGTACAGGGGCACGATCACTTCCCTACTCCTGCTGGCCACACTAGTTCTGATACAGGCCAGGATGCCATTGGCCGCCTGGGCACACTGCCGGCTCATGTTCAGCCGGCTGTCGACCAGCACCCCGAGGTCCTTTTCCACCAGGCAGCTTTCCAGCCACTCTTCCCCAAGCCTGTAGCGCTGCATGGGGTTGTTGTGGCCGAAGTGCAGGACCCGGCACTTGGCCTTGTTGAACCTCATACAGTTGGCCTGGGCCCATCGATCCAGCCTGTCCAGATCCCTCTGCAGAGCCTTCCTACCCTCGAGCAGATCAACACTCCCGCCCAAATTGGCGTTGTCTGCAAACTTACTGAGGGTGCACTCAATCCCCTCATCCAGATCATTGATAAAGATATTAAACAAGACCGGCCCCAAAACTGAGCCCTGGGGAACACCGCTCGTGACCGGCCGCCAACTGGATGTAACTCCATTCACCACAACTCTCTGGGCCCGGCCGTCCAGCCAGTTTTTGACCCAGCGCAGAGTACACCTGTCTAAGCCGTGAGCCGCCAGCTTCTCCAGGAGAATGCTGTGGGAGATGGTGTCAAAGGCCTTACTGAAGTCCAGGTAGACCACATCCACAGCCTTTCCCTCATCCACTAGGCGGGTCACCTGGTCATAGAAGGAGATCAGGTTGGTCAAGCAGGACCTGCCTCTCATGAACCCGTGCTGGCTGGGCCTGATCCCCTGGTTGTCCCGCTCATGCCTTGTGAGCACCCTCAAGATGAACTGCTCCATAATCTTCCCCGGAACCGAGGTCAGGCTGACAGGCCTGTAGTTCCCCGGATCCTCCAATCCTCCTGGATCTTGACAATGCAAGTAGTTAGAGCACGTAGAGAAAGTTGCTTTGTGCCATGTGTGGGGCGAAGTATTTCCATGTCCTGGAACCAGCCTTTTGATTTGAACTCAGTCATTCTGCACAGTTCAGCTTGGTGCTGTTACTGCTTCTGCAGCATCCATGTTTCAAGCAATAATAGGATTAATTGTTTTCTAAGCTGGTAGTACATCTTTTAACATATGCGGTATGCAGAACTAGGCAATAAATAACTAAAAGAAGCCTACGGAGCAGTGGCTCCTGCTGAGGATTTTACTGAGCATATAGAGAAATTGATTCTGTTAAACTTCACTTGCTGGAGTGGAAAGTTAAAGAAGAGAGAAAAAATGCTAAGAAATAGAGTGGCGCACAGGACTGTCATCTTCATTTTAGGATTCTCTCTATAAAATGTGCACATCAGAGGCTTGGAAAAGCTTCCTAAAGAAAAGGAGCTTTGGTACAATGTCTCAGGGGCAGAGGGAACCACAGCACTTGACATGCTGTTTAAAAGGCTGGGGGAAATGCTTTAAAAAAGAATCGCTGTCTGTTCCAGATCCTGGTTCAGGGTCCACGTGCAGTCTTTTCTCAGTCAGCACTTCTGATGGAATCAGCAGGATGCCAAACTGAAAATGAAATGCCTGCAGGCTGTGAAAGTTGGCCCTTGATAGACTGAGGCTCTGATCTGGAGACTGGCAGCGTTTGGGCAGATGGTGGTCCCCACGGACACCTCATCATCTCCAGCAGAGCCCTGGCAGTCTCTGGGAAAATCCCCTGACTTTTTACACAGGAGAATGAGCGAGAGGACCAGAAAGGTTCTTAATGGGCTGAAAATCAATTAATCAAAGAACTAATCTTTCAGTTGCTTCTTTCCAAGGGAGCTCCCTCCTTCTTCCGTAATGAGAACTGCTATAAACAGGCTTTTTTCCAATACGTAGTTCATGCTGATGCTCTCCATGTGCCCCTTGCTGCTCTAAGGAGAGACCTCTGCAAGGTACAAGGTTCAGTGCACGAGGTAAGTGCCAGAATCGTGGCTGGATACTTGCAGGTGTACGTTAAGGACATATACCCAATTAATCTCAACCTGAGCCATTCTAAATAGGGAGAACTACTTTTTTTTGTTTGTTTTTTTCTTACTGTGCTTTTAAAGTGGGCAATAATAGCAGTCACTGACAGCTATAATATGGTCCTGGATCTACCAGAAGGGCTTTTTTTCTCTAAAATAAAAAGCAGTGAAATGGAAGATCCCCTGCTGCAAGCGTGCCCATAATTTGCTGTGCTCACATGGCTGATCCCCTTGATTTCCTGGGCCCTGTTCCTAACCCTGGGATGGAAAGAGTGTCCTTTAAATGTTCTTTCTTCCTCCTCCTCTTCCCTGAGGCATTGGCTTGCAGACACTGTGCCTAATTTGGAGCTTATCAGACGAGGGATAGGAACAATGATCTAGTGAAATGGCTACTCAGGCTTCTCTCTAGTTTATCCCTCCATCACTAACCTGCTGGATGTCCTAGATCAGGCCATGCAGGGCACGTCCCTACAGATGTGTCTCCACAGCTGGCTGCAGATAGACCTGTGCACCTCTGCACGCTGACTGGCTGCATATGAGATGGCTCCTGTCTGGGAGCACAGCAGCGTGTTCACGGCTTCCAGGCCCAAACGGATCCATATCCAGCCAGTACAGGCAGAGGAGCGTGCGTCTGCCTGCACCTGTCTCTGTAGGTACACACTTAAGCTCTCCATGTCTTGGTTCTGTCAAAGGGGTCTAATAGCCCACTGCATCACAGAGGTAGTATGGGATTAAAACCTATTAATCATTACACAGTGCTGAGACAGATGTGTTTCATTCCTAGAATAAGTACACAGATAGACCATGATCATCTAAAGCTAATATTAACACATTGGTGTCTGTGATTTACATAAACTAGTCCCTGAAACTCCAGCTGGATAGTGCTAAAGAAGAGTTTCTGGGCTATTAAGCGTTTAATTTGGCAGATACAATTCAGTCGTGAAATGATCTGCTCTCTTGAAGTGACAAAAGTGAGGGCTTGCATTGCTTGGTTTGTAATACAAGAATAGGAAAGGTTACTGTTAAAAATAAAGTGTTCCTGAATGGACAGCAGTCAGGGAGATCCCCTCAAATGCAGGAAGGCTTGGCTGCTTTAATCTGCAATCTTTCTAATGTCCAGGAAAGTCTTTCCCTAACTACAGAACTTACTGGCAAATTATGTCTCACATTGTGGAAGAAGAGATTTATCTCTGAAAGGTATTAAAAGCTTCTGTTCCACAGTTGTCATCTGGGAAGATACAGTATTGATTGATCCTGGAGTTTCATTTGATTGGTTGCATTGGTGATTACAATATTGATTTGTTTCACATGCTGTTTGTTTCGTGCACTGCTCTGTTGCAGCAAGAATTAGTCCAACTTGCTGCTTGCTGCATGTTTTTCAGGAGAGGAATCAGGCAGAATTCATTTTTCACCAGACAGTCTTACGGAGTAATTAACTGAAGGGAAGCTGGCGAGAATTACTGAATTACCCAGGGAACACAGCAGAGTCAGAGTTTTTTCAGGCATGTGTAAATAAAGAAATTTGCATTCTCCAAATATTTAAAGCAAATATTGTATTCAAAGGGAAGTGTGTAATTTGAAAAAGTGCAGAAATATAATAATAGCTGCAAGCAGTTTCAAACCCTTGCTGCCACAGCTAAAGCAGAAGGGAAATCTGCAGAGTAGCTGCTGAGCTGCCCCTTGAAAAACTGTGGTGAGAGAGGAAGAGAAGGATGACTGCAACTTCCCATGTCAATTCACGCCCTGGCCTGAGATTTACTAAGTAGCTTGTCTTGCCTTGTCTTCATCCGCCTTTATCAGCGCTATTGCCTGATAAAGCCTGATAAAGGCCTGAAGAGCTGATGTTTGCGGGGATGTACAAAGGAGTTGGTCTGAAACCAGAAGTCATTCTGTTCAAATTGTGCAATGGGACATTGAACGCAGAATCCAAGTGAAGCCTCCACCACTGGAAGGTCCCGAGCAGTGCTCGAGGTCACATGAATCGTTTTTCTAATGACCACTTATGTCCCCAAAAAGGAGGGTCTGCTGTCCTGTCCCGTGGCTGGACACGTCATCAGATACCGTCATAGGCTCCTGCAGAAGAAAAGTTTTGAACATGAATTTTAAATGCTCACTCTTAGTCATCCCATCTGGTATGAGATACTAATTAAAAAAGTGAGACATTTCTAGATCTACATGTATAATGTGGAAAGAAATAAATGTACTCGGAATGTGAGACAATGGCACATGGTGTTGCTGTTGCACTGAACCAAATTTTCATCGATACTGGATACCATAATTAATTGCTATGCTAGTTGATATTCTCCAGAGCACATCTAGAGTCCTTGGGTTTTTTCCCATTGGTAAAACTAAAGAAAGGTGAAAATGACTTATCCTCATTTGCTTGACTTTTTCCTGACTGTAAAGAATTAAGAAAGAGCAAAGCAATGAGAGCGCCTCAGAGGCGAAAGTCACACTTTGAATAAACCTATTTCCAGTAAAGTAGAAAAAGGTAAACAAAGTAGTAAGAGAAAGTGCTGCTTTTCCGTGCTAAAAGAGTGTGTGTGTGTGCATGTGTATGTAGGCACATGCTGGGGAGCAGGAATGCATTAATATAATGTCTAAAGTTTGGCAAAATGAAGAAAACCCCCTTCAGTTTTAAAGCACTTTCTCCCCTTTAACAGTTGATGAGATGAATGGGACAGGATAACAATTCAGTTGCTGATTTTCTTCACAAATATTTCTGTGGGGAAAATCCCTAAATTCAAACAATTGTGCCTTTTTCACAGGGATTAATCTTAAATTTAACACATAATTTATAATTATCAGTCCATCCCAATGTAAATTTTTATGTCTCCAGCGTTCAAAATATAATGCTTTCTGTGAATTTTTAAAGTAGTCATAATATAAATTCATAATGAAGATTGTTAACATTAATAAAGGGCCACTTACCTCTCTGTTCTACCAATTCCAGTTAGGAGAGGACTGGGATTAGAGAGTCCCCTAATATTGAAGGCATTGGCAGAGGGTCATGAGCAATTTGCTGCTGTGTGCCAGGTGGATCTGTGCATGCTGGGAAATGGAACTCATTAGTGGTGTCTAGTTTTTCCTTTTGAAATTTCTTTTTTCTATTTTTTTTCAACAAATTTTTTGACATTTTGCTGAAAAAGTAGAACTGAAAATTGACATCTGAATTCTGGAGGGTTTTTTTTGCCTGAAAAGATTGAATGTTCTCAGATTAGTTGGGGGAAAAAAAAAAGAAAAACTGAGTTGTGATTGGATACCTGAGAAAAATTAAAAAAAAAAAAAAAAAAAAATTAAAGAAACAGGAACCATCAGTGAGAATTTTGTTTGTCAAACCCCCTACTTTTTTCTGAAAAATATCCACTGGACTTCTTGTTGAACTGTGCTGGAAACGCAGTGTGGCACTGAGTGGTGGCTGAGACGGGCAACGTAAAGTCTTGCAGCACCATTGCCTCATGGCAGGGAGGTCAGCATTTGAGTGGGGGCTGTCCTGGTGCTGATGCCCCATGGGGACATGGATGTAGGTCGTGTTCACTCTTCCACAGAGATTGTCTACTTTCCTGTGGCCGTCAAAGCATCCCACTCCTAAGATCGAAATGCTCACAATGCAGGGGGTATCTGCCTTCCTATACAGAACTATATAGATTCTTTTCCTATACAGGACTTGTGTAGAAGAAGGGAAATGGCTTGTAATCTTTACATAAACCTATTTGCCGCATGCTGTTTGGGTCCCTCAGTGCATGTCTCCTTTGCTTGCAATATAATGACTGTCCACACAGTTACATGTTCAATCACCCAACTGCCAGGACAAATGCCCAATTTATGGACAGACGTAGGTATTGCATCTGGCTGTCCATGAAAATATGCTTCATAAGAGAGAGCTTTTATTGTTCTGAGAAAGCAACTGTATTTTAATGAAGGTCACCCCTATGCGAGGTGAAACTGCTGTGCGGCATCTCTCCAACCCAGAAATCAATTCATATTGCTGCTTTCCAGGGCAACTGCAACTTTGGCTTGAAATTCATTCTCCAAATCTTTCAATCAAGCTTTCCTGATCATTGTAATACATAGAGATCTTGCTGTGCCATGGCTGTATGATCATTAAATTGGGGGAAAAACTGCTACTGCGCATATGTTGACAACCAATTTATTCATTGCAAAATAGTGAAGCATTGAGTATCCATTCCGTGTCAGTTGGAGGGCACTGTGCTGTATTTGTTGCCATCATCATTATAAGGGTTACAAATGATCTACCTGGAGCTCAGCATATATCTTCTAGGATGAAGTGTCAACACAAAGATAATAGGGGTGAATTTAGAGTACAGCTTTAGGTACGCTTGCTGCTTTGCACTGTAAGTCAATAGAAGTTGGTTGGAAACTGTGCAAAAAGAAAGTAGTGGAAGAAAAGTCTGATTCAGTAACCTCACTTTAGGCATTTGTGTTTGGAAGCTGATTGTTTACCCTGCCCAACACTGGCAGCAGCTAAGTACAGTAAAAGTGATCTTCTTTTGAAGAAAATTTTTTGTCCTAATCTTCTTTTGTGTTGTTGTCATGAGGAAGTACATAGAAGGAATAATCAGGAGACCAGATGGCATTTTGAATAGTGAGTCTATTCAGACATTTTCAAATCTCTAATTGGTCATTGGTTTTAAATGTTAATATGCTTCACTAGCAAATAATTTCTATTCTCTCTTTTTGATTTTTTGCGAAGAGTTATGAAAGAAATAGATATATTACTAAGAGTGGTACCAAAAAATTAGCATTCAAGCAATGGTGCTAAGTAGTGACTATGAACTCCAGCAAATATGAATAGGAAGACTGTAATTCAAACTGATTAACAAGTGACAGGCTGAAGAGAAATGCAGGGACGTGTTTTGTGTTGTTATAAACTGGCAAAACTAGAATGACTTGGGTTGAACTGTGCTGATAAACACCAGCAGAGAATGCAGTTTGATGTCTGTTGTTACAGCCTTGCTTCGTACGGCATTTCTTGCCCAGAGGAGAATGCATCAGGAGTGTCTCCTGCAGTACAGCAGGAGGGAGCTTGTACAAATGGGTTTAGGTCAAAACAAATAGATCTGAACTTTCAAAGGACGTGCGTGGTATTAGATTGTGGATGAAATGCTGTGATTTTTTTGCTGAGGTAGGAAGTCATGGTGAGAAGCACCTCTAGAGAAGGCAAGTCAGGATACATTCCTAAAAAGTGCTCTCTCGGTACGTTATCTGATGGTATGATGATAGGTTATGTGATGGTAGCCATCTGGTTCATCCTTGTTTAAAATGTTATGAGGAGGAGGAGACGGTATCTACAGAGTAGGGCACTGGCCTTGCTAAGATACGGCATTTCTGCTAGAGAGAAAGTTGCAGACATGAAGCTGTGCTCCACTGGAAAGGTAAAAGTGAGGAAGCAAAAGGAAGCCAACGAAAGGATGGCAAGGGAAATCAGGCTGACATTACTGGAGGAAATTGCTCAAAGTTGCTGTTTCTTTCTAAGAATACATTCTTGGGGAACTTTCTGGTGAAATGCTGTCTCTGTGCCCTGTTGTGACCCGGATTCTCTCTTACAATATCTTTTTATTTCAACTGGAAGCCTTCTGTAAAGAAGCATTTGGTAATGTTTCTGCCTACAGACGTTATGAGATACAAAAGAAGGAATTAAAGGAAGTGAGAGACGAAAGGGCTTGGAAAAGGAACAGGCGCAGGCACTACACCAAGGTACAGAGTGGAGTAGGGTCTGCCTTGGTGACCATATATGGAGTAGTTTTCTGACCATATGATGGCTTCTGAGTCAAACC
Organism: Aptenodytes patagonicus; assembly: GCF_965638725.1. Lineage (NCBI taxonomy): Eukaryota > Metazoa > Chordata > Aves > Sphenisciformes > Spheniscidae > Aptenodytes > Aptenodytes patagonicus. Next base: position 15,035,673 of record NC_134956.1, read on the forward strand.
AAATACCAAACATCAAATTGGTAACTGTAGATTTAAAGTGGATACCCATGCCCACACTGCCAGCATTTGAGTATGGTGAAAAATACCTGCAGTATCTCTGGGAAGTACGGTGGGCGCTGACATTGCCCTAAATAGAGCAGGTCAATGGAATAGCATTACCACAGCTCTGAGGAGAGGCAACAGATCCAGGGTTAAGTTACAGTTTACAGCAGAGGAAAAGTGAGGGAGGGGAACACCAGACAGGAGTCTGTCAAACTTACCTTGCCAGGTCTCTCTCTTTGAATTTGATACGCACGTCCATCACCGAGGCCTCTGACTGCTGGCTATTCAAGACACACTGAAACAGCAGGGTCCTCAGTGGACTTTAGAGAAGCTTTGACACTGGTGAGGTTAGAGAGAGCAATGCCTGGGATGGACTTTCTTGAAAAGGGTGTTAGTAGAGGATATGTAGTAAAGGGGAGATGGCTAGCTAGGAGATGCTGCCTGCACAGCAAGGAAAATAAATCTTTGGAAGCACTTACTTTTTTCAACTTCTTTTCTTCAGCAAGCAATCCTTACTTTGTGGTGGCCACAGCAATCTCCAGTCAATCACTGCCAAGGTGTGTGGAGCACTTCAGTGTCTGGGTTGAACATTTCTACAATATAAAATGTTACTGTGTATGTGAGTCAACAATATAGTGCCTTAAAGAAGCAAAAAGATGTATGCACTTGTTAAAGCATCTTGTTTCAGAGACATTTGGATCCACAGGGGTTCTTTGCGCTTTTCATGATGCGGTTGACAAAATAGGATCAAGCTATACCAAGAAACAGCATCAGCTCTGAAAAAAACATCATCACTGTATGTGAAGCGCAGATGGTGCTTTTGGTACTTGATATTATAGCTGGTTTTAAGTTTATTGGAGAAAAATATGGATTTTTAAATCTTACACCTGCATGCTGAGAGGAAGCATATGTAGAGACTCACTGAATCCCTTGGTGTATTCTGAGTGGATCATTACACACACGGAGCTGGAGTTTGCCTTTCTCACTCACCATGAGCAGTATTTAATTCTGGAATGGTTCTGCTGAAGTCCGACACAGGCACAGTGGAAGATGAAAAGGACATATGGTTTCTGTCCTGTGTATTAATGGTCTGGTTGCAAAGATGAAAAGCATGTACAATTTTTTCTTTCATATACCCTGTGCATGCATGGACACACCTGCACCCAAATGTGCATGACTGTATTTGATGCATTTTTGTAAAGAGATGTCAGCAGGGTAAACAGAGCATCTTACAGGGATTAGATCAGAAAGACTCCTAAGAACGGCTTCTTTGCAAGAGTAACAGATCAAAGCTAGCTGGATGTTTAAATACAACTTCATGCAAATATCTGTGCGTTACTGTCCCATCACTGCCTCTGTGCCTTCTGTCAGTACTTTCCAAGCTGCTGAGCCTGACTGGTCCCTTACCTCGTTTTCTGCAATCGTGGCATATATGTTTTCCTTTGATATTGCTAGGGAAGTGGTGCCCCCAATTTGTTGCTGGTCCTCTCAAGACAGTTCTGGAATTGTAATGTTGCTCTTTTGTCATGCTTTTAGTTACATTTCTTTGCCTGTTTCTATGTTTCTTCCCAAATCTTGCACTTTCTGGAATGTCCTTATGTTTCATAGAAGGGAAGCTCAGTTACACTCAGCACCCCAAAAGTTAGATCTTCTCAGGCATGGCCTCACTTTTTGCATGCAGAGAGGCATGTACTTTTGCATTGTAATTTATATGTGAAATTATCCCTTGGTCCAAGTGGGTGGGTAGATATGTATGCATATCTTTGACTGTGTACTCTCTTCTCTCTTTTTACTCTTACCAGACTCTCTCTAGCATGCTCAGATAGCTAAGCTAGCTTAGAGCTGGGTTCAGCTCTCTGATCCACCACAAACTTCTTGGGACTCTCTCTGCCTTTGCTCCCAGCTGGAGAATAAGGTCACTTCTCTAACTCATAGGTGTGCAGTAAGAATAAACTCACTGAAGCTTGTGACCCTGTGTTGGGGAGAGCCACGTGAGTACACAGTCATACAGGTAGGTTGCTCACTGGAGTCCTGTCTGCATGGAAACTTCTTTCCCATTCCTTGATATTCTTGCTGTGATCTTGCTGCAGCCTGTGAAGAACACGATTCTGTCTCACAGCTGGTCCTCCTCAGCCATGCTTGTTATGTGGAAGATACATTTTCAAACTTGCTTTTTATCTACAGTAAGGAAAAAAATCCTTATTCTGAGGTGCTGCAAATACACTGGCTTTACACATCAACAAGATAATGCAAGAGAACTGAAGATCCTCCTTCTACCATTAAGCGCCTGCTCATTGCAAGAAGTGCAGTTTTCAGTTTCCCCTTTCAAGAATGCAGTGGGAGGCCAAAGCAGTTTTTTCTTGTCAAGTTTTTACCTGTTTTGTGAGCTTTTAGATGGCTTTTTGACACCGGGAGCTAAAGGGCAGAAATATCAAATAGTAGCTCTTCCCCAGTGCTGGAGTGTCACATTCTTTCCTCCTTGAGCTATGTGATCTGCAGGCAGGGTGTTTGCATAGTAAGTGCCATGTCAAGTCAAGGTTAAAACAGGATTATTTATTCGTTTTTTCAACTCAGGATCAAAGTACAGTGCACATTGTATGGAAATCACATTTGAAACAGCTGAGTTCAATTACCTCCTCAAATAATTGTCAGGAACATGCAGTTGCTTTTGAGGTGGAGGGTATTACTTACAGGAAAAACTGACCTTGGACATACTCACGTGGCCCTCTGATTTCAATGCATGGCGCTTCAGGCAGAATGTAAATCCTGCTGAGGGTCAAATCCAAGCTGCTGAATAGCAGCATCAGTCAGGGGCCCGATACTGCCAACTAATCAGACATCCTGCCATTGGGATCTCAGAAAAAGGACTTGCACCAAGCACGCCTGAGTGTAGTTTGCTGCTGTATTTTGGCTTGTATGTACTGGCCATGGCAATATATACCCTGAGGGTATGGCAGCCCAGCTCTGCTTATCCCTGAAACCAAGCTCCTTGTCAGGGCAGTGAATGTTTTCAAGCACTGGGTGGCCATGTGAGAAGCCTGCTGCAACTGCCTGCTGGCTTCGGCTGCGCCATCTGCGTCTAGGGGAGCAGGCCTGCGGGACCGCCTGTTAGCACAACTGCAGAGGCATCGCTGTTACCTGTGAGTTTGTATCTCAGTTCCAGAATTGCACTTCTCTATTTGTTCCTCCCAAGGACAACTTTTAAACTTCCCTGATGCTGGTTCCAAGTGGGTGGAGCGGTGGCAAAAGAAGCTGCTTTGATTTAAGCGAGTGAGGGGGCAGTGCTACTCTGTCTGCCTGATTATTTATCTCCCTAGTTACACACAGCACTTGCTTTCTCTGGAGTGATTCAAGCATATCATAACCTCTTGCTTTAGCTCTTTTATCATACTGGTTTGCTGCTACAGTTCAGTCAGAAATCTGTCTTAGCCTCTGTGGAGCTGAGGATGTCATCTCATTTTACTGGGCTCCGATGTGCCTCCCCCGTGTTTTTTCAAGTTTCCCGTTTATCAGGCGGAAGGCTCCGAGAACTGTATTGGATGCTTTTGGGCTGGGCAGAATAGGCTCTAACAATATTAAAAGCCTCCCTCCAATGTCATCCAGAGATAAATGGGTGTGAGGATAGGTGCCCAGCAAGACTTGCTGTGTCCTGGAGCATGCCGTCTCTGGGAATGCAAACAGCATCTCACTGTGCTCAGGGATTCTCAGAGAGATTTTAACTAAAAACATCCATTGACTTCAGCATAAGCAGCAACATACTCGTGTTTTTTCTCAATCCCCCTGCTCTGCTATGGATGCATTCACATATACAAACACTAGAAGTGATACATGAGAGATCTGAGCTCAGATTCTGGGTCAGTGGAAATCCTGAAGTCAGTACGCAATCTGAATTTTGCATTACAGTGAAGCCCACTTACTTCTCTTCTCTGGCACAATTACGTCTCCCACGCCTGGTACCTCTCATTACTCCACAACATTTTTTGCCATGTGTAGAAGATTGCCTCCTCATTACCTCCTCTGGGTAAATTTGGAATTGCCTGAAGGAATGTGGGATACAGTATCTCCTGGACGGTCCTTTCGGAGATGGTGCCTAATGAGACTGTGTGATGTACAACGTAGAAGAAAGAACATATTGACTAGACTGTGGTTGAATTTTTGGGAATAAGTGAATGACATAAATAGGGGAGGATCATCTAATAGTGTAGTCCCTCATATGTGTCCTATGAATTCTTATGTGTTGGACATGAGTCCATGCATATGAAGTGCATGGGGGCGGACAGAGTGTGTACTTTTCATATTGCTAGATGTCTCTGCCACTCCTTCCTTCTCACACTCTTCCCCTGCTCCAGTGTGGTGTCCCTCCAACGGGATACAGTCCTTTATGAACATCTCCAATGTGGGTCCTTCCCAGAGCAGTTCTTCAAGAACTGCTCTAGCATGGGACCTCTCTGTGGGATACAGTCCTTCAGGAACAGACTGCTCCAGAGTGGGTCCCTCATGGGCCACAGGTCCTGCCAGAAAACCTGCTCATGCGTGGGCTCTCCATGGGCTGCAGGGTGGATATGTGCTCCACTGTGGTCCTTTATGGGCTGCAGGGTGACAACCTGCTTCACCATGGTCTTCACGGACTGCAAGGGAATCTCTGCTCCGGTGCCTGGAGCTCCTCCTTCCCTTCTTCTTCTGATCTTGGTGTCTGCAGGCTGTTTCTCTCACATGTTCTCACTCCTCTCTCTCAGCTGCTGTTACACAGCATTTTTTACCCTTTCTTAAATGTGTTATCACAGAGGCACTACCAACATCGCTGACAGGCTTAGCTTTGGGCAGTGGCGGGTCCATCTTGGAGCTGGCTGGAGCTGGCTCTGCCCAACGTGGTGGCAGCTCCTGGTGTCTTCTCACTGAAGCCACCCCTGCAGCCCCCCAAAACCAAACGTGTGACTCTTACATTCAAATGACTGGTTTGGCAGGCAGAGGACACAGCACAGATTTTGGTGCGTGCCATATGAGCTTGTGCTTAGATACTGCATGGCAGAAACCTGACCTGGTGCAGCTTCATCACTTTGCACTACCAAAACCTTGCCAGCTAAACCCAATACACAAGATTAGAGAATCTTGATTAGAACATCTTGTAGTTTTGGATTTGCCAAGGACATTCTGATTGTCTTGCTGGAAAGTGTCCAGCCAGCGGGAGTTTTGGAAGCTTAGTTTGTATAAAAGAGCATTTGTGTGCGTGTGGAAGGGGACAGGTAGCAGAGAGGTGGTAAGTAGCCAGTGCCTACCTGTTGTGGCAATTCCTTCCAGAGACAATGTACCCAGAGGTGGGGTTTCACTTTAGAGCTCCTGAGCTGAGGGTTGAGAAGAGTTGGTTTCTCCCTCTTTGTGCCTCTCAAACTTTAGGGAGAAGAATTGATTTAATTTCATCTCGTCTGATCCTGATTAATGAAAAGTCATTTCTGCTAGTTCTGGGCAGAAAAAATAATCTTTGACTATTTTGTAACTTTGCAGATATATGTAGGTGCGTGGCAGTAAGTTCTATAATTCTAGAAGTTATGACAAGGCATCCATAAAGATGAGGCTGAAACCCTATGCAGCAGCATTGTAGCTTAAAGGAGCGTTATTTAATACCTATTAATGGAACTGCTGAAGCATAAATACTCTCAGCTCAAACAGATTTTGTTAACTCCTTTGTGCTGGCAGTTTCAGAGTGGGATGGCAGATCATTCACAGCTGTCTGGCAGGATGCTTTTCCTCTGTTCAGTACAAGGGTTTGTGTCATGGGGGCGAGAGCCGGGCTCTTAGGCAGGAGGAGGAATTGCAGGAGTACACGGGTAGGCAGCATCCCTGCCAGGAGGCAGGAGCCCGTTTACAGGCTTAGTCCTGGTGTCCCCTGGGCCATAGAGAAACTGCACTTGAAGATGTGATTGCAACACAGATGTTCCCAGACTGGTTTTTGTTCATCATATTTAATAGGGAGGGACTTCAGCCTCCCTATGAGGGATGCTGGGTGTGTGGGCACTGCAGTCCCTGCCTTGGTATTGCTACCCCCTTTGGTAGAGAAGAGCAGTGCAGGGTCAGCCCTGCCCATGTACAGAGGCTGAATTTGTCCTGCTTAATGGTGAGCCTTTAACAGAGCACTCCTGGGCTTTTTAAGCAGGCACTGGAGAGAGAGGTACCACCAAGGGGCGATCCAGTGTAGCCAAGATCAGGACCACTTCTTGGAGTTCCTGAATCTGTTCAGGGATTTTAAAGATCCTAGAGCTAACAGCCCAATAATGTAGCTGTCTCAGTTAAGTGTCTCTGAAGTCCCTTTCCTTTTATTCTAGTTTCATACTGTTTCCTCACGGGTTCAAAGATCCTGGGTACAGCTCCTGCACATGGTGGGACTGGCATATAAATAATTACTATTTAAAAGGAAGAACAATGCATGTTGGATAATTTGCATGCAATTTTTTGAGTAGTTATGGGGCACAAGGGATTCTTTTCATGACATTCTTTGAAACACAGGATTAAAAGAAATATAGAAGTTGAATTTCCTGGGCAATAACATGATTCCAGAAGTTAAGGCTTAAGAAAGAGCAATTGTTAACATGAAATTGATAATAAATGAGAGTGAGCAATTTTATAATCCATTTGCTTCTGGGGCATGCCTACACAAGAAATGTAGTCAAATTGTTCTGGAGACTGATTTAATTAAAATTGGTACAAACTCCCTGTGTGGAGTCTAAGATAGGTTAGATTTGCATTGTGCCGTGAAGTGTGATTCTTGGCATGTGTAGACGGGCCACAGATTGCTAATTATAATAAGTGATGAAGCTGCACCAGGTCAGGTTTCTGCCATGCAGTATCTAAGCACAAGCTCATATGGCACGCACCAAAATCTGTGCTGTTTCCTCTGCCTGCCAAACCAGTCATTTGAATGTAAGAGTCACACGTCAGCGATCTTCAAGAAACACTGAACTAAAAACAGTGACAAAGAGCAGCAAAAATATGTTGATCATGGAGTTGGGGCTTGTAGGGCCAGACCTTCAGCTCTGTCGGTGGCAGCTCAGGCAGAGTTTTCACGTCATGCTGCAGCCAAACAGGAACCTTGTTTTTCTCAGGGGTGCAACATTTTAAAACTAAAGAGGTGCTTTGACTTCCTCCCACTGCCACTTATGCCTAAAGAACTGCTCTGGAGCACTGCTCAGCAAAGCAGGGTGCTGGCTCCAGTAACTCCCCATCCCCAACTTTTCTATTTGAAGGCTGGGAAAGGCCCTTTTGCATCCCCAGGGTGTCATCAGAGGAGTCATGAGCTTGTGAGAAAGATGAGGGACTGGATCTGAGTGTTGTGTGCTTGCCTTCTCTGGAGATGAACTGCCTGTGTCTAATACTGGAGCACTTGGGATCAAAAGCTTCCCTTACACAGCCTGCTGCCTGAGCCTGTTCAACAAAGCGCGAAGATTGTTTCTGGCTCGTCTGTTGATTCAGGCTTTTAATTAGTTACCAGCTATCCTCATGGTGAGGAGTTTGTGCCCGATGTTATTGAGGTACTTATTCGAGCGTTTATGTTTATGCGAATGCGTTCTTTTTATATTGGATTTCAGGCAGTCACAAGTCGTAGTAAGGAATTAAATGTCATGTAAAGAAGAAATGTGACCTATTGATCAAGATGTGCTGCCCCACCAGTCTATCCTGGCTGTGAATTGGCTATTGTCTCAGATACAGAGCCTGTTTTTTAAGTTGAAGCTACAACAGCTCATGCTCTTAGGTCTGGAGGTCCTCAGAGTGGCCCTGATTCAAAAAGGACCTGATGTTTGCCTTTTCAAGCATCCGTATTCAGAATTACAGGTGTTTATACAATGTACACAGATAAGCTGCAGACACACGTTACTGCAGTCCTTGCACTGGTCCTGTCATCACAGTGCTGCAAAATGTTTCCTGGGTGGGTATATGCACTGCTTGACTACTTCCAAAGGACTGGGCTGCGGGCCTCAACCCCAGACAGGTGAGGACACATCCCGCTATACTGAAAAACAAGTCCTTAGCAAAACCACAATACACAGAAGCACTCAGCGGCTTCTTACCTGCTCCCACGGTGCAGCAGTGCCACAGCTGGGTCTGCCATCACTCCACACCCTTCTCAGAGGACAGGGCATGACCAAATAATCACAAACAAACTCAAAAGCCATCTAGACATAATCAAGGAATATATTTTTAACTGGAGAGTTGAGACACGAGTAAGGAGCAAGCAAGATGCAATCTATTTCCCCCTTTAAACTTGTCCCACACAAGGGAGCAGATCTTTCCGTGATGTAAATCAGCATAGCTCCACTGACTGGGGAGAACAATTGTAATTTATCCTGCCTGAAGGTCTGCACAGAAGGTGCTTGAGGTTTCTTGCAATTCATTGGAGACTTGTGACATTGAGAGCAGGCGTTTGAGCTCCGCTGTCCTCTGGAGCGATTTGCAGCACAGGCAACTTATAATTACAAACACTTGATAAATCTCCTTCAGAGAAACTGAGGAGTTTGGTAAGATGCTTGAGTCAGTGATGGCTGATTTCACTTCTTGTAAGAAAGCCGTATTTCTGCAATTTTGATCTCAGCACAAAGGCACTGTGCAGCAATACTACGGAAGAGGTTCTGAGGGTTCAGCCAAGCTTTAAAGTATTTCAAGGATCTTCTTTGTCTTGTGGAGATCAGTGGGTTCCTTTCCAGCCGAGCTGAAAAGCCTGGGGGAAACAAAAGGAACCTATTTCAAGCCATTTTTGTGAGAACAATACCTCTCTGCAACACCTGACACCTTATGCAGCTGGTAAATACCATTCCCTATCTGCTACCTAATCTTTTTTAGCAGTGTTTGGCCACCTACACCTGACCACCAAATTTCCACTCTGTTTGCCTCTGCTGACATTTATATAACAAAGAGCCACTAACTGCTCTTTTATCAGCACAAGAAAGTTGAGCACAGGAGGGGACAAATATGATGGGCACCATACAGCAGCACTCAGAGGTATGCTGCTACCTGTATATCCAGCCTCTGTAATGGTTATATTGAGCCATTGCTCAGAAAAAACAATGCTGCCGGGTGCTTGGAATGATTTAACTCTCTTGTTCCTGGGACAAAAATGGATGCTGTTATATACTAACTCCTTTCTCTGCTGGATGTCTTGTTATTGTTAAAGATTTCAAAATATTGTGATATAAAGGAAACACAGGGCTTTGGGCATGGGCTTTCCTGTCAGGCATATCTAGATATCACTTGCATTGCCCTGTAATTAGCAACCAGTGAACACAGGAATGGAGCTCATAGTCTCTTCTTTCTTGTCTTGCTATCTCCAGTCATGGGTGGGGACTTGCAGGTCTGAACACGAACAGGAGAGAGGAAGAGGAGAAGGTCCTGCCTGCAGAGCTCAGCATGTGAGTGGAGCTTTGTGAACGTCCCCTGTTCTTCCCTTATACTCTCCAGAGTCTGAATTTCCTAGGCAGCTGTATATATACGCATCTTGCTGGTTAGTACGCACCACTGGGAATGGCATTTGAGTGTGGTCTTCAGTTGTTCTGCTGGTGGGCCTGTGTGGACTCTTGCGTTAACAGTCACACAGAGCCTTGCCGTCCTGTGTACCTGAGAGTCACATTGTGGAAAACTATCATGGTCATTTCTCACTTGATGCCTGGTAGCACTGGAATGTGGTTTTTCATTAGAGTTTCTGTGATCTGCCAGCTTCAAGGAGCTGAAGAATTTAAAGCAGTTTAACGAAGACTGCTATCCCCCGGGGACAGAGCTGCCCTGAGAGCCAGTTGACAGTGAAGGTTTTAACCTTGATTTCAGTATCTACAGAAACATGGGGGTTTTCTGAGTTTATAAGCCTGGAAAGTGGTCAACAGGATTACCTTACCTTGTTCACTTGTGATGGAGAGCAAGGCTTTATGATACATCCATGCCTAGTTAGAGCTGATGTTTATTAAAGATGAATACAATTTTGCTAAGAGGTTGTTAAAGTAAAATGCATAAGGAAAAAAATTATACTGCAAACAATAACAAGGTCCCAGAACTGCCTTGAACTGTGCAATTGAGATTCTCAAGTGCTGTCAGATCATCTATGCATAAGACTGAATTGCTGACATTTGTTTAATTACAATATATTTATGAAATGGAGCAACATTCCTAATCGCTCGTCTATGCTTGCATTACATCTTTTGTGCAACGTCTTTATTCAATTTGAATAAATTTTCATTAAAATGATGAGAAAATGATTTATTTTGCAACCATTGGACACAGAGATCACACTGTACTTATAGCTTATATAGGATTTTGGAGTACTCACCCCTCACCTTTTTGTAGTAAAAAAATCTTTGCTGAGCAAAAGCAGTTTTTCGGGGAAGGGGAGCCCTGCAGAAACACAGTGAAATTGTGGTTCAGCAAAGATAATTCCATTTCGGTAAGCTCAAGACTTTCCTCACAGTAATAAGTAAACTTATCCAGGCATTGATGTTTGACGGTTGTGTTAGTATTTGCTGTATTGTTTTCAGAGTGGTTTTCTGGATATCCATGATTAAAAATTTAGCAGACTTGCCTAGCTGCAGGTTAGTGAAGTATGAACTTCACTATGAAAGCTTTTTAGAAGCTGAGGTATACTAAAAATTCCCTCTAGTTGCTCTGCATTCCTGAAGCAGGAGTATGGAACAGCGGAAAGCCTTGCTATTTTTGGACTTTTAGGAGAATGCCATTTTGCTAAGGGTTAGGGCACTGTGTCTCTGGTATCGGAGGCAAAGTGAGACAGGTGTAAATGAAGTCATTTCAACATCACTGCAGTCATTGATTGCTCTGCAAACCCCGTGCTGCTGGAAACTGCAAGCACACGGGAAAGATGGGGAATGTGATGTGGAATCTGCTGGTGAGTGAGTGGCAGAGTGTGGCTGTGCCTCTGTAGGAATCAAAGATCAGAATAAGCACTGAAAGCTAATCCATAAGATGATTCATGCGATAAGAACTTATCAGGATGAAGTATGTGAGGTCTGTGTGGTCTATTGCAATTAACGCACTATGAATAGGCAAGGCAGATTATGGGTGTTGGTATTCACAGCCATGCTACGTAGTACATGCATGTCAGTGCTACTGACAGCGTGGAGAATTCAGCAATAATCAATAACTTCCAATTGTGTGGTCCTAATCATTAGCAGAATAGCCTTCTTCTAAATGATTAAAAGGTTTTGAAAACATGCATCACAGAACTACAAAATTTGCTTTTTAGGGCCACATGGTTGTTACATTAAATCGCCTGTCTAGCTTGTCAGGTTGTGGACACTGGCATTTTACATACCTGTACCACCTTTCACATTCCCTACTGGGAAGTCTTGCAGATTTTAACAAATTTGCTATCAGACTAGAAGGAACAAACCCAAAGCTATTCCAGGCAGACCTTTGAGATACTATAATTTGAAAATGCAGCTCTGAGCTAGGAAAGGGCAAAGAGTTTTGCAGTGAAATACTGATTCTCCAGAGAATTCTAAAAGGAGGGTTTGGAAGCTGCAGCAGCTAAGAGAGAGGGTTTTTTTCAAACAGCAATAAAGCAATTGGAGTATCCATGTAACTTTTGTAAAGAAAATCTGTCTCTGGAAGCTGCTGCACTTGTCTTTGAATGAGTTATTGTCTCTTAGCAAGCTTTAGGGTGTTGTTGAAATCCTTCCTTGCAAGGGTCGAGGGATGAAGACAACCATTTTAAGGATCTCACTGCAATCATCCCTGTGAGACCTGGCACTGGGGAACAGGAGAGCAATGACAGCCAGTATTTTCCAGGTCCAGAACTACTGTCCTTGTTTCCCATAATTTCCAACATAATGACCGTCTTAGTGTCAGGTAAGTTTTAAAAAAAGATGCTCTCTTAAAAACAAATAGTCACTGCCAGCAGGGTTGCAGGCTGGGACTACTAAAAGATGATCTGATGAGGATAGTTAGCTGCAAATGGGATGTGGATTTCACTCTAATAGTTTATCAACAGGAGCTTTCTGAAAAGCTCTTAAGTGTGCTGCCAAATCCAGCTTCCAAAGCAAGGAAAGTAATACAGGTCCAATATTGTTAATGTCAGTGGTTTCTAGTTAATTATCTGTTACCTGAAAAAATCACTGAAAAGCACAGAGCATTGTTTAAGCCTTGCTTTGTGTCTCTTTATTCAGATACTACGCTCCATTGTTGTAAATATATTTTCCTCCTCAAAGACCTCTAGCTCTCGTAGTAGACTCTGTAGGATATATTGTTCTTTTGATACATCCAGAAGATACTTCTGCAGTTAAAAGGAAAATATAATTTAAAAAAAAGTATATGTGTGCCCAGGTTAGTACTTCCTGAAAGAAGAGAAAACCTGTAAGGAAAACAATAATGACTTATGTTGCTCAGACAATTATTTTGTCTGTCTTCTATTTTATTTTGAACTCCCATTTAAGCAACCCTATAAGTCTTCTAATGCTGGTATCTACTCTTTGGTTGTAATGTTTCCCTGCTGCCTAGTTAAAGTAAGGAGAAAAGAAGCCTCCTGTTCCATATGTTTATTGAGGGAATTTTTTGTGTGCAGTTCACATAAAATTGCATCCATTCAGCTCATGATCCATAGTGCAATTTCATTAACAAAGCAGCACTCTACCTTTTGTGTGTGCTGTTATGCTTAAAGCCCATTCCTGTCATTGTTTCTCCCATAAAAATAGAAGTTTTGCAGGTGATTTAGTTTAGTTCATTTCAGTTCTGTTCTGTTCTATTTTCTTTGTTTGTAGCCCAAATAACTTTTTAGGAAATATTTGCTAGAATCATTTTCATTTTTCCATTAACGATAAAACTTGTACTGAAAGTAGAATGCATTTATTTGGTAAAAATTTTCAGTTATATAACATGGGAAGTTGATTTTTTTCACTTTCTTTCACTCTGTTTTCCTCCCTTCACCTTTGAGAGCTGAGATACTCTCTTCTGTAAAATACGAAGAACACACATGGCATTATGTGCCATTATTGTATAGCACCAAGGGCTCCCTGTGCATACAGGGTTTATAAAGCTCTTGATTCAACCTGCAGTTGTGTATTCTTCCAAAACAAGGACGAACAATGGCCTAGCTCAAAACTTGCTAAGGCAGGAGCACAGTTTTCATAGGTGCCTCAGAATCAACAGTTCTTCTAAAGGCAGTGGCCACTGTTTCTGACTGAGCTTGTTGAGTTTAATGTGGTGCTGTGCTGTTCCTTCACAAAGACATCCCTGAGGAAGCCCTCCATAATTTGTGATATTTAGAAATTACACATTCAAAGTAAAGCATTCTGCCTTGGCAGACCTACCTCAGCAACCGTCCAGCAAGGACACTCTACAGGATTGTTGAGGTTCAATAAATGGGACTGAGTTCTCCATTGCAATACAATGGCTGGACCAGGGACCAGAAACTCATTTGCCATCCGGTTTACAAAAAGTCTGCCAGTGGCTAGGCTGCTTATTGCCTGAGATACTGACAAACATGGTCTTGTGCCTTCCACATACTCTCCAGCCATCTGCCCTCAACCCTCTGGCATCTCTCTGATGGCAGGAGCCATCCTTTCTTTTTGTGCTTTCTACAGTACCTAGTTCAGTGAAATCTTGGGCCATGGAAAAGCAAGAGTCATATAAATGATAGTAATAAGCTACCTCACTGAGCCTGCCTGTTTGTGCCCTTGTGTCATAAAGCCTGTGGTTTTTATAGGGGTAAAGGAGGAAGCTGGAGGAAAACAAAGGGAGCAAAAAAACCCAGGAAGATCTTCCTGCCCTGAAGCATGGGCTGAGAATCTGCCTGAAATGTGAGAATATATGCGTGGAAGCATGCAGCAGAAAGACATCTAAATGAGACTCCTTAGTGTGATGAGAGCAGCTTACCAGCCTTCACGTGTCACACATACTGTTGTTTTTTCAAATGAAACTGGAAATCAGCAGCTGCTCTTTCCCCTCCCAGTTAGACAGACTGCGGGGCTTGTGCTTCGCTGCTGGCCTGGGAAGGTCATCAGGGACTTTCTTCACCCTTTCCATACGCTTCTGTATTACTCACTCTGGCATGTGGAGAGAGTGCCCCTTTTTAGAAACAGCATCACTGGACATTTGCTAAGGCAGGTTGCCAGATTTAATAACTGATGGGCAGGAGAAGATCCTGCGTCCCTGTCTTCTGACCTCAAGGAACATTGAAATATGGCACATAACAATGCACACATGACCCCTTGGAGGTGATTGTTCGGTACCATTTTCCATTCCTTCTCTCTCTCTTGCCCTCTTCCTCTTTTTCTAACCTTTCCATTCCCATTTCTTCTGTGCAGCCTGTTTGTGTATCTCTTCAGCTGGCTTTTAGAATATATTACCTGAGTTTTAGGATATATTCCTATTTCCAGGTACAAAATTAAGATATTGATAAGTGTCGTCATAGATAATAATATAATAGTAGATCCCTTTGTCTGAAATGTGCTTTTAGGTTTTACCTTGGTCAGTAATTTAATTGAATTGGATAGTGACAACACACTGACATTGTTAAGGTTAATGACCCAATGATTTACAAGACAAGGCACATTTACCGGCAAATGGATTTTAGTAATTGTTCTACTGAACAATGAGAATAACAATTTGTACATTGATCCACAAAGTCCTACAGCAAAGCCTCTGTTCTTACTTCGCCAATGCCCCTGTCCATAAATTCAGTGTCGCTCAGAGAAAGTTTTCTCGGCCCTGCTGTATTTTAACTGCATCACACTGAATTTCAAATTATTTCCTTCAATGTGATCCACAGCTTTTGCTGCCTGTGTGGAAAGTAGCTGGGTACAAAGATGGCAAGAGAGAATAGAGGAAGATGGGAGGATGTGACCTGTCCAGGTAGGGCAGTGTTTGTCTTGACTGGGTTGGTCTAAGAGTTTCTCCAGTCGGTGGTTGCATCTCTTTGACACGTGTTTAATGTCTGTTTCAATAGATTTGGATTGTTCTGTTTTCTTTGCCAAAATACTGTGGGAGGCCATGCTGAATGGGGTAGGACAATTCTTGTTTAGTTAGGGCTATTATCCTTGTTAAATAATGTTGTAATCTTATACAACACAAAGCAAAAGTGTCTGTTTTCCTTGAATTAACGTTCATTGCCATTGCTTAGAGTTTGCTTGAAGAACTTTCTGTTAATTCTTTATCAGTTAAATCCCAGATCTTTTTTTTTTTTTTTGACAGTTTGGTTTCTTGCTTTGAAGCCCATAATCAATTAATTCATTTTGCTTAAATCTTTTAAATATTGTGACAAGAGTAACTTTACTGGAGCCTGGAATTTTGTGAATGTTCAAGACTGACTGAAAAAGAGCACAAGAAGTCTTCAGCCAGAGCCTTTAAACTCCTGGAATTGTTGTTTGAATTGCTGGTTAAAGATTCTCATTGTAAAAGATGATGTTTAACATCCTTATCAATTAATTATTACTGGAAAATGAAGTATTTAATCAGCATTGATCTGTTGTAAGGCTACATCACTGGCATTAGCTGAAACACAGAACAGAAGTGTTTATTGAACATAGTTGTCTTTCTTGCAATATTATTGACAATGTTATCATTTCCATAGTGGTAATGGACCAGTAGCTGTTGGTTAGATACTCTTTGTTACAACACACTTTATAAACTTCTTTTTATTGTCCTTAGCTTCATTGACCATTGATTTCTTCAGTCGTCCTTTTGCTTCCCTTAGTAATTTCGTGGCATTCCTGGCTTCTAGTGTATTGCTGCCAACTTTCTCTCTTTTACATTTGATATTTAGTGGCATTTCCCCCCGTTTATAACTACTTTCACTCCCCCATCATGCCACAATGAGATTGCTTGTTCAAGGTTTTATTGTAATTATCAGCCACATGTTCTTCATTACACTGCATGTGACATACCCAAGTAAGGTTGCAAGACTTCTGACCTTCAGCACTATATTCAATATGGCATTGTGCTTAGGCCTCTATTGGATCTTAGATAGCAATATTTTTTAATAAATAAATACCTCTCTTTTTGTCATCAAAAGTAAAAAGTGAAAATGAAGAAGAAAATGACATTTTAAAATTATTCTGTGCTAAAATGATGTAAGTATGAACTAAATGGAAAAAGCTGGGTTCTTTTAGTTTAAGAAGAATGTTGTAGCTGTAGTTATCCAGCACAATGATAGTGGTGGTATGCTGGTGAATTTTTTGACAGGTACATAGGTCATTTATTTCTCTCAGTGGGCCCACAACCTACAGTTCAGGAAGATACCAGGGCTGAAAAGGTTGGATGGGGATTAGTTCCCTGGTTTGCTAAACTGCTGTCTGTAATTTCAGACAGATCTTAGAGACCCTTAGAGGTACCCAGAGGAACGGGAAGAATGCAACAGTGGAAAATACATTCTCTCCCTTGTCAAACCAATACTTTTGGGTTTAGTCCTTAGTAAAATAAAGAAGCAAATAGTAGGAAAGAACAAGCTGTAGACATTAAGAGAGTAACAGAGTGATGAATAAGGACTTTGGACTTTTAAAGAACCAGTCATAGCAGAGAGTTGAATGAAGACTTTGAAAGGAATTAAGACTTTGAAACTGTGTTTACAAATTAGAAAAGGAAGACAAATGATACAAATATAAGATTAAGAAGAGAGAAAAACTGTGCAAAGAGAAGCTGGAAGGATATATTAACTTAACATCTGTGTCAGGTGTTCGGCTTACTGTGCAGTAAGAGGCGGTGCTATATGTAAAAATCCTACATATTTCCACATTTTCTGTGGCACAGGCTTTTGCAGGAGAAATATTCAATGAACCCATCTATAACTTTTCTGACTGCATTTTAAATATTTATGTTTCTAGCCTCTACATCTAATAAACCTGAGACTTTAAATGGACTGTGGCTTATTGAGTTGTATCTTTTCTGTCAGTCTCATCAGTGGAAGGGTACTGATAATATTAACATTGAATGGGACCAAACCAGCATTGAATTCCCTTTTGTGCTTGAAAATATCTGAACCCCAGTCCTTCTATCTTGATGGGTGGTTATTTGTGATCTGCTGCCTCCAGTTATTTTCATATGGCACTTGTATGGTCATTAATTTTCACTCTTGTTTTTCCAATTAAAGAGTCTTACTGAAAAGCATGGGTTAAAGGCTTTATCCAGAGGTGCAAGCAATTAGCTGCACATATGTTCATTGTTATAATTACTTGCCCAAACTATTATAACAGAATGTGTTACCATCTGAATGCTAGATTGAAGGGTATGGTTAGTGTAATGGAAATAAAACAACTGGGAAAAAAATTACAAATGCTATAAACTTAAGGAAATTATAGAAGGTATATAATTTCATAAAAATTTTCATAACTGATGGGCAGTTATGAACACAATCAGCAATAAGTTTGAGATGCTTTTCAATTCAAAGTCTTCATATTAGCTACGAGATCACTATAAGCAAACCTTTGTCTTGCTCACAGAGGGAAATGAAAACTGGGCTAAGTATTACAGGAAAAAATTGCGTATGGCAATTACATAAAAGAGGAATCTAATCAATGATGCCCATTTATTTCCAGATGGGATGTTTACATTTCCAAATTTCAGGATATTTTAATGTGGGATTAGGCATAGCATGACAAGGTAGTGCAAAATTCAGCTTGGTCCCAGGTCTGGATTGTGAGCAATCCTGCCATTTTGCCATGGTCCATCCATCCTGGGGAGACAAAGAAAGTCATCCTTTTGCTTCACCTGATTTTTTGCATAAAATTTTTAGCCAATATGGAGTGTCTTGTGAGGATTTGATACAAAGACATACATGACATCATATTTTTGCTCCAACTATATTCATATTCCTTTTAGGTTCCATAACAGTGTGTTGCTTTGTTCCTCCCTGGAGCCTCAGTGTTAAAGAGAACACCACACAACCCTGGGGATTGTTTTTAGCAGGTGGGATGCGGCAGATATAGTGCATTTGGATCTACGTTTCTTTAAGGACTTTTTACAAACTGACAGGAAGGATGAAGTGACAAGGTCTCAACACAGGCTGAACAGAGCTGGATCAGGGGCTAATGCCTAAATAGGTGAGGTAAAATATTTATTTATAAGGCAACTGCAGGCAATAACATTAAAGCAGCAGAATGCTTAAGGAAGCTGAGGATGGAGGACAAATCCCCAGGTCTGGTCAGCAGAGACTTCAGGGAGGGTGATTTCAGTGGAGTTTGTGTTAGGTTTGAATAAGGAGAAGAAGGAGCCAGAGGAGAAAGATAAGGTCAAATGTGAGAGAGAGCACCGAGGCAGTCCCTGAAGAAGAAAGCAGAAAGGTTAGGGAGCAGCATTGCCATTGACTCTGCTTAGCAGGAGATGTTGTGCCCATGGGATAAGCGAGGCAGAGGCGCTGTAGGAAGGGTGGGATGTGGGGAAGGAAATGGTGTTGACATCTTTTGCCCTTTCTCTTTGAAGAAATTGGTCAGCAAGAGCAGGTGAGCTGCATGCAGTGCGTGGGCTGGAGTTTTACTGCTGGCGGTCTGTTGAGCAAAGCGATGCTGCTGTTAACACAGCTGCATGCGCCAGTAGCAAATAGGTTAGAGAGGGATGCAGAGGCAGCTATAGCTGGTTTTGTGGACTCAGAAATACCCAGTGACCAGATATTTTTCCTGAGCGTTCAGGAGTGCAGGAGCAGGCCTGGATTTTGTGCAAGTCTTACAAGAGTGCAATGGGTGGGTTGCTGTCATTGTTCCTGGAGCCTGGCGAGTTCTCCGTTCAGACACAAGCCAGCTTGATTCTTCCTGCTTGGTAATTTTCTCTCTTTGCCCCAGTAATCAGTTCACTGTTTCCATTGCTGCTTTCCCAGGCTTGTCGGCAAGCAGTGCAAATCAAGAGATCTGCACTAGGTTGATTTTGAGTTAGTGAGTTTGACAAATGTTTTCATTTGAGAAGGCAAGCTGCCTCATTGTGCTTGGTTTAACACGAACACATTAGAGTGACAATGCAGGATTTAACTTTAGTTATCAACACTTTCAGCCTACGTTGGTCTAAGTAATTGTCCTGTTTATACTCTGACAGGTTAAAATAATGTATTCTAGAATGAGAGCTCTTCTATGGAAGATGAAAAACAGCCCAAGAGGGTTATCAGCTGTTACTAACTGTGACAAGCAGTGTGAGCTAGATGTGTGGATAAATTGCTATTGCTCCAGAGGATATTCCTATTAGCAGGAGACATATAAGAAACCCTAACAACGCATTAATACAGTACAGCTACTAAAAAAGCTCATCTGTCCTCTCCAAGCTCAGGACTAATGGCACATTCCAGTGTTTTCTTGATGCTGCACTGTCAGGTGGTGATAGACCTTTAAATAAAACAAAAGCTCTACTAGGCTGTTGGGAAGAGTCAGGCAACTGCAAGGATTTAAAAGCTAATCTTTAAGAAAATAAATAAACAAACATATTTATCAGATCTAAACACTCTTAGGAACGATGCTTTTGGATTCCTCTTTACACAGAATCAAATAATGTTGTGCAGATGGGATCTTGGCAAAGAAGGTAATTTCTGATAAAATTTTCTGTCCACAGAAAAGAGATTTTTTTTTTTTTCCTTCAGTAAGTATTCTTGGGATCAAAATAAAGCGCTTGTTTAAACATGAAGTGTTCAGTTTCCTTTCCATCTGGAAAACGGTACTGGAAGTACTGAGAAATGGAACTCAATAGCTGAACACTTTCAGTGTTTTTAAATAACAGAATTGAGCTCCTGCTGTGGGCTCGGTGTGAGTGGGCTTCCATGGACTTCGGGAGCATGTTCCTATTCATGCTGTTCAGTGGGTTACTTAACTTGTGCCAATGCAGTTTGCAGGGAAATACTTAGGAGGGGTTGGCTCACACATAGGCTAGTTCATCTATAAAGAAATAGTGTAGAAATTTCTTTAGCAGCAGAAACATGCTTCTCTGGAGTCACACAGAGGAATTGTAATTGCTTGTGCAGAAAAGATGGGAAATTTTTGCATTATTTTCTAGAAGAATCTATGTAGAACTTTATCTTACTTAGGCTCGTGCTTGTTACCCTACATCGTAGGAATCTTTTCCAGAGGTGCTCAGTGGGAGCAAGCAAACAAGGGACAGGAGTGTGCATTTTCCAAACCAGATATAATGATGAAAGTTAAATATTGATGGGCTAATTTCAAATGGGAGTTGCATGTGATAATAAGAGGGCTAAAGCTGAAGGAAAGATTGCTGCAGGCTGCTCAGTTCTTCCAGAGGGAACTGGGATCTGAGGATTGAAAAGCCTTGCAAAGGAGAAGAGGGCAGTGCTGTATTAACGGCAGACACAGAAGCTGGGAACTTCGTGAAGGCTTATGATGGGCACATAGTAATTGGAGGTTTGAGAAGCAAAGGAGAAAGAGGAGATGATGTAAATATGACAACAACTACAGCTGCATAAGCAAAAGGGAAAATCATGCTAAAATGTGGAAAAATACTGAATAGCCATATGAGTAGAGAGTGTGGGACTGCCCCTTTTGGGAGCAGTGCTGTAGTTTTAGCCAATTGTCTAACCAGTCCCTTAATGTAACAAAAAATCTCCACATCAGCTCATATACTCACCTCCCAGAATAGAAAACCTATTTAGTTTGATTATTGCTTGAGTCCTACTTTGCAGTAATTAGAATACAAAGCTCTTCTCCTGCTGTAAATTGGCTGCCTTTCTGAAACTCTTTACAACAAAGGAACGTTATAAATGTAATTGTATGATTATTTTGACATCTTTGTAAATGGCCTTTCTGTAGGTGGAGTCCTGGGGAGATAGAGGACTTGGACAGAAGCGGAGCTGATGCATCTGTTTCCTGGTGCATGAGGTAATCCTAAATTGCAGAAGAATAAAAATGGTAAATGGTGCAAATAACATCAGCAGCCATCATAATTTTATTTTCTTCCTTTGTTCCTTCTTTTAAACTTGAAATAAAAAAGTAGAAGAGAGTAAAAGCTTTGCTTTGGGGAGGAAGGCTCACTGCTGGCTGGTGCTGCTGGAGGTGCGTGGCCGGGTCTGCTCAGCAGCTTTGCCTCGTCTGGGAAGCTGAGCGGCTCCCAGCCCGGCCTGTGCTTTGGTGAAAAAACACCTGGAAAGCTGAGAGTGCAGGGGTTTTGAACACACATTCACTAAACATGAGGCCTTTCCATTGACAGCAATGGGCTGTCCGCTGGATCAGGCCCTGGTGGTTAATAGGGGAACCTTCCCCTTCAAATTAGAGCCTCATTGCTAAAAAGGTCAACCTGCGAAGACCAGGAGAGTAAAGAGGAATGCCACGCCAATACTTGCTTGCACAATGAAACGGGAGCTGGCAGAAATGGGATGTGTTTACCAAGGCTTACCAACAACGCATTCATTTTATTTCTGCATTTTTAATACGTGGCTTGGATTGTAACATTTTACAATGCATGGCTTAGGCTTGTTTGTTACATACTGCCAAGATGGGCCTATTCAAGTATGTTTTCTGGCAAGCACAAAAAACTCAGGTCAGGTATCAGGAGCAGTGTTCATTTTAAATGGCTGTCATGGGGAACCTGGTATTTAAAATGGGGAAGGAGTGTGAACAGGTCAGCTGCACCCTGCGTCCTTCTTGGAAGCTGCTTGTTGTTAGCCTCGTGTTTATTCATGAGGAGACTAGCATTTCTAGGAGGCACAGGATATAAATATTTAGCACTGTCAGTGGAGAAGGAAAATATTTGTTGGAACAATGTCTTCATTTGTCAGAGGAAAAATAGGGACTAATTTTTTTGAGAGAGATCACAATTAACTGCTCCCTATGAACTGTTTCTCTAAAGATTTTGGGCAGACGGATGCTCTTGCAGCAAGAGGAGTGAATGCCAATTGAGAAGAACACGAATCCATTTATAAAGCCAGAGAAATCATTCTGTCAGGCAGGATATAGGTACACAAATTAAGCAGGTATCAAAATTATATCGTCTCTTCAACAGCAGCTGTCTCTCAAGAATAGACTATGGACAGAATAGCTAAAGATCTCAGCAGGCTGTAATTTAACTCTGACAGCACATGACTACAGAAGTAGTCACCTGCTAATAACAATGACAGGCAGTTTTGCCCCACTGCCCTGCAAATTCCCTTCCCTCCTGTCACTGGAAAATTTCAGCCTGCAATTCCTCTGCACAGAAACCTCCCACAGAATCCCTGAGGCATCCTTGCAATGGTATGGGAACGGCTGCAGGGCTCTGCCACATGGAAGGGGCTTCTTGGCCCACAAAGAATTACCTTATTTCAAAGTAAATACCAAGATGGACTCTTCCATGTGAAGTTTTAAATTGCCAAAAGAAATTCTCTGTTGTGTGGATGCCTGAGCCCTTGGTAGCACAGGCTCCTCTGTGCGAGTCTGTGTCCTGGTGACTAAATCTGGGTGCTTTCACAGTTTGTGTGGGACCCAGCAGCCCATGGTGGCAGCTCTGCAAGTCAGTCTCATGCCATGAAGAGCATAGCATAAGTATGTACGATGGATGAAGGCAGGCAGGGGAAGGGAGGCAGTGATGAGCACAGGGTCACGCTTGCTTTGGAGCAAATCCAGGAGAACGCTGCTGTTTAGTCCTCAGCCTGATGCCTTGCTTGCCATACCATGCAGGCTTCACCCAGAGGTGGCACAATACAGCCCTGAGCTACTGAGTCTCCTGCTTTGCTCTGAAGATTTCTGCCTCCCCCTATAATCAAAGAGGTTGTGTTTCTAAAGGAAATGGAATTGGACTTTAAAGCATAATAAATAGAAAAATATCCCTCAAAACATTTTTAAGTCAAAAGCTTGATATTGAGTAACAAGAATTCTTATCGTAAACATTTGCTTTCTTTCAAAATTCTCAGTTTCACATTGGAAGATTAAAAGTACATGCTCAAAAACCATTCTGTACTTAGTATTCTTAGCCACGGTTTTTGGCTTTTGACATTTGGAAGTAAAGTTGAAAGTTGCTGATGAAAATTTCAGTTATTGCCCTCTAACTTTTGACAGCATTTTCCACAGACCCTGCTATACCCAAACTATTTTCTACACAGCCCATTCTTTGAAATTCAGTCACTTTTGCTTTTTCCTTATAAACATGTATGAGTCTATGTCTGGCCTTTGGTAAAATAAGAGTAAGGCCTATTCCCAGCTTAAATCTTCCTAACATCCAAATTTCTTGCTAAGCCTCTACTGCTGCTGAATTTAATCTACTGTGAATTACCAGAGTTCAGCTCCTAGTATAAAGTATGTCTGACCTCTGGCTATGCAGTTTTCGTTATTATTGTTTTTGTGTGTTTGTTCATGGACATTTTATTGTCCAAAAATTCTTGATGACGGGATCAGGATCTCTCACCTTATAAGCAATGGTTGCTGGCAATTGAAAGGTCTGAATTGCTTATTACTTTGACTTAAAACAATAAAATAAGTTCCATTTTAATCCTTATTATTTTCCTTATTATGAATTTTTCATCTTCCTGGAAAATACTGGAGCTGTAAGCAGTTTCGGAAATGGGTTGAAAGTTTGTGTTCTTGCATTGTCCTTTCTCTAACCTCTGCTGAACTGCTGTTTTGTAACTTTTAACAAGTACAGTAAATGACAAATGATATCCCTCGAGGTTTACTCATTCCTATTCTGATATACCACCATTTAACTTGATTGATTTCAGCACAGTCTCCAGCTCCTGGAAATGCTCCGCAACCGATTCCTCAAGGGAAACAGCCACCCCGTAGCATTTTTTTAAGGCCAGAGTTCACAAGACGGGCCCTATCACCAGGGCTTCAGGCACAGGTTAAGTAGGCAGTTGCCTAAGGTGGGGACCTGCCCTGGAAGTAAAATGCAAACCAAGTGGTGGCTGTGGCCATGCATCTTTATGCTCAGCCTGGTTTCTGTGCCTGTCCCTGCCTTGTCCCTGCTTGGTAAATGCAGATCTCCCCTCTTGCAGCCCCTTTCTCAGATGCCGCCTTACTCCATCCCCTCTGTAGCAGAACCATCCCTGTGAGGATGATTTCTAGTGGTGCAGCTATGGTAACACAGAGAATAGGGAACAATGGATCAGGAACTGGATTTTCTGTGGGAAGGTGTAGAGTGGGGCAGTTTTCCATCAAGACCAGACCTCATCAGGCTCCCAGACCCATGATGTCTTTTGTGTTCCTACAGGAGATCTGCCCTTCTTGCCATTCCCCCAATTCCTGAGAAGCAGCACAGGTCCTGCTGCAGCCCTTGCCTGCCCCCAGAGAGCTGGAACTGCCTCTGGTTAAGACGATGGTGGTAAAATTGCCCACGGGATGCATAAAAAAGGGTTGAGTTTGATAGCAAGTCTTTTGTAGCTGTAATGTCCTGGACCATAATAGGAGAATGTTTTACGGACACTGCTTATGCGGGTTGTATGGCTGTAGGATAGGAATGGTGCTTTTTTAAGGGGGGTGAGCCTTGGGCTTCCATCTGTTTATGAACTGATGTGCTGGTTTGAAAAAAGCACTTACATCTTCATGGGATACAAAGCAAATGCGTGGTTTTTGACTTAGGGCTATATTGTTCATACACCCTCTATGACTTCTTGTTCTGTCACCCTTCAACCCCACTGTGCACTATTTCTGCAGTCACCCTGAGCACTCTCAGGGGAGGATGTGGAGGGAGCTGCTGGAGGGGTAATGTTTGCTTTGGAAGAAACATATATTTTCAAAATAAGTTTCTCTCCCAGATTTTAAGACTTCTGAATAATTATTTTCTTTGAGATGGATTTTTTCCCATCCCTGTAGCATTCCTGCTTGAATTTATTTTCTGTGAAAGAGAGAGAGACTTTTCAGGTCTAAGAATATTGCCTTGGAAATTGGTTCATTTGCAGTTAGGGCTAAAGAGATTATTTTGACTTTTCAATCCCTCATTCTGGGGGGGAATTTCTCTCCTCTGTGGAGATGGAGCACTGTGCTTTATACATTATTTCATTTATGTCTACACGAGCTGCTATGGCTCATTGTGCCACTGCCATGAGTCCACTACCCACCTTTGTAGGGAAGCCTTTAGCTTTTGGGACCCATCCAGCCTAACCTTCGAAGCTTGGATTTGAGGTGAAGATCCTAGCATGAGGTTAATCACTCTCTCCAGACAGCTTTCAGCCCTTATTCTCTTTGCAGTAGTCACAATTTCCCTGGTGTACTGTGGGTCTGAGTGCAGGAAATCCGCCAACGGCAATGCCACAACCATCTCCCCGGCTCCCTGCCTTTCTGAACATAAATTCTTCTCTTTTGGCACTAAGAGGGAAAGAATTTAAAAAAAGAGATAAGAAACCTGAAAACAGATTCCTAGAAGGTGTCTCATCAGATAAGCAAGCTGCAGTGAGGTCTTTTTAATGCAAGCTGGAAAACACTTTGAAAATACTTTATTAAGCATCACCCTAACTATTATCTCTGAATGCAGGGATTGGTGTGGAGACTGGTGGTGAAAATTTGCCAAGAAGTGGCTATTCTTCACCATGTCTCACTCTGTATTCCTGATAGGCAGCAGACTCCTGGATAATCCAAGGACTTGAGGGAAGTGTAAGACTGTTGGGATGTTCCAGAAGCTTTGGAAAGCTGTGCAAAGGAGCAATGCCCTTCCACACCTTCCTAAGTGTATGTGATGTAATATATATATATATATAAAAAAAATCTCATAATGTATAGAACTATTGAATTAACGTAAACTGTGACCATTGTTCCAATGCTCATTCTTTAAAAGAAGTTCAGAGAGCAATTTTAAAAAATAATTTGTACCTTAAAAAATTCACTTACCCTATTAGTAGGGTATCTGCGTCTGATTTCACAGCAGAGAATAGAAAAAGTCAGCAAAGTTTGCATTGGAAATAAGATTTAGTTTTTTAACTATGAGCGTAATTAATAATTGAAACAGCTTAGAGGAAGAAGTGGCAGATTTTCCATCAGTGCGGTGTTTAAATCAATGGGGGATGCCTCCTAAAGACTCAGAAAGTGAAATTCCAGTCATTGTTCTGCTAGAGAGCAAACTAGAAAAAAAACGTTAAGTATCTCTTTTGTCCTTAAACCTCTATAAGGTCTACAAACATCTGCTTCCTCGATCTGCAGAAGTTTGTGGGATTCTAAAAACTTCACATAATATCCTCACAATTGTAAAATATTATAGTTCTGCGCTAAACCCAAAGATTTTGGAGTTTCAAAAGCATTTTCTTTAGCTCTCTGCATCTTCCCTATTTATGTATATTTTCCCCTTACATTAAATTCTTTTTATAACTCAGTCTTTTATATTGTTCTTTTGTGCCCTTTCTACACTGTAATCATTTCTTCATCATAATTCTCTTGTTGCTATGTGATGTTCCACTAGTCATGTGTTTTTCTTTGATTTAGCTGTTAGTATTGTTTTAACTCTTGACTTTCTGTTCTTGCCAGTACTTTCCAGTAAATATATAAAAAAGAGACTAGACTGCATTTTCTCAAATAACAAGAAAGATTCATTGTTAAATACTGAATGAATTGTAATTGCCCTTAAAGCTGTAAAGAACAACTGAACTTACCTGCACAAGTCTAACTTGGTTTAGCTTAGTCAATTCTTCCTGAAACAGCCCCTCTCCTCTCAGCCGACTGAAGCGCTCTGCTTCATCAGAATTAGAGAGGGAATTACTTGTCAAGGCTGATGACAGCACACTAGCAGCAGGGCTAGTGTGACTTTGCATTTTAGAATTCACTCTATGAAATGCATGCAGTAAAATATGATGATATCTGAAGCTTATTACTTGGAAAAGCCAATGAAGTGGTAGATTTTCAGCCGCAAGACTTGATCTGTGAGTTGCAGCTGGGCTAAACCCCTTATTCCTGAGAAAGTTTCTGAGAAACTCAATTTGACTGAATTTTCTGATCATAGGAGAGTTTGCAGTGGGAAGCAGCCTTCCTAGCAGGTCCTCGGTAGCTGGAAAGGATCTGCAGCTTTGGGGTACTCTCTGCAGGTACTGTGCAGTTCTTAGCATAGCTGGGATCACGATTTCTCTACAGGTAATCACAGGCTTTCATCATGTCTCTTGCTGATCACACTGATGGTTAGCAGCTATCCAACTATTACTGACTTAACAGCCATGATATACATTAAGTAGCCTGCATGGATCTAGGTGTATTCCTTCCCTATTTGTCTCCTCAGAGCAGTCCCATTGGTTTCTACACCAGTTGGGAGCATGGAGCAGGGCTAGAAGGAATTGCTGTCCCTGCTAAACTCGCTCTCAGCTCTGTGCTTCCCTCCCTCCTTGTTTGGAAGAGAATGGCACCATCGTGCCCCACAGTTTTAGCCCTCTGCTAAACACTCTTGCCGAGAACTCCCAAACAGTGTGTGCAATTTGCACAGGCCAGGCAGAGCTCTAATGCAGAATCAAACCTGCTTGAACTGCAGTCAGAGAAGCCTGCAAAGGAATATCATACAAAACGTGGGGGCTACTCAAGATATAGTTGAACTCCTAGAGGATAAAGCAAACAGCATCAGATATTAGCCTGTGCATCTCTGAAAACCTGCTCGCCACATACCTTTTTTGGTAGATTTGCCGGCTCAGAAAACTCTCCTGAAATTCCAGTTGCAATTGTGACAAACAAACTCCCTGTCCTCAAGAGCAGCCCCCAAACTACTGCTGTATCAGCTTCACGCTAATTGCTTTACTGATGCTCACTTAGGCTAATGAATACTAAATATTGCAGAGCATTCCTGTTGTGCTCAGAAGATTGGTTTGAAAACTGTGCTTTGGAAAGCAAGTGCAGCACCCACCTGCCTTGCCTGCAGGAACAGAGCACCAGCTGTGCTCAGGTGAGATCAGGAGGTATCTGAGGCTTCCCATGTCCTACCAAGGCATAGGAGGCAGTAGTAGGAGAATTTTAGAAACCCTGAAACATAGCATGGGAACTAGTGTCATTGCGCTCCTTTGGAAACATAGCCTAGAAAAGGCAGTGCTGAGGACATAAAGTAGAACACTCAGGGCTCCCCCAAAGGGCTGTGCGCTGACCGGCAACTTTGTGACCAGTATGGCAATAAGGAAGCAGTTGGTCTCTGATAATAAGAGCTGTTTTATCAGCTAATTATCAGCTGCTTATTTATCAGCTGTGTTTGGGGAAGGGTAGATCACACCCAGCTCACCTGTAGCTAATATTTTATTGTGACAAACAGTCCTGTGCTCAGCTCCTGCTGGGTCAGGGGAATCTTTTCAGGGTACTAGCCATTTCATTTAGCTGCTTAAAAGGGGACCTAAGCTCTTCTAACAGCATGGGTCATCCCTATTCAAACAGTACCTCTTTGACTTGCTAGTCCTTTTTTAACTCTGCCGCTGTAGGGCACCCTTTTTCTTGGAGCCTTTTTTCCTAGTTTGCTTTTCCAGGGCTTGCTTTTTATATGTGGGAGAGCTGCCTAGCAGATGCTGTTTTATAACTGGCTGTGGTCTCTGCCTTTACAGCTGGTGAGTACTGCTGAGCTTCATTCTTACTGTTATAGGGGGTTAATGTAAGCTTTGAGCAGTTGCTTTTGCTTGGGAAACAGAGAATACCACGTTACTTTTGCTAGCAGTAAGCACATTTCAGTTTTCCTCTATAATCCCATCATCTTCTTGCAGCTCTTTTCTGTGTACAGAGACTGCACGTTCCCTACTGTAGTAGGTGACCTCGGACCGGTGTGTCTGCTTCCGATGTACCTCGCTTTGCTTGCTTAGTGTGAGTTACCGTGGAATAATTGGGCTGATAGTTGCTTGGCAGTGAAAGTGCCTGTTGCTGCAGGACTTCTTCTTTTGTAAACTCTGACAGTATCAGAGCTGCAGTGCGCACCCCAGTGCAGACAAATGATTCAACTATTACTGAATTTCTTCCTGTAAGTAAAATGCATGAAAGCTCTGTGCATTGCATTGCTCTGGCCAGTTAAAATAGCTGCAGAAGGATGACCTGGCTTTGTCTGTCTCTCTCTATCTTCACTCTTTCCATGCATTCATTCATAGAGAGGCTTCTTCTGAAAGTGCTGGATGTTAAGACTGGCAATTCAGGCTATATATCCCAGAGAGTTGCTTCCTGCTCAACACACAAAGGTCACAGTAGCTCTGAGCACTTCTGAACAACATAATCAATGTATGCATGAGCCTGTATGGAAATCATTTTGCATTTAATTGATGGGCAGGTTCTGGCAGTCACACTTGGCTCTAATTGTTATTTCTTTTGTAAGTTAATTTTCATTGTTTAAAAAATGATTTTAAATTTCAAGTTCCTGGAAATGTTTGTCTGTAGCAATTTCCTTCAAATACATATTGTCCCAGCTCCATTTGTGGTTTTTTTTTTTAGTTCAGTTACAGAAACTCATAAACATCCCTGAAAGTGAGGACTTGGACACTGAAATACAGCAGGGCAGCGTGGAGACATCGCTCAGACTAACGGAGGGTCCCACTGTATAGTCACAGCTAATGTACGAGAACGGGTCAAATTAGGCTGCCTTCTCTGCTGTGTTTAAATACAACTTGCAGTATTTCCCCACCATTTTCAGGCATTATTAGCACTTGCTGTATAAAGTATTAAACAGGCGCTCTCCATTTATCTACATTAATGATTCAGTGCAAACTCCTGCCTTCCCATTAATATCCACTAACCTCATTCAGTGATAAAACTTGATTTAGTCTCCAAATTACCTCAGCACAAAATTTCTTGGAGCAGCACTTCCTAATAGTTCAGGGCTACATGGGCTGTTATGATAGCCAAATAACAACAGTGGCAGCATCTTTTTTTGAGATGTGGTGGAAAAAAGAATCAATCCAGCGCATAAAGAGAGACACAAATAAATTGCTAAACAGTATAATCCAATGATACTATACATCTCAGAAATGAGTGCCTCAAAAATCAATAAAAATTGAAATTGAAAAGGGAAGAATTGTAGTTGTCCAGACACAGGTATGTCGATAGGAGTTTCAGGTGAAGGCTCCAGCCGGTCGGGTGCCAGGCTCTGGGAATGGGAAGGGAGATTGGCTTGGATAAGGGGGAGACACTGCCAGGGCATAGTACAGCAAGGAAAAGGTGATGCTATCCGCACTGGTGGGAGTCGTGAGGAGAACAGGAGAGGGAATAATGCTGTCTGGGATTTGAGGGGCGGCTGCACCATTGCTTTTGCATCTTGGCAGCTTTCTTCCATTTGGAGGCAGAGGTGGGAGCAGAGCAGGCTGCTCAGTGCCTGGGCTCTTGTCTGGGCTTTGCTTCAGTGGGAGGGTGAGGTATTGGTTTTGGGGCATCTATAGCTACAAAAATGCATATTGCTGTGCCTAGGCTGTGTTTGTAGTGTTGTGGAACCCTAGCCTCCAGAGATACTGTGTTGGGCACCCCTTTGTTGTGCCTGTGCTGGAGTTCATGTGGGGCGCTGGGGCTTGGTGTGTGCTCTAGGTGAGGTAGATTGTGCTGGGGGTCGCTGCTTTGCAGATTTGTTGTGGAAGAGCCTGACTTTTCTGCCTTGCACAATGCACTGACCCATCTCCCTAAGGGCAGGTTTGAAGCTAATATAATGTGGATTTTGTTGCTTTGTTTTTCTCCCTTGATTGTTCTTCCCTTGACTTTCTTGTGGGCTGGTGGGTGCAGGTTTTGGTGCTAAGGCTGCTGTGTGATGGGTGCTCAGGGATCCAACAGGCTTCTTTAATTTTTGTTCTGGTTTTGCATTTTTTAAAAAATGCCATTAAAATCTCAGTTTTCCTACAGAGCACGACCAGACCCAAGCTGTGCTGCTTGCTAGCTCAGATCTGTTTTCTACCCTGCATGCTCTCCTTATTGCTCCCTTTGGAATCTACTGGCAGCGGATCAAGCATGGCTTGTCCTTCTTGGTTTGCAGCAGCCTGCCGTCTCCAAAGGTTTGCAAGAACAGTAGGGCCATTGCTTCACTCTGGTAGCAGTTCCTCTGTGTCCTGTTAGTGCTGCATGCATTTTAAAACAAACACAGGAAAAAAAAAAAAAGAAGAGAAGAAAAAGAGAGAAAAAGGCAGAAATAAGTAGAGAAAGAAAGGCAAGGTAGACGCCTGCCAGTCACCTGGCAAGGGAAGGAAGAACCAAATAATCCAGAGAGTGACTTGGACAGTCTGAGCCCAGTGATCCCGTTGAATTGAGTCTGCTGTCTCCCAAATGGTATAATTTAAAATCGTTTGCTGCAGTTTTAGGCAAGAATTATTAAATGAATATTAATCAGTCATTAAATTCTGTGAAACTGCTTCTTCATTCTAGGCTGAACGAGGCCATTTAGCTGTGGTGTATTCAGCATGTTAATGTCTCTGTGAAAGGGTTTCTTCCTTGCCAGAGCCACGCGATGCACTCAGCCCTGGTGATGGCAGTCATTTGGACCAGGCAGGCGCCTTTGGGGCTGGCCACTTGGAGTTTTTTCAATTCCTATAAGCAATGAATGACTGCAGTTTGATGAAATATCAGCCCAGCCTCGACTCCAAGTCCCTCCCTACCTGCACTGAAACCAGGACATTCCCTTCCAGTTAGGAAAGATTAGGTTGAAATGCTTTCCTTCTTCCCTTTCTGTATGCCCCAGGCCAGTGTTTATCTTGCCTTGCTCCTGGCGCACTCAGCTCCCAATCTTGATTCCTGTGGCAGGAAAAAACCTTGCCCAGCTCCTGAGTCATGCAGAAGCTGAAATATTGAAGGGGAAACTGCAGACATCTTAATGGTGGGTGTATTTTTGCTGCCAAGACACCAAAGACGCTGCTCACGAAGGAGCAGATGTTAACGGTTGTTTGGAAAATAATCCCTCTCTGGCTTGACCTATACCCTGTGCATTTGTGCCATCTAGCACCACGTCTGCTTTCTCCAGATGTAGGAGTCAGCAGGTTGCTTGTGAGGGGCACTGGGTGGGGAGTACTGCCTGTGGCCCAGTGCTTACCAATGTCCCCACAGGGACAGGCTGCCCACCCAAAGCCCTCTGAACTCTCCCCCTGCAACTTCTGGTGCTTTCTTGGCCCTGGAGAAACATGAGAGGCCTGAGCTGTTTAGAGGAGAGTACTGGGGGAGAAAATTAGAAGGGCCAAAGCCCAGCTAGAACTTAATCTGGCTACTGCTGTAAAAGACAATAAAAAATGTTTCTATAAATACATTGGCAACAAAAGGAGAGCTAAGGAGAATCTCCATCCTTTGTTGGATGCGGAGGGAAACATAGTGACAAAGGATGAGAGAAAAGGCTGAGGTACTTAACGCCTTCTTTGCCTCAGTCTTTAATAGTAAGACCCGTTGTTCTCGGGGTACCCAGCCCCCTGATCTGGAAGACAGGGATGGGGAGCAGAATGAAGCCCCCATAATCCAAGGGGCAATGGTTAGTGACCTGCTACGCCACTTAGACAAACACAAGTCTATGGGGCTGAATGGGGTCCACCCCAGGGTACTGAGGGAGCTGGCGGAAGTGCTCACTAAGCCACTTTCCATCATTTATCAGCAGTCCTGGCTAACCAGGGAGGTCCCAGTTGACTGGAGGTTGGCAAATGTGACGCCCACCTATAAGAAGGGCCAGAAGGAGGATCCGGGGAACTACAGGCCTGTCAGCCTGACCTCGGTGCCGGGGAAGGTTATGGAGCAGATCATCTTGAGTGCCATCACGTGACGTGTACAGGACAACCAGGTGATTGGGCCCAGTCAGCATCGGCTTATGAAAGGCAGGTCCTGTTTGACTAACCTGATCTCCTATGACAAGGTGACCTGCTTAGTGGATGAGGGAAAGGCTGTGGATGTGGTCTACCTGGACTTTAGTAAAGCCTTTGACACCGTCTCCCACAGCATTCTCCTAGAGAAGCTGGCAGCTCACGGCTTAGACAGGTGTACTCTGCGCTGGGTAAAAAACTGGCTGGACGGTCGGGCCCAGAGAGTTGTGGTGAATGGAGTTACATCCAGTTGGCAGCCGGTCACGAGCGGTGTTCCCCAGGGCTCAGTTTTGGGGCCGGTCTTGTTCAATATCTTTATCAATGATCTGGATGAGGGGATCAAGTGCACCCTCAGTAAGTTTGCAGACAACACCAAGTTGGGCGGGAGTGTTGATCTGCTCGAGGGTAGGAAGGCTCTGCAGAGGGACCTGGACAGGCTGGATCGATGGGCCAAGGCCAATTGTATGAGGTTCAACAAGGCCAAGTGCCGGGTCCTGCACTTCGGCCACAACAACCCCATGCAGCGCTACAGGCTTGGGGAAGAGTGGCTGGAAAGCTGCCTGGTGGAAAAGGACCTGGGGGTGTTGGTCAACAGCTGGCTGAACATGAGCCGGCAGTGTGCCCAGGCGGCCAAGAAGGCCAATGGCATCCTGGCCTGTATCAGCAATAGTGTGGCCAGCAGGAGTAGGGAAGTGATCGTGCCCCTGTACTCGGCACTGCTGAGGCTGCACCTCGAATACTGTGTTCAGTTTTGGGCCCCTCACTACAAGAAGGACGTCGAGGTGCTGGAGCGTGTCCAGAGAAGGGCAACGAGGCTGGTGAAGGGTCTGGAGCACAAGTCTTATGAGGAACGGCTGAGGGACCTGGGGTTGTTTAGCCTGGAGAAAAGGAGGCTGAGGGGAGACCTCATCGCTCTCTACAACTACCTGAAAGGAGGTTGTAGCGAGGTGGGTGTTGGTCTCTTCTCCCAAGTAACTAGCGATAGGACGAGAGGAAATGGCCTCAAGTTGTGCCAGGGGAGGCTTAGTTTGGATATTACAAAAAATATCTTCACCGAAAGGGTTGTCAAGCATTGGAACAGGCTGCCCAGGGAAGTGGTGGAGTCACCATCCCTGGAGGTATTTAAAAGACATGTAGATGTGGCATTTAGGGACATGGTTTAGCGGTGGAATTGGCACTGCCAGGTTAATGTATGGACTCGATGATCTTAAAGGTCTTTTCTAACCTAAATGATTCTATGATTGACTAGTGCCAACTCAGCCAAATCCATCACCTTTCCAGAGCTGTTGCAGTCCTCTAATTCTTCTTTTTGTGAATAACTTCTCCTTTTCCCATATTTAACAGCAAAGATGGGGGAGAAAGAAAACTCTAGGTTAATTCCTCCAACCCTCTTTCCCTCTCCAGGCTCTGGCAGTTGCGGATAAGCAGCAAATACTTGTTAAATTCCAGTGTGTATAGAGTGAAATCCTGGAACAGGTGCCTGGCCCTGTGTTTGGACTATGTGCCAACAACAATCATCATTGAAAACTGTAAGAAGGAAGAAATCTTTTTTTCTGTCTCTCGTGAGGGTGATTTGTGGCTGGGGATCTGGAAACAGCATTTGTCAGAAGGTATTCAGAAAGCAGCTCTTTCCTGCTTATGCTTGAAAAGATTAGTCCGTGCAAAACATGCGCCCAGGGGCTGTCACTGCTCTGTGCTTGCAGACCTGGGAGAGGAAGGCCCTGGGAGCCCGGCTGGCCGCAGGGCAGCCCACGCTGCCTACGACAGAGATCCTGCTTCTGTGCGCTTTGTCCCCTGTGTGACACATCCATCATGTTCTTGCGCTCATCAAACCTGGCATGCCTGATAAGTGAGGTGGCTCAGTGTTTGCTACTCCCATGGAGTACAAGAAAAGAAAAGCCAGAAGGTCCCTGATGCTCCACTGATGACTTTGATGCTACAGAAAAGGCCTTTGGGTATAAAACAAACTCCAGTGAGATGTGCAGACCTAGAAGAAGCTGTGGAAGAGCTTTCTGGATATGCGGGACAGTGCTTGTGACACTGCCTAGGTTGTGGCTAAAAGCATTCCTTAGGCAAATTATTTTATTACAGGGCTCACTCAGAGCAATACAGATTGCTGACTAATTATCTCAGAAGGTGGTGTGTTGGTGCATTTTTTTTTTTCTTGCTGTTTAATAATAATCAGGAGAAGGAACAAGGCTCAAAACTTTCTAGCATATGTCAAACATATGTGTGCACGTGAATTTTATCTAAGGATAGAGTGGTGAGTTTTCACTAGCCTAATATTCCTAGAGAGGGCGTTTTGCATGGAGAACCATTACCCTTGTAATAGTTCTGCAGGTTATAAAAGGTAGAGTGCTTATAATAGTTTTTTAAACTAAAGAAGTCTTTTATGTATGTTTCACTGAGATTTTTTTTTTCCCTTATCAGCCCTTCTTTTTAATGATACATAGAGGGAATAAACCAGAAGGAAACCACTAAGCCCATGCAGGAAAAAAAAATTAACACATTCTTTTGCTCTGAGGTCTAAAAAATAATGAATCATTAAACCTTGAAGTCACATTGACGTTACCAAATGGGTTTGAAATCAGCTTGGGCCTGAGAAGCTATAGAAAACCTGCCAAGTGACTAAAACAGATACTGATGGCGATGTAAGAAATTGGAAACATCTATTAAACAGGCGCAGCTTTCCATTTCCTAAAAGTTATTGGTTGGAGTAGTGCAGCCCTTCCCCCGGTGCGCATGTGCTGCGGGGGGACTGCCACAGGCAAAACCTAGTTAACTGAAAACATCACAATCAATAAAAAGCACTATGTTTTCCATTTACTCCTGCTTTTTAGGGGTTTATTTTGTTGCAGCAGCAGAAGGCATCAGTTCAATATCAATTCACTTTCTGGGTGGGGACAGGGATACAGATATCGGCTTTTTAATGCGTGATGAAGTTTGTGACAACACTAAGCTTACTAAAATTTGGACCAAGTGCTGTTTGGTACAACATGGGGCACCGGCTAATCCTGTGTTCAATAAACAGGCAAAGCAGAGATCTGTTTTGATATCATGCTTTCTAGCCAGGAACAAAGAAGGGGTTATTTTCCATTTAATCTTTTCTCTTGTCAAATTGCTGAACACCAGCATTTCTTACTTAGCAGCTGAACTGAAGCTCGGCCTCTGATACAGGGGTGTCTTATTAATCGGAGGGGGTGCTTCAAGCCAAAGGAGGAATGTCGTATCTATGTTTTTTGTGTAGATGAGGTGGAGCTGTTACCTGTCTTGAGTATCTGTCATGGTTTAACCTCAGTTTGCAACTGAGCACCACACAGCTGCCTGCTCACTCCCCCCCCCCCCCCCCCCCCCCCCCCGCAGTGGGATGGGGGAGAGAATTGGAAGAGCACAAGTGAGAAAAACTCATGGGTTGAGATAAAAACAGTTTAATAATTGAAATAAAATAATAATATAATGTAGTAATAATAATAATACACAAAGCAAGTGATACACAGTGCAATTGCTCACCGCCAGTCCCCGAGCAGCGGCCCCCCCGGCCAGCTTTCCCCAGTTTATGTACTGAGCATGATGTCCCATGGGATGGAATGTCCCTTTGGCCAGTTTGGCTGTGCCCCCTCCCAGCTTCTTGTGCACCTCCAGCCTTCTCAGTCGGCAGAGCATGGGAAGCTGAAAAGTCCTTGGCTAGTGTAAGCATTACCTAGCAACAACTAAAACATCGGTGTGTTATCAACTTTGTTCTCCTCCTAAATCTAAAACACAGCCCTGTACCAGCTACTAGGAAGGGAATTAACTCTATCCCTGCCAAAACCAGGACAGTATCCCTGTACTCTGGTGTGGTTCACGCCTAGCGTTTGGTGTCGTTCAGTGCTGTTGCATGCAGTTCTCTGTGGCCCTTCAGCTTTGGGAGTGCCCTGCAGCCAGGTTCCAGAGAAGCTGGCCTCGGTGCCTGCTAAACAGGCATCTGTGTGTAGTTGTCCTGCACTGTGGTGTGCTTTTAAGAAAAACCACAGAAATCCCTCACGTGGGTGAGGCATTTGTGTGAGATTCTGTGCATCGCTTAAATCAGCAATGCAGAACCAAGCT
This sequence comes from Aptenodytes patagonicus, assembly GCF_965638725.1. Taxonomy (NCBI): domain Eukaryota; kingdom Metazoa; phylum Chordata; class Aves; order Sphenisciformes; family Spheniscidae; genus Aptenodytes; species Aptenodytes patagonicus. The sequence continues at coordinate 15,072,343 of NC_134956.1, forward strand.
GGGGCTGGATCTGTTGGGGGACATCTTCATTGACGTGCTTTGCATGCTCAGACCCCTGGGACCGGTCTGCCTAGGTGCGAGCTCCTCCAGTGAGCACATTAAACGTACTGCTCTGCTGGCTGCAGCTATTAGGGCCTTCTCATGACAGCCAACAGCTCTTCATGTGATATAGTCTGTTTTGACCTTCTCTTTTTCGGAAGCTGATTGCCAGTTTAGTTGTCCTTTTCTGGCCATTTGAGATGGTAATGTGAGAAATGAGAACTGACAGTGCATTTTAAGTGCAAGCCCTGACAGAAATTGGGTATCTACACATCCTTGTGGAACAGTTCCATCTTGAAGCAGGAAAAGGAGCGCTGCCATAATACTGACCTGGCTCTCGGGCTCTGCTTTTCAGAGGAAAATATACTGCACCAGAAAGTTAAGTCAGCAAAGCTTCTTATGACCCAAATTCTAAAGGGAAAACCTGAGGCAAATGATTGCTGGGAAAAGAGGTTCATGAAAGGCAGAGAAATACAATATTCTCTTTCTCTGTAAGAAAACCTATGTAAAATACAATAGAGGAAACATTTTGCTGATTCTGATCCCTGGCCAGCACAGCGTTAGCTGCCAGACTCCAGCTCGCGTGCTCCTGTTGTGCTGGAAGAATATTCCCCTGAGTAAAGCAGTAAATGATCCTTTTTCAGACGAGAGTGCTGGCTGGCCACATCCTGGACTCCAGGTGTTGAACTGTGTTAAAAGGTATTAAAAATACACGAAATACTCTCCTTCATGCTATTTTTCTCCACTTGAGTAACTACAATGGCTGTTGCAGAGATGCTATGTGATAATGAATATACTGAGAAGTGGGAGAGGGTACGTATGTGTATTTTATTTTTTTTCTTTTGGAATTTTAAATTATTTATATAAATAATTTATATAATTTAAAATTAACACCAATTGCAAAATGGAATGACTAGGAAAACATATGAACAATAACCTCGTAACTTATGAGCACAAGGTGTAATCTGGTTTTAGGAAACATCTCTTGCTGAGAGGCCTTTGCTGAAGGCTGCTAAAACTTCTTTCTACTGATCTAGATGTGATTTCATTTATTTTCTTCCCAGATCTCTGCTGGCACTGAAAACAATCAATCATTGTTTTCCTTTCTTTGTCACTAAGGCAATATCAGGCATGATATTGTCCTGCTGGCTGGTTGCATCCTGTTTAAGTAGTTTAAGTACCATGTGTTGTACTTGTCCTGATTGTTTTGTGCTCATCAGTAAACTCAGCTGATGACATTTTTCCCATCTGGTCCAAGGTGTGACTTCAGATTTCTCTTCCCATCCCTTTTGTTGTGCTAGAGGACAGAAACAGGTGAATTATGGACTATGAGCAATAGACTTATTCACTTTTGGGTAAATTTGAAGACATTAAAATTCTTTTCATGGAAAAAACCCACGCTTTTGAAATGAAAATCAGGTGTTTTCCTTTAGGAGAGCAGATAGCGTTTTGGCACCTCCTAAGATATTTTCCTTTTTTGATGAAATTATGCTGTTGACAGAAATCAAACTTTTCTTATGGAAAACTGTTACTCTTAAAAATGTCGCCCTGTTGTAGTTGTGCAGTACTTATGACTGACCACTGTGTTTTGTGAGGGCATCCCCTTGCACTCCTTTCTCACCTTTGGTTATGCTTGCACTAGAAACACAGGAGGGTGAAGGACAGAAGGTTTTAGCAGGTTTTTCCTTATAACTTTGCAAGATTTATTGATTTCATACAAAACTAGGCTTTGATTATCATCTTTCTAAAGCAATTGAATTTGCTTTATTCCAGCTTGGGAATATGGTTTAAATTTACTTGTCTTTCTCATATCATACACTGTATGTCTTCTGGTGCATGCTTTCAAGTTTTAAAGTTGGATTTATTGTAATTTATTACCTAGAAGGTGTTCTTAAATTACTGCTTCAATAATACAATCTACTAAAAACTCTGAGGTTTTATCACATCACACCTGTATTTGACAGCAAATTGATCTGACAGTATTATTACATGTTTTTGACAGGCTTATTTGAAATCCTTAAATCCCAGTTCCCTCTTTGTTTCATTACCGTAACATCACTGGCAGAGCCTTGTGAACAATTATCCACTTAGGAAGACCCAAACGTCTGCCAGTTAGGTTTCCAGAGAGGTATTCACTTCAGCATCTGTTAAATATGTTCATTTTATCACAGTTTAAAAAAAGTTGCCCTGTCCTTGCTGGAGAGTTGCACACTGAGGCTCTGACATGCTTTTGCTAGGACTCGCCTTCTGGGCAGGTCCGGTGGCGGTGGGAACCCTGCAAGGGGCACAGAGGTCTCTCCTCCTGCCAGAATATTATGTTTCTTTATGGAAACTTTTCTTTATGAAACTCTATGGAAACACAGCTGCCCGGCGCTGCTGTGGCTTCTGGGGAAAGCGGTGCAAGTTTGCTTGCATTTAGTTCTGACTAGATTCAGTTTGGGGGGGTGGAGTTAGCCCTCTCCCTGCAAACTGGGTGTCGTGGTTGGGCCGATGTCCCTGTAGGAAGGGGGTGACCTTTGTGCCCACTGGATGCTTCTGTCCCAGGACTGAGGAGGGCCCCCAGCTATCTGCTAGGGTGCCCTGGTCACGTTATCTGCCTGGCCAGGTCAGGGCTTTGTCTTTCCCTGCTGACTGCTGTCTGCTGAGGTGGGGGGCTGCTGCCTGTCTGCCTTCTGCCCAGTACTCACTGAGGTAGGAGCTTGGATTAAAAACTGCAAGGTCTGGGATAGGCATTTCAGTAAAGTGTGTGAGCATGCATTTGGCTTCAGATACAAGCGCTGCCCTGTTGCTGTCAGTGTTTACACCAGGCTGAAGCACCTTGCAGAGTTGCTTCTCCACATGGATTACACAGGCAGGACTGTGTTGGCAAGGATGTGCTTGTTGGTATTAATATTTCATTTTTAGGGAATGGAAAAAATGTAAATTTTTCACAAATAGATATCCTATAAAAGGGTTAATAAGATATTTTATTATGGCTAGGTAGTCTCAGGGGCTATGTAACTATTTTGACAGTTGAACTTTTCTCCTGGTGTTTCTTCCTATGTCAATAATTTGCATAGATAGCTTGTGTAAAGGGTTATGATCTTGTTCATGATGCTCACGTTACTGGATCATTATTGTACACTTTTAATGTAATAAGGAAAAATCTCTCAGCCATAAAAGAAAAAAAACTTGCAAAATGAGTTTACCTTCCAGAGAAAAACTTGCTGTTGGCAACATAGAATCATAGAATGGTTTGGGTTGGAAGGGACGTTAAAGATCATGTAGTTCCAACCCCCCTGCCATTAGCAGGGACACCTTCCACTAGACCAGGTTGCTCAAAGCCCCATCCAACCTGGCCTTGAACACTTTCAGGGATGGGGCATCCACAACTTCTCTGGGGAACCTGTTCCAGTGCCTCACCACCCTCATAGCGAAAGCATTTCTTCCTTATATCTAATCTAAATGTACCCTCTTTCAGTTTAAAGCCATTACCCCTTGTCCTATCACTACATGCCCTGGTAAAAAGTCCCTCCCCAGCTTTCTTGTAGGCCCCTTCAGGTACTGGAAGGCTGCTATAAGGTCTCCCTGGAGCCTTCTCTTCTCCAGGCTGAACAACCCCAACCTCTCTCAGCCTGTCTTCATAGGAGAGGTGCTCCAGCCCTCTGATCATCTTTGTGGCCCTCCTCTGGACTTGCTCCAACAGGTCCATGTCCTTCTTATGTTGGGGGCACCAGAGCTGAACGCAGTACTCCAGGTGGGATCTCATGAGAACAGGGTAGAGGGGGAGAATCACCTCCCTCAACCTGCTGGTCATGCTTCTTTTGATGCAGCCCAGGATACGGTTGGCTTTCTGGGCTGCAGGCACACATTGCTGGGTCATGTTGAGCTTCTCATCAACCAACACACCCAAGTCCTTCTCCTCAGGGCTGCTCTCAATCCATTCTCTGCCCAGCCTGTATTTGTGCTTGGGATTGTCCCGACCCATGTGCAGGACCTTGCAGAACTTGGCCTTGTTGAACTTCATGAGGTTCGCATGGGCCCACCTCTCAAGCCTGTCAAGGTCCCTCTGGATGGCATTCCTTCCCTCCAGCATGTTGACCGCACCACACAGCTTGGTGGTGTTGGCAAACTTGCTGAGGGTGCACTCAATCCCACTGTCCATGTCACTGACAAAGATGTTAAACAGCGCCGGTCCCAATACCGACCGCTGAGGAAAGCCACTTGTCACTGGTCTCCACTTGGACACTGAGCCATTGACTGCAACTCTTCGAGTGCGACCATCCAGCCAATTCCTTATCCACCGAGTGGTCCATCTGTCAAATCCATGTCTCTCCAATTTAGAGACAAGGATGTCGTGTGGGACAGTGTCAAATGCTTTGCACACATCCAGGTAAGTGATGTCAGTTGCTCTTCCCTTATCCACCAACGCTGTAACCCTGCCATAGAAGGCCACCAAATTTGTCAGGCATGATTTGCCCTTAGTGAAGCCGTGTTGGCTATCACAAATCACCTCCTTATTTTCCATATGCCTTAGTATAGTTTCCAGGAGGATCTGTTCCATGATCTTGCTGGGCACAGAGATGAGACTGACTGGCCTGTAGTTCCCTGGGTCTTCCTTTTTCCCCTTTTTAAAAATGGGGGTTGCGTTTCCCCTTTTCCAGTCAGTGGGAACTTCACCGGACTGCCACGACTTCTCAAATATGATGGATAGTGGCTTAGCAAATTCTTCTGCCAGTTCCCTCAGGACCCGTGGATGGATTTCATCAGGTCCCATGGACTTGTGCACCTTCAGGTGCCTTAGATGGTCTCAAACCTGATCTTCTCCTACATTGGGTGGTTCTTCATTCTCCCAGTCCCTGCCTTTGCCTTCTGTGGCTTGGGCGGTGTGGCTTGAGCACTTGCTGGTGAAGACCAAGGCAAAAAAGTCATTGAGTACCTCCGCCTTCTCCGTGTCCCAGGTAACCAGGTCTCCCATTTCATTCTGGAGAGGGCCCACATTTTCCCTCATCTTCCTTTTGTCCCCAGCGTACCTATAGGAGCTTTTTTGTTGCCCTTGATGTCCCTGGCCAGATTTAATTCTATCAGGGCTTTAGCTTTCCTAACCTGATCCCTGGCTGCTTAGACAATTTCTCTGTATTCTTCCCAGGCTACCTGTCCTTGCTTCCACCCTCTGTAGGCTTCCTTTTTGGGTTTGAGTTTGTCCGGGAGCTCCTTGTTCCTCCATGCAGGCCTCCTGGTGTTTTTGCCTGACTTCCTCTTTGTTGGGATGCCTCGCTCCTGAGCTTGGAGGAGGTGATCCTCAAATATTAACCAGGTTTCTTGGGCCCCTCTTCCCTCCAGGGCTTTATCCCACGGCACTCTACCGAGCAGATCCCTGAAGAGGCCAAGGTCTGCTCTCCTGAAGTCCAGGGTAGTGAGCTTGCTGCGCGCCCCCCTCGCTGCCCTAAGGATCTTGAACTCCACCATTTCATGGTCCCTGCAGCCCAGGCTGCCCTTGAGCTTCACATTCCCCACCAGCCCCTCCTTGTTGGTGAGAACAAGGTCCAGCGTAGCACCTCTCCTCGTTGGCTCCTCTACCACTTGGAGAAGGAAGTGATCATCGACGCATTCCAGGAACCCTCCGGATTGCTTATGCCCTGCCGTGTTGTCCCTCCAACAGATGTCGGGGTGGCTGAAGTCCCCCATGACGACCAGGGCTTGTGAGTGTGAGGCTGCTCCTGTTTGTCTATAGAGGGCCTCATCCGCTCGGTCTTCCTGGTCAGGTGGCCGTGGCCTGTAGGAGACCCCCACCGTAATGTCACCTGTCCCTGCCCTCCCTTTAATCCTGACCCATAAGCTCTCGGTCAGCTCCTCATCCATCCCCAGGCAGAGGTCCATGCACTCCAGCTGGTCATTGACATAGAGGGTGACACCACCTCCTCGTCTCCCCTGCCTGTCCTTCCTCAAGAGCCTGTATCCTTCCATTCCAACACTCCAGTCATTGGAGCCTCTGTGACTCCAGTCATCACGTCTCTGTGATGCCAATAAGGTCATAGCCCTGCAGGCGTGCGCATGTCTCTAACTCCTCTTGTTTATTCCCCATGCTACGTGCATTTGCATAGAGGCATTGAAGTTGGGCCCCCAATGAAGCTGTCTTACTGGCTGGAGTTCCTTTGTGCTGCTCTTCAGGCGCTCTCCTGCTGACCTGTGTTCCTTCTCCAGGCTCTGGGCATCTATTGCTGGCCCTGGCATCAAACTGGTAGGAGTGGGATGGATTGAGGTTCCCCTCCCCCGGCATCTCTAGTTTAAAGCCCTCTTCACCGGCTTGGCAAGCCTGTGACCGAAGATGTTCTTCCCCTTCTCTGACAGATGGACCCCGTCAGCCCCCAGTAGACCAGGTTTCTCAAAGCGAGTCCCATGGTCTAAGTAGCCAAACCCCTGGTTGTGGCACCAGTCCTGTAACCATTTGTTGACTCACCAGATTCAACTGGCCCTTTCAAACCCCTTCCCTTTGACCGGCAGGATTGATGAAAAAACTACCTGCGCTCTTGAGTCCCTCACTGCTGCTCCCAGGACTCTGTAGTTCTTCTTGATAGTCCTCAGACTGCTCCTGGCTGTCTCACTGATGCCCACGTGAAACAGCAGCAGTGGATAATAGTCAGTGGACTGTATGAGGCTTGGTGGCCTCTTGGTGACATCCCTGATGCGAGCCCCCAGTAAGCAGTACACCTCTCTAGAGAGTGTGTCCGGTCGGCAAATGAGTGCCTCCGTGCCTCTCAGAAGAGAGTCGCCTACTACTATCACCCGTCGCCTTTTCTTCGTTGCGCTGGTTGTTATATGGGAGGGCAGATCAGGCTGCCTTACTCAGCTCTAGTGTCTCTCCTGGTGTGACAGGTCTTTCCTCTTCAGTCTGCAGAGTGGGTGAAACGGTTCTGCGAGAGCACCTCAGGCTTTGGGGAAAGTCTCTTCCTCCTGCTGGTATTTGCCATTGCAAGCTTCCATTCATCTGCATTAGCAGTCCCCCGCCCCTCTGTGTGTGCTGGTGGGGAACGTTTTGGCTGTTTGGCCATGGGCTGTGGATCCGCTGCAGACTGCGCTTGGAACCAGCTATCTAACTCCTTCTCAGCCTCCCTGATGTTACGCGGCCTTCTCACTGCCTCCTGCAGCTCAGCCACCTGCTGCAGGAGATCCTCCACCTGGGCACACCTTTTGCAGGCAGGTCCGCCGCCTGTCCCTGCTCCAGGAGAGAGGTCTAGGCACTCCCTGCAGCCGGAGGTCTGCGCTGCAGCCTCTCCCTTCAGCAGCTCTGTCTGCGTGGAGGCATCGTCCACCACTGGGGTAGATGGTGCAGACCCCCCAGCCGGAGTTGCAGCCTTTGCTCTCAGACAAGTGCCCGCCATTCTGCCTTGAGGGTCAGGTAGGATGAGTGCCCTTGACCTGTGCAGATGGTCACAGGCTGGTGCCTGGTTGCTGGGTTGTATGTAGTTCAAGTCTCCCACTTGGCCAGTGGAATGCCCCTCCTTCAAAGGGGCACCCTCCCGCGTGAAGTGCTGCGCCATGCCCTGGCTGATGTGCCAGCGCCCTGTTTGCCACTCCTGGTCACAGCACTCCTGGTTTGCTAGCGCTCCCTGGGGCTCTCTTGCGTTACTTAATGTAACACCTAGAGAGTTTGATAATCGTTGTGTATCTGTCATATTAGCATTCAAGTTGCTTATGGCGTTTGGATCAACAATAGGGAAAAACTACCTTTTCTCAGAATAAAAGTTGAAGCTAAAGTTTTACTTAAAAACAACCAAGTTGGGAACCTCTTGTTATGTTGCAGCATCCTTTGAGTTGGGATTTTTGAGCTCCATGTTAGCATTTTAGCTCCTGAAGCAGCGTGCCACGTTATATTTTGAGTTATACTACACAGATAAGTAGGGCAAATGGCCAAGTGGATTAACAAATGGAGGAGCAAAGCCTCAAGAGCAGGAGTGCAACCAGTGTATTATGTAGAGGAGAAAATATACTTTAACGAACATTGATGCTTCTCTGCTGATCTACTTAGTGTCAAGATCTAGCTCTTGGCTGTGAAATCTGATACAGATCAGCTGAATCCAGAGTAACTTTGCTGCTTTAAATAAAATGAGGATTTGACCTAAGAAACATGGCCGCAGTTTTTGACCAGCCCTGCTAATGTGGAAGGTGAAACAGGTTTTATTTTAGCTTGAAACCAAAAACCACCTTTGCATCCAAAAGATGCTCCCATCAAATTTCATTCTCCAGCAGAGTCTGACTTAAAGGTTAGTGCAAAGACAGTTGTGAGCACCATATGCCTGACAACTTGGCATAATGACATGTGACTTCAGCTTGTGTTTCTCTTTAGAAGATGACTAATGAGTCTTAGTCTCATAGAAGACATTAAAATACAATTATGTTATGTTAGATCAGCTCTCACAACTGCTAAATTACAGAGTGGTAGGCATAATATAGTTCTGGGAGATGTGGGTGGGTTTTTTCTGTGGTGGATTCCAGTCAAACTCCTCCTGACGCAAATGTATGTGATAATTCTCCATGTGGACAGAAATGTATGCGCTCCTGTATTTTACAAGGCAGATTTTGTCTTATGTTTTTACATGTTTTTCTAGCTCTGGTAAAGTCTCTAATGAAATTCCAATCCTGTAGTTGACTCATTAAGCTTTCCCTCAATCCATCACTGTAAAACTGATTATCAAGATGTTGTCTTTTGGTGTTATCAATCTTGAGTGACTTTTTTGGAGATTGATGCACATTCGTTCTTATGACCGGCCCAGATGATATCTGCTATTTATCTTGATCTCCTTTTATTTAGTGTTTTAACTTAGAAGGTTCTACTGCCTTTTTTGATTGAATTTTAATGATGAGGTCTTGACTACAAGACAGACCTTCCACAGCTTTCAGACACATTTTACAAAATAGTGTCCTCAGGCTTTCCTTGCTGACACATTTCCAGATTTCTTTTTCACACTGTCCCAGAGGGTATTTGCTGCACTGTGTGTGTGCTTCTACCCAGGTAGACGTGCTGTAGAGGTACAGCTAGCTTTAAAGAAGACTGGGGGGTAGGAAATTACTCTATGGTATAAAATAATTATTTGCCAGTTTCCCAGCAGGTGCTAATGGGTCTGTAAGGGGCAAATTCAGGTGTAAAGGAACGTAAAAGAAGCACTACGTGGTTCTGTCAGCAATATAATCGCAAATAGACCAACATCTCAGTGAAATGCCAGGTCAGTTGTGGCCAGCAAAGTCATACTCTGGTTAAGCACAGACAGAACCAAGCAAAGAAAACCAAGGAGGGAGAGAAATAAGGGAGGAAAAAAAAAGACTCAGAAGAATGATGGTAGCATCAGAGTCCAGTGATGGGATAGTTTAGGGCACAACTGAAGCCAGACAAGTTGGGGGATATTTTTGAGGATGGTCTCTGAAAATCCTTTTGAAGGGCAGGACAGCAAAGCTTTGAACTATTGTGGCAAATTCATGGCATCGAGGGATGCAAGTGGCTGTCCATTAGTGTTTCCTTCACCATATATATACCTGACCTATAGCACATCCCTTTCAAGTCCATTTGTTTTTAGGACCTACACTTCTCTTATTTGAGAGGACTGTAACCCAGTCTCTGGGTTACAGGACATCAGGACAGCTTTTTCATTGGAATAACTAAAATTTTACTTTCTTTTTTCCTCTTCTGCAGCATCCTGTGGTACCTTGCAATAAACTGCTAGCAGGTGCCTAGGACATTAACAGCATCTCATGGGTAGCCTTTGTCAAGGATGCTGCTGTGAAACCCAGTCCTTGGGTAAAGCTGCCAGTTTCTTTAAGGAGAAACATACTGATGCAATCCTGGACTTCATGCTGGTTGTTTTCCACAAGACACAGCTATTCCTGCTAGCATGAGGGCAGATAACTGCTCTCAGTGCAGGGCAGCTGTGTCTAGCATATAGCAATCTCAGGAGGTGATACCTTCGCATCATTTAGTCTCTTGCTGGGGGTTCCTGTTCATCCCCAGGGAGTCAGACCGCTGTATCAAGGGCTTGGGAACTGCTCACTGAGAGTTTGTGCTGCAGGATACCATGAGGGTTGCATCTTCACAAATGAACCCTTCTGTATTTATTCAGGCTCATGTCAGAGCTCTTATAACGGACAGAAAATGAGGTGTGTTTAGGTCAGTATTTGACAAGCACTTAAAGTATGCACCCGTACCCCCCCCCCCCCACCAGATGGACACACATACACACGCAGTCATTTGTAGCATGCTTTCATGGTGCTGTATTCTGGGCTCAGAGCTTCACAGTTCCCAGCTGTACTTTAGTATCCAACAGGGATTGTAAATCAGCTGATGCATTTTAATGCGGAATAATATATTTCTGGTGAAGAGTTCTCTTCTCTGTGCCTCCTCTGTTGAGTTATTTGTGTCTTTCCACTGTGTCTGCATGTGCGCCAGTAGTTCTGGAGATTAACCTTAATCTCTGAAAGCAAAGTGAAGTGACATTAGCTTGTAAAATGGATTATGTGAGAGATATATTTAATTATTTTTCTTTTTTTTCCTTCAGTAGTCAAAGGTAAACTGCTACTAGCAATGTTATTTGACCTGGATTTAGTTGGTGGGGTTTTTTTTTTTGTTTCCCTTTTAAAAGCTTTACCATTCAGACATGAAGTTTTAGAGAGCTTTTGGATCTAATTCATAGATGGTGCATAGTTCCTGAGTGCATCCTTCCGGATAAGGAATCAGTTGTTTCTTTGAAAGTATTTTCTCAATAAACAGGTTCAATTGATTCTCTGTGGCTGCTGCCTGAGCTGAACATCTATTTCTTCTTGGGGATGAGGAAGAAGAAAACATGTAATAGAGAAGCTGGGTATTTTGTGACATCTGCTTGTCCAGAGATAGTAAGTTGCTTGGAAAGCCTCATGTCTTGCCAGGTCACACAAGTGTGTAGCTGTTCTGGGTGATTCATAAAGTTCTTCAATGCGTCTTTAGCTCTCAAAACAAGAATCATAATATTTCTCCTATTTTTTTTCTTTCAATTAGTATGTGGGTGGATGTACAGCATCTGTGCCCTCTGCTATTCTCTGTCCTTGGGGATGACTCCGTCAGGCCTCTAGGACAAACTCCAATTGTGCTGTAATATTTAATTCCAGAACGTCAAAACTGGCTTCTGTATCACACAAACTGTCTGTCCTTGGCATCCATCTGGATCCTGCCCTGTTCTCAGTGATGGTCATCCCTGCAGGGCAGCTGGAGCATTAGATCTTGGCTCCTGGTTTGCAGCACTGTGAGAGCAGGAGATAGAGCTGATGAGTGAGAGGGATCACTTGCCAAGTGCAGACGCCCTCAAAAGTGGAGCCTCAATGGGCAGGCAGTCACTCTGCGAGCTATCAAGAAATGCAAATTCTAGTGGAAGTTATTTTTCAGAACTGTGCTGAAGAAGTAAAGCTCAAGGCAATGTTTAATCTGTCAAATACTTATCGGAGAACTACTACTTCACGTGTACGTTATACTCTGGCAGTGCCCAGCTACTGGGAAAAGGCATTGACTTGAGCAGATCCACCTCTGCTCATGCTGGCTGTGGAAATGGGCAGGAGGGAAGTGTTTAAAGAAAAACCAGGATGTGAGAGCAGCCCTGGAAAGGGAGCAGGCAAGGGGCATCAGAAGCGACTGTGCTGAAAGGAGGTGAAGCTGAATTCTGAGGAAAGCCTGGGCTCAGCATTATCCTTGTGTTGCAGCATGTGGCAGCACCAGTGGGGTGGGGAGGGGATGGTGTCAGCAGGGGACTGTCCCCTTCTGTGTGCTGCATGTTACCGAAGTACTAAAGTGGAGTATTTGCAGGTTTTAGTGTACATGAAAGGCCCTACCAAAATGTCATGGGAGCAGGATTATCCCTACGTAGTTGGGAGCTCTTTCTCTTTGGAGGCTATTGGCAGTGCCTGGTCCCAAAAGGCAGCTCAGCCATAAAGCTGCTGGAGCAATTTGAGGAAAATTGTGGTTTTAGTTGCCTTATGATACTGGCCCCGTGGTATGGGTGAATGCTTTCAGTGGCTGGAGCCATCAGAGACCGTGCTGTGCTTTGCCTGTAGTTTTGCCCAGTGCTGGTCTCTCTGGGATGGTCCTGTTCTGTTGTCAGCTGTAGCTCAGACTGCAGTGCACACTCCTACGATGACTTTATCCTCTTACACTCACTTCACTCTCCATATCGCGCTTTTCCAGCTGTTTTCCAGAAAACAGCTAAGTGTTTCTTCACAGCTTGCAACGATATTCAAAATGTAAGGAAATTCCATCTTTAAGTTTTGCAGCCAGTCCAGCATCTGTATTTTATAATTTCCTCTCTTTATTGTTGCCTACTTCTAAATGCCTTAAAGTAATTGGAAACAGCCTTTAGTGCCTCTTTCTACAGCCTGTTCTTGTAAAGATCTCTCATTAAGTTTCGTGTCAGTTCAGTGGGAGGAAGGAACATGGCCTTTCCTTAGCCATGTGCTATAAACATTTGCCTTTTTATGTGCCTGCTGCAGTTCACCTCCTTGGCCAGCCTGTGCTTCCTTTGGCTTTCTAGTTATTTAAACGAGTGTGGTTTGCGGACCTCGTGCTGCCCCATGTCAGTTAATATTATGCTGAATTACACTGGCTACTTGTACACTATCGATGACAGCCTCTGACAGCTGTCCTGGAGGTACCATATCTCAGATGTTATGGTGATGCATCCAAGGAAAGGGTGGTGCATTTGACAGAATGGTTACCTCCGTCTCTTCCCCCTGCATGAATGCTTTAGAGCTGCAGAGCTGTCTGCAGCAGACTGCGGCAGTGCCAGCTCCTGCTTGCTTTGGGGGGATCTCTTCACTGCTGGAGTAAACATTTCTTAATAACATTCCTTGTAAGGATCTTCAGTTTTTTAGGGCAGACCCACATCTTTCAAGTTCTTTGAACGATGAGTAGACTACTTTGGTTATATTACACCACTGTTTCTTTCCTTCCATCCTTTCCCACCCTCTTAGCATCACTGTATCTAAAGAAATTCAAAAGGAAAATTGCATTGACTGTTTAATATTGCTTACAAGCTGACAGCATAAGAAAGCTCCTTCCCCCCTGCTTGCTCCAATACCTTTCACGAGACCCTGCACCCATGGTGCAGTGTTGCCTTTGCTCGGCAGAGAAGATGATCCAACCTCCACGTGCACAGTCTCAGCTTCTTCCTGCTCAGTCTCTGGGTGCAGCGAGTATGAGGATTTGCTAGACACTGTGTGCTGGTTGTGGCTGGGGTAGAGTTCATTTTCTTCACAGTAGCTAGTGTGGGGCTCTGTTTTGGATTTGTGCTGAAAAGAGTGTTGATAACACAGGGATGTTTTTGTTATTGCTGAGCAGTGCTGACACAGAGTCAAGGCCTTTTCTGCTCCTCACCCCACCCCACCAGCGAGCAGGCTGGGGGTGCACAAGAAGCTGGGAGGGGACACAGCCGGGACAGCTGACCCCAGCTGACCAAAGGGATATTCCACACCATATGATGTCATGTTCAACCGGCTGGGGTTAAACCATGACACACTGTTACGTGCAAACTACCTTCAAGTGCTCCAGCTTCCCCTAGACTGGAAGTTTTGAGAGCAGTCTTGAAACTTCCCATGCAAGTCTGTTTGATCTTGGAGGAGAGAGATGGTTCACTTCCCCTAACGAATGGTTCATTGATCCGTGCTGGAAACAGTCAGCCTTGTTGACTACAGGGAGCAGAGTACAGACGGGGAACTGTTTCCTTTTCTCCGTAAGCCGAATGGCATTGATTGCCTTAGAACCAATACATTTTCATTAGGCTCATTTTATTTTCCAGATTTTCATTGTTCACAGTGTTTATGAAAGGAAGAAATTAATGGCCCTTGCTAAATAGTGCAGAGAGGAACTGGGAAAGCTTCCCAGGGCTTTGGTCTGATCCTTATTTTCCTGCATTATATCCCCGGACTTTTGCAGGGTCTGTTCTGGTAGCAAAGGCTGGTGACTGGTGTCACTTGCAGAGCCTGGCTGCTGGGCTCCCGCACTCTCTCACTGCATCACCCCGTGCATGCTAGAGGTGGGGAAGGTCTTCAGGGGACAAAAATACATGAATTGTCCCCTCTCCTTACAGACACAGTGCAGACACTAACAATAAGCATCCTGGAGGGCACAGGGACGTGCTCACTGTTAACGCAAGTGGTATCAGAGGGGATTGCAAGGCAGTGCTGCCCTTTCCTGCTCTGATGCTGTGCTCTGCAAAGCAAGGAGCTGAGAGGTTTGAGTTCATGGGGTGCTGCTGTGCCCGGCTGGAGGGGAGAGGCTGCCCGGGTCCTGGCCTATCCCACACGGGGCTCAGTTCTGCCCTGAGGGGGCAGGAGACTTTAAAGGTGCAGAGAGAGATAAGGGGCTGGTCAGGGTCTGTCTGTGGGGTGTTTAATACCAAAGCCTGCTGATGCACCAGGGTACTAGTGTTTGTGTATGTGCAGGTCCTGTCTGAGAGCCCAACTCTGGTCAGGGTCTTGTGAGCATTAAAAGCCGGGGAAAGCAAAACAAAACCCGAACAAGGTAACTCCCGAGTCCATGGGCTGGGAGTGGGAGGCCTGCCTGGCTGCTGACCGCTGTGCTCAGGTGTGACTGCTGCAGACTGGGTGAGTCCCTGGTCCTACACCATGGCAATCCCTGCCTGCCTCAGTTTCTTTCCTATTGCATTTCACTCACCATTTGTCAGCAGCAAGCTTTCCTCAGCAGCCCTTTGCCATCCCACCTTTTGCACCTGGGAGCCCCAGAGGGAAGCCAGTGCCTCGTACACAACCCAGTGTGCGGGGCTGCCGCCGCATCGGGGTGCGATGTCAGTGGCCACTGCTTGGATCTAACCCTTCTGCCCTCCAGCTTTGCAGCCAAGCAGAGACTTAAAAACAGAAAACAAAACAAAGCTGTCGGAAAATCTGGTATTTGTGTTGTTTCCCTGAAGGCAGAGTGGCACAGCAGGCAGCTGGGCAGCGGTGGTCGCTTTGGAGTGCTGGAGAGAGGCTGTTTCTCTTGGAGGGGTCTGGATTTTATCACGTACTTCTTATTCTGCAGGTTTGCTAGTCTAGATATATTTACTACATGGTTTCTTGGCTAATTATTTCTAGCGTGGCACTGATTGAGCTGTTAATAAAGTGTGAAGGTGCCTCGCAGGCACTTTTTGAGTCTTAAAGAAATGATCTACATCTAAATTGCAAACAGTAAAATTTCCTTACCCACCAATATTAAGGTGATAGCATCTCC
This sequence comes from Aptenodytes patagonicus, assembly GCF_965638725.1. Taxonomy (NCBI): domain Eukaryota; kingdom Metazoa; phylum Chordata; class Aves; order Sphenisciformes; family Spheniscidae; genus Aptenodytes; species Aptenodytes patagonicus. Next base: position 15,087,596 of record NC_134956.1, read on the forward strand.
ACTGTTGTAAAATTAATCAAACTTCTCTTGGTGACAGAAACGTTAATTTAAATTTTTTGTCACAATTACAGAGAGAGTTATTGCAGCCTCTGACTTGTAATTAATTTCTCTTTCTTTTCATCACTGTGTTACAGCCCTTTGTAATAGTGATAAATGGAGTATCTACCTGACCTTTTTTTCGTATATAAATTACTTTTAGATTTAAAAAAAATTACTTCTGGTTAATCAGTTCTTTTCCATAAACAGAAGGATAGGAGAGAATAGCTTGGGGTGGTGGTTGTTTTAAATAAGCATTGCTGCAGTTAAAATGATAGGCAGCAGGGGACCAGAGTTGAGAGTAGCAGGGACCAAATACAACACTAGACACTGTCCCTGTGTTATGTGTTGTCCCAGTGGAACCACACGCGCGGAAAACAGACAATGAGGAGAGATTTGCTGCTGCTGAGGAAGACTTTAAAATAGGATTGGCAGAGGATGCTGTGCATCAAACCACTGGCGGGAGCAAGAACTGGGAGAGGTTGAGGGATAATTGTCACAAGAATAAAATTAATGGGTCCATCAGTCAAATGTTTTAGATATGTCAGCACAAGGAATAAAAAGGAGGAACTTCAGGTCTTGTGTATAATCAATGTTATAATTTAAATGTCATAGCAGAGGCTTGGTAGAAAATGGCTGTGGCTAGGGTCTGATAGAAGAGCATACAGCTTGTTCAGGGAGGACTTGGCCATGGGGGAGAGGCTGATGCTCAAATTGAAGTCGTGATATGTCTGCTGCAAGGCTCCTAGTGCTGGTTGTTGGGAACAGGTGGTTTATCGGAGACAGTTGGCTACGGACCACCAAAGAGATGGGGTGAATGAGGCTGCTGCTGAGCATCTGGCAGATCAGATCATGGGTAGCACAAGGTAGGATTTGGAAAGAGAAACACAGCAGGACATGATATCCAGCATCTTCACAGCTGGCTGGGCAGGAACAGATCTGAAGAAACAGGGACATGGTGGTGGAGTGGGAAAAGGTGAAAAGCAATGCAGGTGACAGTTGTGAAAGGAAAGCTCATGATTCAAACTGAAGGCAATGTGCTTTAGGATTGACATATAAAGTCTATGGGACAAGAGAGACCAGTAGTGCTGAGCCCCTGAGCTTGCCAGAGCCCTGGGGAGAAAACATCTCCCCTTTGCTCTCTGGAAATGAACACACCAGCAGACCCTATAGATTTCCAAATTTCTGTAGCTATTAGGATACTGGGGCAAACTGGATGCTCCCAGCTCTTGGAGCATTTTGAGAAGAGGCTGGAGCAATTTTCAGGGCCAATTAGCAGTTATCCTCAAGAGCATGAGGAGGTCTGTGGAGGCTCCAGGGGAAGAGAAGAGATGTGGGTAGCACCTGCCTCTGAAAGAGAGGGAAAAGAAGAGCCGGGCAAGTCTAGACTGGTCTGTTCGAATTCACTGCTGGGGCAAATGATCCAGTGATCTGTCCGTACACACTTGGAGCACCGCAGGCAATAAAGAACAGCCAGCACAACTGTCAGGGACATATCATGTCAAGTCTACCTAGTTGTCCTCTATGACAGCATGACAGGGTGGAAGGAGGGGTGTCAGATAGCTTGACTGTGGTGAGGTTTTTCATGCCATCTCTCATGTCAATCTCCAAAGCAATCGAAGGAAACAGAGTCTCTAAGACAGGTTGTGAATGATTGGCAAATTGTGAGCAGGGAGAAGTTATCAGTGGTTTGCTGTCAGACTGGGGAGGGCTTTAGGTGAGGTGCCTTGCGGTGCCTATCAGGGATCTGCGACCGTTCGATATTGCACTTGTGACTTGGGCAGTGGAGTGAAGAGTCTACACACAGGGCCCAGAGGTGACACCAACCTGAGAAAGGTGGCATTGCCTTGGAGATCAGCATTAGAATTCAGTGTCACTGTGGAAAGACTGAGAAATGATCAGAAAGCAGTTCAGTTTAAAAAACAAAAACAAAAAACCCCCAAAACCTAAAATATATATATGTATATGCACACGCTACATCTAGCTTTGAGTTTTCAGTAGCAGAGGCTTACCAGGGATCAGAAACCAAATGGGTGAACAACTGTTTATTCTTGCAGGAAAAAAACCAAACCAGCCATCGCTTGCAGACTGATAACCTGAGGTGGTGTATGGGAGAGGGGCAGTTGCCTTTTGCTTGCCCACACCAGCAGGGCAGGGGCTCGAGCAGTGTGTGTGGTTTGGGGGGTGCTGTGGGGAAGATGAGGAGCTGGGGGGATCCGAAGAAGAGCTGCAGAGAACCTCGCAGGGCTGGTGGGCATGCGCTGTGTGGAAAGGCTGAGGGAAATGGGCTTGTTTAATTTGAGGTAACAGGAAACAGAGTGGGACAAGGTGGTAGGTTTTTAACTCGGCAAATGGTTGCAGCAAGAGAGAAAGTGAACCTAAAGCCCAGTATGGCTTGGAAAAAGGGGGTTGACCATTTAAATGGATTTGTCTGAGGTTTATCCAGGGATGTGGTATACTGTTTTAGTAAAATCACTTGGGCGTCATATGTCAGAAGTGGCTGTGTGTCCAGCAGAGCTGATATCATTAGCTCCTAATTACAGACTATCTTATTTGAATTACTTTATGACATTCAGTGATCTGTGTTACGGGGGAGAATGGAATAAATTATGAGAATACTGCCTCAGGCTGTACAATCTCATAAATCAGTAAATATCAAATTTTGTGTATATCTTTGATAAGCGTCCACGTTGGATGCTTGTTTGAAATGTGTTTTCTTTATGGTTAAGGTTTTCACCTGTAAAATTTGTGTGTCTGTGTTGCAGTCTTTGTGTTTAACCCGAAGAGTCTCCTGTTGGAGGCATTTGGCCACCAACCAATTTGCCAGGCAAACTACATTTTTTCACTCAAATGTAGTTAATGACCCAAACTAAATGAAATGCTTGTTAGGGGTTGATTTAAACAATGTGGTCTAATGACAATGTTCTCTCCTTTCTGCCCACTCTCGCTAACAATTCCGCTTTATTTCAACTAGGCAAAAAGGAAACAAGCTTTTTAAGCAAGGCTCAGAAACCTGTCTATTGGCTGGAGGGAAGGGGGGGCACATTTAGCTGGAGATTTTTACTTTGAAATTTCCTGACAAAAATTAATTAGAAGAATCATGTAATTACAATAAATGTATCTCATTGGTCCCCAATGGCTTGTTTCTAAACACAGAAGGATTATTTAGGCATTCATGACAGCAAAAAAAGTACCAAATAAATGTAATGGATTCTCTTTATATACAATAAAAATGACATACAGTAGCTGCATGTTTTACTAATTTGGCAACAGGATCTTAAAGAGGTGCGTGTGGTTGTGCAGTTGTTTTAATCTTTGGTGTGGATGCAGAGGCTGGACTTGTACTTGCAAGGGCTAAGAAGCTGACTGGTGTTCCTGCCAGTGTCCCACAAGATACTGGGGAAGAGAGATGCCCCAGCACCCAGAAATTGTCACCTGCACTGCATGTTTCTCCCATGAAGTGGGCGATGTAAATGTTCCTGAAAGGCAGAGTAAGGCTGACAAATAACCCGAGAGGGCTGTATTGAGCAGCCAGTGCCAGCAGAGGATAAAACCCCACTGCCTGCAGCGAGACCAGCCTGAGCCCATGCAAGGAAGGTGTGGATGCTTCTTTCACTAGCTGGTGTTCTGCACTGACACAACAGCTCTCTTCCTCTGGTATCTTTAAAGTGGCTTTTTGAGCATTCTTTTGGGATGCCTTTGGTGCTGCCATGGCACAGGTTTCTTCCTCCCTCAATTCCAGGTAATGCAAAGATCCCTACTGAATCCTCCAAGGGAGGAATTGCAAGCTGGGGCTTGCTGTAGATGCTGCTGTGTATCCTTCCCCTTCCCACCAGCAGTGCAGCCAGGTCAGCATTTTGGGTCACGTAAGGCAGTGGTGGCTGTAGAACTCCCCTCTGCCCTCCCTGGCCCGGCACTGCAGGACTTGTCTCTGCTGAGCAGCTTCCAGGCTGAGCAGGACTGTGAAATCACAGGGGTGGGAAGGCAGAGATGCTTCACAGCAGGATGAAGCTGAACTCTGTGGCTGTTGCAGGACACGGTGGCTTGGTTTTCATCATGCCTGTGATGAACTCTCTGTTGCTGCATGAAAATGGGTAAATCCTTTCTGGGGCATTTCTGCCCCAAAGCTCAGTGGGGCAGGAGTGGTGCACGTGTGGAGTCAGGGAAGGATTGGGATTAATCCACCTCCATTGCTTCTCTTTGCTTGTTACGGGGCTTGCATCTGCAGAAACCTGAGAATTGTGATGTGATTTAGCCTCACAAATGCCTTGAGCTCAGGTCTTTTCACTTATTTTTGTTTCTCTGGGTTTCCAGGATAGGTGAAGTTTGGAGGGGAAACTCTCATTAATCTATGATACAAATTAGACTAAAACAGTTATAAACATATACATAAGGTGGACATGTGCCATCTTAATACACTTCCCGTCCCCCCCCGTCCCCCCCCCCCCAAGTTATGTTGCTTACAGGGCAGAGGTCTTACTGCTCTATAGCATGGATAAGTCTGTCCTGTGATACTGAACATATATAGCATCATCAGATAAGTATATAACATCATTTTGGCTTGAATTCATCAAGTAGATGATGGCTGAGCTAGGTGGGAAGACTCATGATCTGGAGATGCCTTTCCCCTTTTTTTTTTTCCTATAGGAAAAAGAGCCTATATAGCAAAGCAGGCTGACTGCCTGACTTCAGGATGTTGGTTAGGTGAGGTGAATCCCACTCTTTACCTGTGTTCGGATCTTAAAGGTTGTGCATAAGAGCCATTGGTGGAGACATATGAACACTGTAAATCTTTTTATTGCATGTACCAACCATAAAGAGAAATGATCTTCAAATTACATCATCAACACGAAGGGCACTAGGAGAAGTTCCAACTTATGACACAATAAATCATCAAGTAGTCTAGTAATGGACACTGAGCCTAGACAGTTTTGCAAAGTGAGTTCTCATATAAAATGGTATTCTGCATTGAAATGTGGGCTCCAAACCTGCTTAGCTAGTACTACTTAAACTGCTTTAGTGAGATCATTTTGCATTTCCACAGTCGACCAATCTTCCCAAATTGCTCAGTGTCTTAATGTAATCCCAGATGTATTTACCATACTTCATTGTATTTATAGAGGTGACTAGGCCATGAAGACATGGCTTATTTCCAGGGACAAGAAGTCCAGGTTCTTCAGTGCATTTTCTTCTTCTAAAAGCAAAGCTATGGCGCTCTCGGAGTTTGCAGTGAACACATTTGTCTTTGCTCAGTGACGATGGTTGATCATTAGCAAAATGTATTTCGGTATTTATGGTTACAGGCGTATTGACCTTAATGCTACGCACAGCAGTGATCGGATCACAGCCAGCCACTATTAGAAGAAGGTGCAAGAGTTACTATGCACACCTCTTTCTGAGCAAAGAAAACGCCTCCAAGGTACAGCAGCTGCAAAGGGCAGTATATAAGAGCAATAAGTCCTTGGTTCAAGTATGATAAACTGGCTGCTACAGACTTGTTCCTTTTCCTCTCCACTGGTTCTTGTCCTCACTTAGCACACAGGCACTGTTAAACCACATGTTCATCTGGTGCTTTTATGTATAGCTGCCCTGCAGTAAAGGGAATTACACTAATTGATATTAGTGTGAGGATGTGGCCCATAGACATGTCTACTGGTGATGGTGGCAGAACTTGGGCTTGAGAGATGCTCTGCTCCAGTACACTGCTTTGTAGTATCCAGCTGTAGTTTTGTCCGTTTACTATCAGTGTATGTACATTTGCATTGCACATTGCTTTATTCTCAGAAGTGTCTCAAGTTAGGTTACATTTGTAAGACAAACGTATGATATCCTGAAGCACAATTTGTATTTTGCCATAGGTTTAGTGTGATTTCTGGCAGCAGGTCTGATCTAAGCCAGGCAAAAAGCATGGTTTTTTTGTTGAGCAACATGACAGTCTTGTGACATAATGAATTACACACAGCTGGTTTTTCTCTGGCTTAGGAATTTTGTTTCATTATTACTGTATCTGTGCAATTTCTTAATATTCTTGAATCTGGGCTCTGCTTACAGGCATATCAGATTATTCATATGCTAGAGTGAAATATGATGTGGAGAAGAGCGCAGAATGTGCTTTATTTGTGGGTAACTGGGTATGTAATGGTGTATGAAGAGTCAGGAGCTGGTACTTAGCTGCAATGTCTCTTCTGCTTTCTCATTCAGCCCCAAGCCTAAGTGTACAAGAGACTTATCATTTGTAAGCTGCTTCTCCTAGCACTGCTTCTCTTCTCCATCTCACCTTCCTAACATTTTTTCTTAGCTAACAGCCTTTTAGACAGTTGACAGTGGTAATTAAATAAAATAGACTTCAAGGGGATGGCTGACATGCCTTGTGTGCAGCTCCACAACGTTAACAAGGTTGGGCCTTTGGGATTGGAGCTATGATCTCCTAGCGTGTTTGTGGGATGTACCGTGCTCCCATTGACTTCAGAAGAAATCGAGAAGGGCATTTAGTATGGGAAAGGGTTGAGGGGAGTGCTTCTCCTGGCCTGCACTGGGATGAAATGGAGGATCTTGGAAGGGAAATCTCGGAGGACAGGAGCACCAGTTCTTACTCCCCAAACCAGCCAGGGGCACAGGAGTTAGGGGTCTGATTGGGAATATGGGGAACAGATTTAAGATCTTGCTCTATGCCTCAAATCAAGGCCTCAAATCTCAGTTTTCTACACGTGAGGCTGAGTTACTCATAACTAGAATATTAAGCTTTATGGAAAAAAAGGCTGAGCTGAAAGTCTCATTTATTTATGGTGAAATTGGTATGGATGATGTTATGAAATACTTTGTCAGAAAGTGTAAGTTTGTCTAGTAGATGGTTTTGTTAGTGTATTATTACTGATCACTTCTGACTCCCCAAATTCTTAATGAAGAGCATGAGGAGCAATGACTTTGCTCTTTGGGTGCTGCTATTGGTCAATCACATTCCCTAATTTTATGCCCAATTGTATTAAATGCCAATGCCCAATTGCCAATGCCCTTGAATTTTCTAAGTGATATTTTATTGATGCAACTGCATCTTGCTTTACCTTAAGATTTTACTACATCTTCACCAACAGTGATGAGAAACTTTGGCATTTTGTTAGTGCTTCTGTCCAGCTCCAATGAAATATATCTTAACATAATCAAATACTGTGTGGTTTACTACCGAATCCACTGTGCCTATGGCTTTCCATTTAGGTAATAGGGTATGCCCGACTTGGCTGCTTATAGGTGGAGCACTTGACTGCTCTTGCTGTTATGGGCTCAGTGTCTGGGTTAGATTTCTCTGGAGAGCTACATTCTGATTTAATAGCTGGTCCACAGTTCCATGAATTACACGCAGAGAATTGTTCAAGATGGATGATAACATAAATGGGTTACTTGGACTAATTCAAGACACTTTCTTGAGCATACTAGGTCAATCTTCTAATGGATCAAAGTGGGTGTGTTTCAGAAAACTGCTGGCATGCAATGTAGGAGTGTATGTACGTGCATCACGTAGACCAAGGCGATTCCAAATTCTGTTCTATTTCAGTCTATTCACATTTCATCTCTATTTGAGACTTTTGAAACTGAATGAAGCACTGGAGATTGTGCTTATAGGGAATGACCTGGGACTGGTAAGTGAGTGGTCTAAATGTTCCTTTTCCATCTCTTCGATTTTGTGAAATTTATATTGTGGGACAGGGAATACTGGTGAAGCAGAGAGTCCCAAGGCTGAATTTGCAACCTTTGCTGCCCTCCAGCCTGGTGATAATACTAAGCAATGGAAATGCATGCAGTCAGATGTCTGGATATTTACCCAAAGCCTTTTTATTTTGGGATCCTTTTACTTTTCCTCCACTTGATGAATTGGAGTTGGGAAAAAGCCATAGCATGAATCCATAGTTTGCTATCAAATTAAGCTAAAGCAAAACCTCTCCTTGTTGCATAGTTTGGCAAATTTTCCATCCCTCTCCTAAATCTGTACAGGTGCATCTTGCTTGTGTAAGCTCAAGTGTGCAGCTGAGGCCTGTGGACACTCTGACATCTAGAGATGGAGCGCAGCCAAAACCTATGGAAAGACAGGGGTTTTACAGACACATCCATTTAAGTGCACAAGAATCTGGTGGGAGTTTTGTGCCTAAACTTTTGTGGGTGAGCAGAAAGGGATGCATCACCTGGAAGGCATTAGCTAGAACTTGCCCTTTCCATGTTAAGGCAGTCGTTCCAAAGTCAATTCATCTGGCAGTCCTCATCATCTCCTCTTCAGTAACTGAACGTGTTGTGCCTAATGTTCTGCTGATACTCAGTAGAAGAGCAGACCTAGAACATTGATTTGTTTTCATCAAGTTTTATACAACTGTGCAAGGGGTATACGGTTTCCATGAAAGGTACCAAAAGAGATATTATCAGAATGCAGACTGTTGATCTAATGAAACTTTCCCGTGGCAAACACATAGCAATTACCTTTCCTGTACAGTCAGTAGACATAACTGGATTTTGTTGCCTGAGAATGAAGTTCCTTTCCTATTTTGTATCCTGTAATAGGAAAGCTGGAAGGGATAGACTCTGCTTGGAACTTCTTTTTCAATTAATAACAGCTTAAACTTTCTCAGCAAGTTTGCAGACGACACCAAGCTGAGTGGTGCAGTTGACATGCCAGAGGGATGGGATGCCATCCAGAGGGACCTGGACAACCTCAAGAAGTGGGCCTGTGTGAACCTCATGAGGTTTAACAAGGCCAAGTGCAAGGTCCTGCACCTGGGTCGGGGCAAACCCTGGTATCACTACAGGCTGGGGGATGAAGGGACTGAGAGCAGCCCTGCCGAGAAGGACTCGGGGGTACTGGTGGATGAAAAGCTGGACATGAGCCAGCAATGTGCGCTCGCAGCCCAGAAGGCCAATCGTATCCTGGGCTGCACCAAAAGCAGCGTGGCCAGCAGGTCGAGGGAGGGGATTCTGCCCCTCTACTCTGCTCTGGTGAGACCTCACCTGGAGTACTGTGTCCAGCTCTGGAGCCCTCAGCATAAGAAAGACATGGACCTGTTGGAGCGGGTCCAGAAGAGGGCCACGAAAATGATCAGGGGGCTGGAACACCTCTCCTATGAGGAAAGGCTGAGAGAGTTGGGGTTGTTCAGCCTGGAGAAGAGAAGGCTTCAGGGAGACCTTATAGCAGCCTATCAGTACTTAAAGGGGGCTTATAAAAAAGATGGTGGCAGACTTTTTAGCAGGGCCTGTTGTGGCAGGACAAGGGGGAATGAAGGCGGTAGATTTAGACTAGATATAAGGAAGAAATGTTTTACGCTGAGGGTGGTGAAGCACTGGCCCAGGTTGCCCAGAGAGGTGGTGGATGCCCCATCCCTGGAAACATTCAAGGCCAGGTTGGACGGGGCTCTGAGCAACCTGATCTAGTTGAAGATGTCCCTGCCCACGGCAGGGGGGTTGGACTAGATGACCTTTAGAGGTCCCTTCCAATCCAAACTATTCTATGATTCTACAATTCTATGATTCCTTGATTAAGAGGACTGAAGGAGATGTAAGAAGAAGTTTTTATGGCACCTCAGTTAAGCATAAATTCTTCATTTTTATTTTCGTTCTGACTTTTGGTACTGAATTTTCTCCATTTTTGGTGTTTTTGTGAATATATATTTCTGAATTAATGCAAGGTTTTTTGTTTCCAGGACTGGATTGGGTTTTTTTGTCAGGTAACACAAGGGCTTATTAATGAGTGTGATAAAAAGTTAAAGTTGCTTAAGTTTGCGGGCAAAACCTGCAGTTTTATGTGTCAAGTGGTTTCTGAGAATGAGTGTGGGTCTTAGCCAAGTACACTGCTCCTCTGTCCAGGTTTGGGTCATCATGCAGACAGGAACCACTCTGACTCTGGGTGTGTGCTCTGGTTTTTGATAGGACCCTCACTCACCACTTCACATCAAAGAGAGGGTAAGCCATAAAAGGGTAATCAGTCTCTGGTTATTTTGGTGTAAAGGGAAGAAGATACCTGTCAAAGTCTATTCCTCCTTGAGAAGCCAAGTATCAAAGGAAGCTGATAAAGTTGCTGGTGAAGGCTTCCTAGTCTTTTGGTGTAATCATTAGAATGGAGGCGATACAAAGGAGATGACGTATCGGGGGCACTCATGTTTCAAATGATGTCTGGGGATGGAAGAGTGTCCTGGGTTGATTTTTGTGCAACTTTAGGAGCGTTGATTGAAGCTGGCTTATGCATTTGATATGACATGCTACTTTTTTTTATTAGTATTTTGCATAACTAGTTTAGTTGGCAGCGTACTGGTTTTGCTCCTTTGATCTCTGCTCGGTTTGACTGTGTTTTCAATAACTACTTAGTATAAAAATAAAATGTGCAGGCCGCATCAAATAAACTAATTAAGGATTAGAATGAAAAAGTGTCAAAATCTGAGACCTCGCCGAGGCAGATTAGTCACTGCATATGAGACACGATCTAATAACTAATGGGTTGCTGTAGTAACGGGGGAATCAATACCCCTCGGCTGGTCAGGGAGCTGACAGTAATTTCTGCTGGGTCATAGATTCTGGAAAATGAAGTGCCACCTACTACAACACAAGTAATCTCTGTGGACTTTTTGACAACAGAGCATCCTACAAAGTTTATATCAAAGAAAATATTAATCTCCCAAGTTTGCTTGTTTATCTCTGCAGGGGTTATCTGATACTATTACAGCCACAGACAATTAAGTTTAGACTCCTATGTGAGCTCTCAGTGGGTTAGCTTTGGAAATAAGCCCTTGGTTTTGCTTACTAAGTGGGTGGTTTGTAGGACGTATCAGTACCAGGGTGTTGGAGTATAGGAAAGGAAAGCTGGAAGAGTCCAGTCTGCTATCCCAAATCAGATCTTCTTACTTGAGGAAGACTCCTACTGAAGTCCAAAGAAGTTCAGCTTGGGTGGAGGGGAGGAGATATGCTTGGGCACTTAAAAGAAAAAGGTGGCTTGCAACTGAGCTGTAAAGCTGGGTTTGCTGTAGGCTGTGTGTGTTTGTGCCTCAGTACCCAAAATTTCCATGGGGATGATGGTCCTTCCTTGTCTTCTCTGTATCGATTGCAAGCCCTCTGGGATGGGGGCACTCTTGGGTGTCTGAGCAGCACCTAGAACAGTGTCAGCTGTGTACCTTGATGGCAAAAAGGGACTTAACTCTATGCTGGAACAAGCAGCACAGCTCTTCATCCATGACTGGGAGCTAAAACTACCCAGTGCAGAAACTTGAGAAGGAAACCAGCAAGTGAAGGGGACTCCAGCAGGTGTTTCCCACCTGCAGGCAGGGAAAGGAGAGCCCTGTGAAGCACAAGGAGTTAATGTTAGTCAAAGAGCTACAGGGGGATAATAAGGACTTATTCCAAACATCTAGGGGAATGGTAGTGCTGGAGAGAAAGTAGGGCGCTCACTAATGAGGGGAGTGGTGGTGTTAATTACATCTTGAAATTGCCTGAGATACTGAGCTCCTGAAATTCATCTTCAGCAGAAAACCATCAGGAAAATAAGATCGGGCAATTAGGAGATGGGGGGAGAAACAGTGTAAAAATAGCCTGGATAATTAAGAGCAGATAAGGGAACATCTAAGAACTGGCAAGAAGTGCAAAGAGACCCTCTTGCCTTTGCTGAGCTCTAGTACACTGATCTTGCAGGCGCAGGGCCGGGAGTGTGTGCTGGCACAATGTGAAGGGCAGGTCTCCAGCCCTGCTGTTGTGTGTGCTGTGGTGGTTCAGCTGTGCGAGGGCTGCTGGGTGGCAAGGGCACATCTCGTTCCTCGTACTACAGTCATGGCAGTGCTGCTGACGCTGCTGTGCTGCAAATCCCTGCAAAGTCCACGGGAAGTTGGTTAGGGCAGGTCTCAGCTGCGGGTGCAAGAGGGGGATTGACACAGAGCCACTGGCAATTATAGCCACAGACCTGTGTGAGTGGCAACCTGCTACAGGGTTGGTGGAGAGCAAATGTAGCTCTGAATCTTTTAGATGGGCTGTGTTGTGGAAAGGCATGGCTGTTTTCCGCTCTCTGCAGCCTCCTGCTGTGATACCGGTTGTGAGAGTGCGTGTGTTCTGCTTGGCACAGGGAGGGAATGGGGAGCTGCTTCCCATTCAGCTGCTCCCCCATTTTACGGGACCAGTATATGGTGGGGAAAAGCCCAGTGCTAACTCTGATATTCAGTGACAGCTCTGCAGCTGCTGCTGGCGTTCATGCCGGTTGGTACATAATGTTGGTGAATAATAATACCTGACCTAGTAGAACAAGAACTCTTTTATCAAACACATTTAAAGAAAAATGACAGTCCGTGTAGCATGTAATGGAATGGATGATAAATCACAAAATGGGGAAAAACAATTGTGTTACTCCTGCTGGTATGAGTTCCTGTTCAGAAGGTCCATATGTTATGTTTTTTGATGACATAAATTTAATGAAATTCTCTGGAAATGCTGACCAGAAGTCAATATACAACTCAGTCCCAAGAAGTTTCCTAATATCTTTGTTTGTTTTAGATAATAGATCTGTTGATGTGTATCTCTCCTATTAAGTGCTGTGATAGGATGCTATAATGAAATTACAATATGGAATGGTAGCTCAACTAAAGCGGCATTATCAGAAATGTCACCCCCTAACAAATTAGCAGTTGCAATGTTTGCCCTCTGGTTACAAAACCTTGTTCCTTTTGTCTTTTACTATAACTTATAATAACAAAGCCTGTGATGTAAATGTCTGCAGGGTATGTTTCCAGTAGCTAAGTGTGAAACATGTTTCACTGGGGATATGGCGGGGGGGGGGGGGGGAAATGACATTTTTAAAAAAAAATTCAAGACAGAGGATTTTTGGCCTTGGGCATTCCAGCTGCTGCTGCTGTAGATATAGGGGAGATGGGACTGGTTTTCTATTTACTTATTTTTTCTTTTTAAAGAAAAAAAGATACCCAAGTATCTGGTTATGTAATCCACAGTATTTAAAACAGACAAACAAAATAAATCCCCCACAGAAAAAGTAGTAATTAATTTCACTGGAGATTGATTTATGACGGAGAGGTTGCAGATTTCAAATGAGTGAGGTGCAGTTTGTATTTACAATTTCAGAGCCTGGTAACCAAGCGAGGGAATAGAATGAGATTTTTTTTTAAGCTGAAACTAGAAATTCACGGGGCTCACTCCAAAGCCAGTGCAAAGATCTCCATTGAGTCCTATGGCTTTTCTTCAACAGGTCATAGGAAGAATTGCAAATTTGAAAAGAAACTTAGAAAAAAACCCAACCCTCAAAGCCATGACTAACCCCAGCCCTGCATGTGTTGGAGCAGGTCGAGGGGGACCCCCTGTCTCTGGCTCAGCCTGGGGAGGCAGATTTCTGAGAAGTTGCCCCCAAATGTCTGCCAGTGAAAGCAGGACACGCAGCGCCTTGCTGGAAAGCCTGCCTGACTCTCAGCTCTCCTGCCCTTGTTGGGCTGCTCCGTGCAGGTGGGAGAAGATCTTGATGGGAGCTTCTCCTCCCTGTCCCTTGCCAGTGACAGTGGTCCCCAAAGCGGTCAGTAAAGGGTCATGAGCCAGCCATGGGGGTGGGTGTGCAGGGCTTTGGGCAGCTCAGGGTCGCCTCCAGGGAGGCTGCAATGCATGCAGGGCGTGAGAGGGGATGAAAACTGGATATCCAGGAGCAGATGAGGAGAAAGAGATGATGGATGTGGTCAGTCTGATGAGCCATGATCAACACACGCATGGGTTAACATGTATGGTTGTGCAAGCCAACTGTGTGACAAGGGTCTGAAGCCGGTCTTTTATGCAAGTGGGTTTTTGTTTTACCAGGCCATCATGTTCATGGTTAATAATCTTTGCCATCACCCTTCCTGGGAATCAAAGAATGGGCTACCTTGTGCTCCTCAGGAACAGTACCTGTCTTCATTTCAACAAAGGAGTCAGAGCCAGTCTTCAGTTAGATATAACTAAGTGTGGGGTTTTATTTTTAAGATGCAACAGAGAAAACTTAGAGTATAGAAGCTTAATCCATAACAGTGACACTTCACTTATCCAAGCAACTGGGAAGTGCTTAAATACTGAAGCCTGTGGCTTAATTATTTACCTGTGGCTTAGTTGGGTGTAATTTTACTGAAAAGTCTGTTTATTTTCCTATGGAGAGGCTCTAAGATGCCTATTTAGAAATGAAAATGTTACTGGTCCCTACCTGTGCCCCGTGACATCAGTAGCACAGAGCTGTTGTGGTTTAACCCCAGCCAGCAAACAAGCCCCACACCAGCCACTCGCTCACTCCCCCCCGGTGGGGTGGGGGAGAGAATCGGAAGGGTAAAAATGAGAAAACTCGTGGGTTGAGATAAAGACAGTTTAATAGGTAAAGCAAAAGCTGCGCACACAAGCAAAGCAAAACAAGGAATTCATTCACTGCTTCCCATCGGCAGGCAGGTGTTCAGCCATCCCCAGGAAAGCAGGGCTCCATCACGCGTAATGGTGACTTGGGAAGACAAATGCCATCACTCCGAACGTCCCCCCCTTCCTCCTCCTTCCCCCAGCTTTGTATGCTGAGCATGACGTGATATGGTATGGAATGTCCCTTTGGTCAGTTGGGGTCAGCTGTCCCGGCCATGTCCCCTCCCAGCTTCTTGTGCACCCCCAGCCTACTCGCTGGTGGGGTGGGGTGAGGAACAGAAAAGGCCTTGACTCTGTGTCAGCACTGCTCAGCAGGAACAAAAACATCCCTGTGTTATCAACACTCTTTTCAGCACAAATCCAAAACAGAGCCCCATACTAGCTACTGTGAAGAAAATGAACTCTACCCCAGCCAAAACCAGCACAAGAGCTCATTTAAACCTGCAGAAACCTGTTTTTCTCTGGTGCGATCAGCCTGTGGTTTCCTACTGCTCTGCAGCTGGGAATGTGTATCTGGGGGGGGTGAGAACGACCCTCCCGTATTTCTGCACACGTTGCACTGCTCGCATCTGGCCCAGGAGCGCTCAGCAGAGCAGGGCGACACATGAGCTATTGCCAATGCTGTGCTGGGAACAGAGAGTCTCCCCAGAGGGGAGAGAAAATATTGTAACCCCCTAGAGCCGTCTCTGGGGTGATCCCACAGTGGCACCTTTCAGCTGCACCCAAAGGGCTTAGGAGCAAAAGTCTAGCTGGGCTTAGGGAGGCTTGTGCTCTTCTGTTGTTTATTGGGACCTCACTTGGTTTTCATCCTCTGCAACTTCAATGTTGGTAATTGTTTCTCTCCCAGAGCTGGGAAGGTTCATTTATGCAGGATCAGATATTCAAACTTATGTTCATATCAGCGTGTCTGTGGGTATTTGCTGTTTATATTCCAGGCACAAATCCCTGGTGAATAGAGACAGGCCAGGGGCCATACCCTGGCCAGTCATCCTTATTTAGATGACCCTTTTGACTTCAATGTGTTATTCTTGCATGCCTAAGAACAGTTTTCCTGCGTGAGAGGTTAGAGGATTGAATATTGGGGCTTTCCATTTGCATACCCTGGTTAGAGGCTAAACCGGTTCTTGTATCCAAGTGTGCGGAAGAGCTCTTCCTACTGTTCTGCCAGTGTAAAGTGCTAAGAAAAGATTTTTATCTTGAATATCCATTTAATTCAAACCAAACGTGCTCAGACACGTTCTGGCTAGATTTTCAATTCAGAAAGCTCTGATTTTTCTTCTCCCCATTCCTCCCCCTCCCAGCACAGAGGCTTGAACCACGAACCTCCTTTTGAATCTCTGTAGGCAATTTCCTTATAGTACTTGCATCTCCAAGCTTCATTGGACTTCTACAACAACAGAAGCTTTATATCACTGTTTTTTCAGCCCAAAATGCTTAGTTTCTATTAACAACCTTACAAAAAGCGCAGTGTATTACTGCTTGGTGATCCCAATGATAAATGAAGCACATTATATGTGAAGTAAAGGCTCTATTTATCCTTGCTCTTTTTTCTAAAGTCCCAGCAGGTTTAATGTGAGTCGCTTTTGATGACCTTCATAACAAATCAAGAATAAACCTCAGTGCATTCTCACAGAGGTGGACAGCATTGCGGACGTTTTTATTGAAATAACAATAATAGCAACGAGCTGTATTAGTAGTGTTTGATAATGCAAAAAAAATTAATGTTCATTGAAAGCCAGGTGCCAGCACTCTTTGATTGTTTACCAACATAGTCATAAAGAAACAGAGTTATTAAAGGATCTGAAATCACTCAGTAATTCAGCTGCTGACGTTGATGGATGGCACTTGGCTGTTCCTCTTTGCTAAAGCTGCTGACTGGATAAATGTTTTATTCATGAAGCCCAGGGCAGGAAGGGATGCCAAAGGTTTAAGAATATTTTAAGAAACTCTTTGAGATGTCAAGCAAGTTATCAGGTGTTGTTAAGCAAAGGAGCTGAAGTACTACATTTAAGCATAACCGAGCTCTCAACATATACAACAACAACACATCAAAAGCCAGGATGCGATTCTTGTCTCAAGCAGTATATGGAATGATGAGTTGGGAATACAAGTCCTTTTATTTCCTGCACCTTTGTACCTTCAGTCATCTCACAGCCTTGTCTCTTTGAGCATTATTATACCAAAGGGAATTTTCACACATCACATTGTGAATTTAGGCTTGGAAACAAATAAATATTTAGATACCGAAGCCTACAAGGTCACATACTCAGATCAAAGACAAAATAAATGATATGATAACAATGTTCATGAAAATTGCAGCCAGGAATAGACAATTTGAATCAGAGCAGGTGGATTCTGCCTGACCTCTCAGTGGGAGAAGTTGTTCAAAATGGTAATTATTGAAAGAGGCTATTATCAAAATACAGGATAACGAGGAATTTCCCTCTGTCCTCTTCACCCTGCCCCTGCCTCCTTTTTGTCCAAGGGCAACATCTGTAGACAGCAAGCCTATAGCTCCTCACCTATTTGGTGGGGCAGTGCTGCTTTGCAGCAGTGAAGGACCTGGTTGTAACTTAAGTGATTCTTTCAAATGCTTTGTTCCTGTTCTCTGAGAATTGAGATCCGGATCCTTTGTTGATTTTTTTTTTTTTTTTTTTTTTAATAGAAAGATGTGTTTTGTATAAAGAATTCTAATGAAGAGTTCCTTAGCCCCACAAGCTCCTGCACGGACAAGTGTTTGAATATTTCATAACCTATATTAATACCTTCTTTTAAGTTTCTGCAGTCTCGTAAGAGCAGAACAGATGAGGTCTTGATGGGACTGAACTGTCAATCTGAGCATAGTGACATTAGAAAATAGCTCCGTTTCCAAGTCTAGCTGTGTGAAATGTCCCTTCTTGCCAAGGGAGCAGCAAAGTATAGTTTAAATGTGCCTTATTATGATATCTCAAGAGTATAAAAATTGGGAAAGGTATTAAAAATGAGTAATTAAAATTGAAGACTGATAGATAATGGCGAATAAAAAGCAGGTAAGTACTGTGCTCCCACTGCCCTTTTGATTTGCAGAGATTCAGTGCTAAAGACCAAAAGCATATTTCTCACAGGCCCCAGTTAAAATTCAAATCCAATAGACTGACAGTGAAAACTACTGTCAAAAAAGCTGTCAAGTTGTATCAAAATAAGTCACTATATTACCTCTCTTTATCTGTCAAAGACATTGATTATTTTCAATAGAGGAGCCCTCTGACAGTTGCTGAAACTGAAGAATCCCATGTTGAAACGATTTGGTTGACAGATGTCACCATTTCCTAAACAGATAAGTCAAATACATTATTTTTTACTCTTTCTGTAGGAGAAAGTGTGTTTATGTAGTATTTTATGAGAGATAAATAATGCAGAAGGAGAGGAACATTTGTAAGCACTTCACTTTCTCATCTATTTGTATTGGTGTTTTTTTGGTAGCATCTTTTTAAAATGTTCCTCTTTGCATGAAATCGTGTGTTCCTTTTGGTGGCTGCGATACATTGCAGGGATTTGCTAAGATACCCTGAAGTAATTCAGATAATCAGTGAACCATATTGGTGCTATTCTTGATCGCAGCTGACAGTTTACTGTTGACTACATTAAACTTCTGTTTTCTACCAGCCACACGTCCGTAGCAGAGTGATACAGACATTAACGTTCTGCAAAATGCCCCTTTATATTGCAGATGGACAAACTGAGAAGGGCAAAATAAGGTCTGTATCTTGGACTTGCTGCCAGTTTTTGGAGCGAAGCTGGGGCCGAGCCTCTGCCCAAACTCTTTGTGTAACTATCAGTTTTTATGTGGTGGATGTGGGCACCCCTGGTTTTATAGGTGCTGGCTTTGCAATCCTGCAAGGCGTCTTTAGCAGGGGGAAAGTCCAGCTGTCTACCAGCTCAACGCTGTCATGCGTGGAAGTAGGTGCCTCTTGCCAGCTGAAACCATACGAAATGGAGGATGTTTCCAATAAGCTCCCTTGGGAGGAGGCTGTTGAGTGGCAGAGCCATTATGAATTACTAATGCTATTAAGAAGGTGAGAACTGGCTCAAGCAGCAGCAGAGACAAGCTAATACCCTTGTACACAGTCTTTATTATTCATTAGCACATATTGTGCTTCATCCTAAATACAATTCAGTCTACACTTGTATCACATTAAGATAACACTAAATCTTTCTGTAATTTGAAGGAAATACTGCTCCCAGCTGTTGTTGCAGAAGTGAACTAAACAAAATCCGAAGAGATACTAACGGAACAACTGTAAAACTCCAACTGCATTTGGCACAGATCTCCTTTGGTGCCGTTTATCACAGAAGTGGTTGCAAGCGGACCTCTGCACTTGTGAACATGAAGGCTCTGTGCTCATGGCATCTCACATCTTGGGAGTCGCTTTGCTAAAATGAAACGAGTTCCCAAATCCCTCAGGTACTCGAGCACTGTGCTGCTTTTGGGGGAGTTGGGTACCTCAATGACTGATGAACTAGGCTGTCAAGATCCTGGTACAGGTTGTCATGAGGGACCCAACAGTCCTTGTGCCCTGAAATGAGGCACTGCTGTGCAGAGTGCTACACTAACATTGTCGGGGTGCTGCCGCTCCAGAAAATGTTTGTTGATTATGGCTGAAAATGAGGTGCACAGGGACTGAGAGCCAGTTCTTCAAAGACATCTGGGTGCCTAATTCTGTCTCACCATAACAGAAGTGGGACCCTAAATTCCTGTGATGACCTGGCCTATGCAGCATGGCTCTGTTTACACCAAATCAACCTGAATGAAGTTCAGCATTTAAACATCATCTCTGTTACGAGCTTCCCCTGAGGCTGTAAGCTCTTTGGAGAGATGTCATTTTGGTTTGTGTTTGTACAGCATTTAGCAGATAGGGTCCTTGCCCATGTGACTCCTCAGGAACTGCCAAGATCAGTTAATATTAATAATAATACTAAAAATAAACACATTTAAAAGGGATAGCGACAGGCTCACAGTTCTGACAGCTCTGGAAGGCTTTGATCTTGCATCGGTAGAGATCAGGATGTGCAGCCTCCCTAGATGACAGGGTTGGATGGAGAAAAGAAAAAAAAGCTATAAACATAGCCTGTAAAGTATGCCTCCATCATCCTCCTCAGGCTCCCTCCCCCATTAGCTCTGATGATTTACTAAGAGAGCATGTCTAAGTACCAGCAAAAAAGCAACTCAGAAATTAACGCCAGCAAACTAACAATCTCACACCTGACCCCAGAAGTGTGTAGCGTTGGTCATCCAAGTAGTAATGGCTCAGTGTAAAGCAGAGGAGAAATGTGCCATTAAAAGAGAAGCATGGAGTGACCTGCTGAGTGGTGACAGCTGTTAAAAGATACAAACCAACACGTGGTTCTGACAGCGTATTATATTCAGAAGATAAAGAGAGGCAGAGAGGAAAAAGGAAAACAAATGGGGTTGCTCTGTACATATGGCCAAAAAAGAATTGCAGCATAAACGCCACCAGCCAGAAATTACGGCGTGTGGATGGACTGCTTGTCGGGGAGAGAAACACCAGCCCTTTGGGGCTGGGGCTGGCTGAAAGCCTCATGGCAAGAGGGAATATGCTGCAGGAGATTTGGGCGAGCGTCTGTCCGGCAGCAGGCTGGCAAGTGCTGCCAGTCGTCGGTGGTAATGAACTGAAGACGAGGAAGGAGCGTGATTTAGGGGGAAGTGGCAGACTGTGATTTTTGCCTAAATGCAGATTTGGTTTATGAGCAAATCAGATTTATGCTTCTCTCAGACAATTTTGCTAATAAGCTGATGACTCAGAGCCCACAGCAGATGGGATTCTTTAGCTGAGGTAGAAACTATTGTTTTTGTCCTAAAAGGAAAGTAGCCATTTTTCTTTTCCAGAAAGCTGATCTCTGGAGAATGTGATGATTTTTCCTTCCCAGCAGAAACACAGCTTTTTCAAATAACACTCAGCTATGCTTCTGGACTCTTATCTAATATGCAGAAGTTCTCATTAGAAATGAGTAACTTGAGACAACTTAGTATGTTGTATGCTGGGGAATTTATTTTTTTTTTAAAATCAACTCCTGTAATTAATAACATCCCAGAAGCCATTGCCAACAACAACAGCACTAAGTGGTGATTTGAGGTGAGCTCTTCAGCTATCTGAAGGGCAAAATGCCTCCTGTCCATGGCTGCAGGAGGCTGCTGCCAAGAACTTGGGAATATTTCTCTAGTAGGAACATATCTATCTAAATCCTTGGAAAGGGACTTCTATCTAGATGTGAAACCGCTGAAGATTCCCTTCGTCTCTCTTCTTCCTCCTGTGGATGTTCAGAAACTTGATTCCCACTAAGGTAGTTCAACACTTTTTTTGAGGGAAAAGCATCCACTCTATAGGAAGTCTCTGAAGGATGGCAGTGAGCATGAATATAGCATTATAAAAAGACATTCTGCATTCAGAAACCGCATGTGGTCTGAATTTCACTGAGCGCGGTATTTCTTTTCACAGGCTATAGAAGTGTGTGGTACATAGGGTGAGGAAGCCTTTCCTGACATTGTTTTGTTTAAAATCCCTTTGAAGTCTGTCGTGTTCACCTTTCTTGAAAATTGTGTTACAGCAGGTAGGGGAGGTTGGTTTGTTTGGCTTGGTGCTGTGTGTGTGAACATACCCTGGGAAGTGACAGAGGCTGCTTCCTTCCTTCCCTCTTTGTAAGCTTGTGGTGCAGGTGCAGAAAGATGAGGTTTGAGATTTGAAAATGCTTTAAAAATAAATTAGGCTATTATTTATGTTATAATACGTGCATTCTTTAAAAATCATATCTCCATGGAGAGCTTCAGTAATTGGATATACAGTCATTTGTATGGTAGGCGCCCCTTGAGCCTGTACCCGGTATTTTATGATAATCTGAAAAAGACAGTAAGTAACAAATTGGTGAAATTTGATGCTCCAAAATTTAATCAGATCTAAACATGACTAAGAGTTTCCTTGGAATTTACCAAAGCTATATTAATCAAAATACTGATAGAAAAATGCAATGTGAATAGAAGGAAGTTACTATTCATTGGAAGGAACAGCCAATCTTATAATGGGGTAAACTTCAAAACAGAAAAAGGTCTTGAAGAGCTCAATGGAAAACATCCGCTCAGGTCTGAGCGGTGATCAGGAAAGCATAAATATGAAATGGCATGACATTAATTTGCTAAATAGAGGACAACACTGAAAATATGACAGTGTTGTTCTAGAGATGGTGATGTGGCCTCACCTTGAGAGGCATGTTTGATTTGGTTACCCTAATTAAAAAATGATAGAGCAGGCAATAGAAGAGGTTCAGTGAAGGGCAACAAACCTAATCAGAGACATGGAAAATACTTTAGTGGGAAGATTCGCATGCAAGCAGAGACTGCAAAAGTTAGGTCTATTAATTTTAAGGAGAACAATACATGGGATGTGCCACTGAGAGACAGGTTGTGATGGATATAAATAAAACAACAATGCCATGACTTTTTCCTCTCTTGGATACGAAAAAGAGACATCAAATTAAACTCGAAGTCAATGCATTGAACAGCTTTAACAGGAAGCACTTTTAACCTAAGTTTTAATTAGCCTATGGGACTCATTGCCACAAGGTAGGATATTGAGACCGACAGATTGGCATCGTTTGTATGATTAGCAATATCATCTGCACTTAGGTGGGCTGGAGTTTCATCCTTTGTACTTCCGGCCATACGCTAAACGCAGCTTCTCCCTCAGGCATACTGAGGCATAATCCTCCATTATGGGCTTTTACAGTGCCTTTTGAAGCAGCTGGCACGGGTTGGTCTCTAGGCCATTGCTTGACTCCAACACTTTGAATCCTGTGTTAGTGACAAGGGCTGGGCTACAATTCCTGGATAAAGAAAGAAAGTGTAGAAGTTTGGATTGTTGGGGTTTTTTTCCACATCCCTACCTTTATTGACTGCCCTGTGAGTTGACTGTGAATACATCAGCTTGGAGGAGAGATTTTTGCTTGCCATGGAAGGTGTCTATTTGCCCATTCTGGACTGGTTTGTTTTACTTTCTTTGTCTTTTTAATAGCTTGCATCCTTTACAGTCTTTAATTATTGCACATTTTGGACTTTTTCACTCCAAACCAGCTGCCATCAATAAACTGGTCTAGTAATTATTTCTCTGGCTTCAGAAAATGGCTATCGTGAAGTCAACGGCACTAGGAACAGGTGGACTGCAGAATGCCTGTTTGATTTGGTAAACAGCATTAAAAAATTGGCACTTTGACTTAGTCGCTGTAACAGACTAGTTCTACAGCTTTTGTTAATAAGATGCTGCATGTTTTCCAGTGTCACAGCATACGTTCTTTGTCATTGCAAGACATTAATTGCTTTTTTTCCTTCCTTTTGAAAACATGGAAAGTTAAATACACGTATGAAATATTGGTGGGATGGAAATCCTTCCAAAATGTACAGTGGTGTTTGGTTGAGGAGAGCCCTTTGGGAAAAGGGGAGGGTACAGATGGACAGGCAAAGTCAGAGCAGTTGAGCCTGGGGTACAGGGCCGGCACAGATGCTCTGCTCTGTGCAGTTCCTACTCCGTGCCCAAAAATTGTGCTCTGAGGCGCTTTATGCTTGTAGGACAGTTTAGCCTAATGTAGAGCTGGTAACTTGGCACGCAGGAAACCTGCGGTCTGTTCTTGGCTCGGCTCAGGCCTCCTGGGTGAGCTTAGGGAAGTCACTGCAGCAACCTCAGCCCTCTGTAAAATGGGGATTGTGAACCTCCAGTCCCACATACAGGCTCTGTGAGCTACTGGGGAACAGCGTTACTAAATGGGGGGTGAGATGGTTACGGCTCCTCTCAAGGATGGGGCTGGGAACAGGGCCAGGTCGGGGTGCAGTCATCACACAGCAGTGCCCCAGTGCTGTGAGCTGCCGGCTCTCCTGCCCCACATGGCATCATAACACAGCTTCAATACCAAATAATATGCCTGGGTTTCTCTGTTCATCTGTTCTTCTTGTAGTCTCAGGTTTTATTCCACGTTCCCCTCAACAGTCACTGACATTTGGAAGTGCTGTTTTCCACTGAGGCTCTCGGTAACTAGGTCCTGCAGGAAGGGATTTGTAAGGCAGACAGCCGTTACTGAGGGGCTCAGATAAGGCCATGGCTAATGAAGGAAGCAGTCCTGTCCCTTCCACCTCCCCAAGGATAAGCAGTGCTAAAAAAGATCTAGGGAACTTCAGTTCCCTTGCTGTCCTCTCCATGTTGGCTGGCAGAGCAAGGCTGAAACCGAGGGACAGCAAACTTCATCCCTTTGGGAGAGGAGGTAGCAGCTGCTTCTCCTGAGAGCACTGTGCAAAATTAATTCTTCACTGCAGGTCACAAAGGAGCAAGTAAATAGATTCTTCTCTTATTCCCCTCCCAGGAGTGGCTGCAAAGTGGTGATGGGATATTTTCCTTCTGCCACTGCTCGGCATCAAGGTATGTACATGGGGACCCTGTACCATGAAGGATAAGGAAGGTAAAGACACAAACTGTGGGGTTTTTTTGGGTTCCCCCCACCCTGTAAACTAGAGATTTGCTTCTTTCATATTAGTAGCTCTTCCCAGCACAGCAATCTGGTGATTCTTCATCTTAAGGGCAAGCTGGGTGACAAAAGTGGGCTGATACCAGCTTTGTATGAAGCCTAGAGGATTTTAAGCTGGAGAGAGTGATGTCCCTGCAAACATCGACATCTGAGAAGCCTGTTCTTTTGCTTCCCATGCTAGCAGTGCAGCTGTCAAAGCTCTGGAACATTTTTGGACAAAGAGTACTATGTTCCTGTGAGACTTTAAAAATGAATTAATAGAACATTGATCTAACTTACTGGCTTTTGCAATGTCTTTGTTTCCAGGCAGTAAAAGTCTGCTTGCCAGTTGTCCAGCCAGAAGCCAGTATCTATAAAAACCTGCCCCAGGCAGTTTGTGGAGGGCCTTAGTTAATTAAGATATGCATTATCATCCCTGCTTTGGGCTGCTTGTGAGAGAATGTAAAAAGCACAACTAGACAACTGTCTTTTCCTCCTGTTTTGAGACTCATTCTTGATCCCACTGTGATTACCAGCAGCAGACAAGGAACAGAGCCAGAAGAGTGAAAATTAATAGTGGTGGCATCTGAAATCTCCATCCGTGAGCTTAAAAACATGCCTGCTTTAGACTGGGACTTTATTTGCAGGGGGGAACAGCTCATTCCCCCAGTCTGAGTGCTGGAAAATTTTAAAATAGTGTGTAAAGACCCCTGCTGCCATTCTGCACAAGGCTTCAGACAGCATACAGACTTCTTTGTGATCAAAAGGAATATGTCCTGTTGTCTATGTAACTGTGTCTGTTCAGGCATATGCATTTTACAAAGTGACTGTGTTCTTAATAGTCAGGGGTAAAATGGTATCCTGAAGAGCTTCTCAAATATTAAGGGCTTTTGGTCCTTGACTCACAGTCTTAGTGAATAAGAAAGCAACAGCACTTTGTTCACAGTCTCCATCTCCCCCTTTGTCACCGTCCTCCTCACACAGGTTCTTTTGCTTCCCTCCCTCTTTTTGGCTCATTTGCTGTTGATTTGCACTAGGGCATGGACAGTCCTTGTTCTTCCTGCAAGGACCTTCCCTCCCTGCACACCTTGCTTGCAGCCTGCTCAAAAACACAGAGTGCCTAGGAAAGCCAAAGTGTGCAAGTTTTACATTCTTCATAAATGTTATGTGTTGGCTTGAAGTTCTTGCAAGGAATGTTCTACAAATGGATAGCTGGTTAAAGAAGCAGGACGTGGTTTGCAGTAGGGCAGGGTGGATAATGGTAGTACAAATAAGCTGGGTACCACCTGGCCTGGGAACACAGCAAGCTCCAGGCTTCAGCACTTCAAGTGTACCCTTTTCCTTGAAGATGGATGGATCGGGGAAAGGTCTTTGCTGGGATATGGGCATATGGCTGCAGTAAGGTGCCCACTACCTCTCTCCTAGACCATCAAAAGCTTGTAGGTAGGTTCTTCAGGCTGCTATGGTTGAGTTGGGTTTGACCTAAAAGGAGGTGGGGGAGGGCTCTGAAAGCAGTCAGCAACTTCTATTCCCTAAAGGAGGAAGGTAAGCTCCTAAACCCTAGATAAAACACTCATCCCTTAGACAAATGCACAGAGATCATAAAATCCTCCCTAGATATAGGGGATTGCAATATTAAACATAATTATGAAATGTCTGTAGAGCTGCAGCTACAGATGGAGCTTTACGACTGGTTTGAAGTAATGCTGCATCAGCATCAATTATCCCCAGCAACTGCACAGAGATATTTTTGGGCTGATATTTTCATTTTACAGCAGCATTCGGTCACTTGCAGCTACCAGCCAGATGCCTCCCCATTTGCACCCTAAGCATGCAGTGGTTTCTCAGCAATGCATGGCCTGTCATGTCCTGTTGCCTCAACAATCAACAGCTCAGATGAACATTTTACCTTATCTTGGCACCTATGCTGTCAAAATTACTGTGAATGAGGGAGCCTGCCTCTCTGCTACTGCAGCTGTGAATATTAGCTACAGAGTAGCACTAAATCTTGTTTAAGCTACAGTCATTCCACCCAGTGATGAATGTCACTACCTGAATAATTTGGGTAATTTCCTGCAGCTCTAGTGTACTAGCAGAGAAATGAATGTTAATTTACTGCTAATTTAGTATACTAACCCTTAATTGGCAACGAGCAAGCTCTGAAATACTGGATTCTGAAAGCTCATCAAACTTTTACCAAAAAAAAAAAAAAAAAAAAATCACCCCTCCCAGCTGAACTCTTCAATCTATTTGAGGTTATTAGCAAAATGCTATGGGAGTGTTGTTCATTACCTCTCACTAGGATATATGTAGCTGGGAACACCCCCATTTACCACTCTCGCTGCAGAAGTCCATTAAGAAGATTCTTGCTCTTATACAGTATATTCACCTGTTGTACAGTATTGCAATGTGCAGGTATGCTGTAGCTTTAGTGACAGGCAGGATTAATGGCACAGATTATCAATGACTGGTGGCTAAAAAGGTGAAAGAAAAGCTGAGTAGGTCTAATGGGCTGGGTCATTGCTACATGCAGTACATGGCTATGTAAAAAAGCTGGATGTGACATGACTACATCATCTCTCACTTTCTTCTCTGGGCTGTTTTGCCCTTTCCAGTCAGGTCTAGTGTATCCTACTCAGTAGCCCTATTGACTTTCTTTTTAATTTTTTTTTTTGGGAGTGGGTTGATAACTTGCACAGTAAGGCACAGTGCAGCCTGAACAGGGGTCTGTGTGACCCAAGTAGGGCATCACATGCAGCCCTACCTGTGAATGGAGAGCGTGTGCAGTGGGCTGAGTGGTGATGGAAAGCGGTGGGGCAGGAGGAGAAGGGACCCTCGGGAAATGGAAGGCTGGAGAAAGGAAGTCGAAGAAAGATGTGTGTGTCAGCTGAACTGCTGAAGCCAAACCAAACACTAAGCTAGGCAATGAACCAGCGTATGACTTATCCTTGTCTCTGTGTTGGTACTAGAGTATTTTTGCAGAGAAAAGACCAAACTGTCAGGTGAAACTTCATATTGTTGGAGATGAAGTTAACAAAGCCCCATAATGCTGGAGAGCTCTGCTAATTTTCCAGTAGCAATTTGCCCTGCTGTGCAGGATTATTCAGGTATCATCTGGCCCAATAGCTCAGTAACAAGTAGAACAGCTTTCAATGGTGAAGAAAGACTTTGAATGCCTTTCCTGTCCCCATGAAAGATGGACCTGTCTCGGAGGGGAGAGAGGGTGGGAGCTGCTCATGGTGTGTGGTCACGCCCTGACTGTGGGGACAGGTTACCCAGCACCCATCATTGCAACTTGATTTCCCACATCAAAAAAAAAAAAGAGCTTTCCTGTTTTGATCTATGCAGACTTGTCTTTCCTAAGTGCGCTCTGAGTGTGGGCTTCTTTGATGTTTCTGCCTGGGACCCCAGTATTTACCTAATATCTGCCAGTCCCCCTTATCCTGCCTTACCTTCTGCTTCTTAAGCTCCTCTCCTGGCCTCCTATCGGTCACCTGGTTGAGCGACAAGGACTCAATTGCTAGTGCTAGAGATTACCAAATGTCCTCTGTAATACAGGATTCACTGCACAGCTTCAGTCAAATCTTGCAAAGAGTTAATGTGTTGGTCTTCTCCTGGAAATAACCAATGACTGGACATTCAGAGAAGTGGCTGTTGCAGATCAGCTACAGTGTGTCCAGGGTTGCTTGCTGTGAGTGTGGGTGGGTGAAAATTGAAGCCTGTCCAGCTGTGCCAGGACTGCTGCAGCTCCAGATGGGCCAAAGACACCAAACTGCAGTGTTGCACAGCCTTGTCCCACCAGCAGTGCCTGGACAGCCCCTGGCAGCACGCGGCTCCCTGGTCCTGCATCCATATTGCTATGTTCCTGGTTCTCCCCGCTGCCCTGAGACCAACTCCAGCTTAGAGAGGTTCCTCGAGAGGATTTCTCTGTCAGAGAAGTAGGAAAGAGCTGTGCTGAGAAAGGAGTCCTTTCTAAGGTGAGTGGAGCAGCAGGATGACAAGCCTCTAGAGGCCATGTCGTTCTTCCCTTCTCTCCCTCTGTTCCCCACTCCTTCCACACTGTGTCTTTTGTCCCTCCTCAGGTCTCGCCAAATTTCTCTGCAGTTGATGGCGTTTCTGTTGTGTTGTCCAAAATTTTCCTCCTTACGTAAATGCCCGTATTCAGCGCCAGAGGACCCATTTCATACCAAACCAGGCACCAGTGCACAGAGGACTATCTTGCTCTCAATCCTAGGTGGAACTGCATGTTCAGGGGCTGAGACGTGCAGGGATTTCTGCAAAATCTCCCTCTTCCCCTCAACAGCTTTTACCAGTTTCCTTGCAGCTTCTCTAGCACACCTGGCAGGGTAAGAAACCAGTTACCTGGCATGAGCTATGAGCATGGCAGGCAGGCTGCATCAGGTTTTCTGTTGGATTTTTCTGAGAAGTTCTCTGTTTTGGGGAGATCAGCATTGCTTCATTAGTTGCTCTTCTGCTCCTGCCAGGAGGAGTGGGGAACTGTTGTATTTGCACGTTAGAAAAAGCCGATGAAAAATTGCTGTGTGTGCTTTCCATTCAGCTTTCTCTTTGAGACTTTTTGAGGATTTGTTGAGCCCTTCTTCCGTGGAATATAGTTTTCTCAAGGAAAATTTTGCTATTGCCAAATGAGCCATTCCGTGAAATAGAAAGAGAAGAAAAACGTTGCTAGGCTGTGATCTTCTCCTGCCCCTCTAGGCAGAAAGGGACTGAGATGTTAATATACAGGTGAGAGGGATGCATTCTCCACCCCCATTTTGTGGTGCTGACCATGATGGAGAAGGGAACAACCATCCCTATGTGCCTCTTTTTGGAAGGAGCCGATTCTACCCAGCTATTCTTTACAAGGACTGAGCTGGGAGAACCCCTTACTCCCTCTTGCCTTGTTACACGCATGTAAGAGCAGAATCTGATGTCAAAATTAGCACTTAATATCCATTATTTAAAGAAGTATGCAGTTCCGTATTTATCTGATGGGTGTTTTACTACTGAAGCACTTTAATAAGGTCATACATGTTATGTTATATTTATCTGCAGTGTATTATTTAGACTCAAAGGGTGAGATTCACCTAACCGTGACGTAGATGTGTTCATCTTAGTTTGGACACATGCAGCTTCTAGTACAGTCAGTGGAAGGAAGCTGGTACTTTACAGGTGTCGTTCATTGTGCAAACATAGATGCGTAAAACAGATGAGATGAAATGAACCCTAAAAGCCCCTGTTTCTCCCCATTGATCACAAAGGACGTTTTGGGTGCCAGGCCTCGATGGGTCAAGTCTGCAGTAAGGTGAGTACTATACCACACCTACGTCTTCTGCAGAGCTCCAGGAAAGAAAGGGCCCTGATGAATGTGGGAAGAGAAGACTTAAGTTCAAGATGTGGAAACTTTTGTGTGTGAGCTTTTATAGTTATCGTTTCATGTGACAGGTAACTTTAAGATCTGTTTTGCTACAGCCAAACAGAGACCAGTAGTCAAGTTTACAGAGTGGGAATTGCTAACCTTGGAAACAGCGATTAAAGTAAGACTTGGAGTACAGGTTGGATGGGAGAAAGTCTAATGTGATGTTGTGGTCAGAAGGTACAGAGCAGATAATCATGTATATTAACGTTACGCTCAGGAAGATGATGCTGCCCTAATATCTGGCACTGGGTGCAACTATGTCCCAAGCTTGAGAAGCATGCTAAGAACTGGAGTAGCCTCAGAGGACCGTGAGAAAGCTCGGGGCCTGTTTCATACCCATTTAATTGAGAAAGCCTGGAAGTTCACAGCCCTGGTAATGAAAACTCAGTCACCATCTGCAAGTGCTTGTACAGGGAGCAAGGCCTTGCCAAATTGCCCTTCATCCTAGCAGAAGGGAAGGCCAGCGGTGGTTGGAGTATGGAACTGAACAAATCGGTGGTGGAAAGAAGCAGGCGTTTCAGTGGGAGCCGACCCCTGGTACAGCACATCACGGCGATGCCGGCTTCTGCTTCGCTGCCAATTTTATAATCAGGATGGGGTGTTTTTCTAACAGAGCTGCTATAGTTCAAAGAGGGATTAATTCAGGGAAGTTTGTGCTGTGCGGTAGGTCAATATAGCTGATCACGAAAGACTCTATGGGAAAAAAGACTGTGTTTCCATAAATCATGGCCATGGTTTTGTCCAAATGGTTTGGAAGCAGGCTCTTGTTTACTAATCTGTAAAGTCTTTAAGCAGAAATTTAAATTTTCTTTCTGGAAGCTCTTTAAAATTGATTCCCACAGTAAACCCAGCTTCAGGAAATCCAAGACAATGCCAGTTAATTAATTAAGGCGATTAACAAGTAAACTGGTGCTTCCTTTCACTGTGGGCGGGCAGTTGGCATTTTAGCAAACTTTGCCTCATAAGAATAGTAATACTTCTTGGGGCTGTCACACTGTCCTCCCCCACCTCCGCCCTTTCCCAATTATAATTCTCTTCTTTTGATCTTGAAAATGTTTTTTATTTTTTTATCTAAAATATGCTGCTTGGAGATGACATTTTATGAAATGTTCATTTTAATTATACAGGGATGGTTATCACTGCAGGGATGTTGGCACTGGCTTTCAATGCAAAATCCTTCTTTTCTGCTGATTATATCTAGGAAAGCTCTCTGAGCCTTAGGCACCTGAACATTATAATGCATCATTGTTCACTACTGCGAACGGTGGGGAACAGAAATTCAAGCAGAAGTGGGAATGGTGGTGGCACCTAAATCAGCAGTCTGTGAGGACAGCGGGGAGGCTGGCGTGCAGGTGTGCTGCTCCTGGCCCCAAGCCGGGGACCAGGCCTGCGGCCGTGCCCTGTGAGCATATGGAGCGGCCAGGGTGGTGGTAGTGCCCACCCAGGGAGGCCAGCACTACATGTCCTCCCTTCTTTGTTGTGATCGAGGAGGGGAGTCATGAAGGTTTTCCAGCTCGAGGAGCATGGACGCCAGCCAGTGGACTAACTGCCAGAGCCCATGGCTGTTGATGGCACGTTTCTTGTTGGCTGGCCAAGCCTTCAACCTGGGGTCTACCAAAGCCTCGGGATATAGGACCAGCTCCCTGCATGGCTGTGGTGCTCCCCCAGACCTGTGTGAGGATGTCAGGGCTCCATCCTCTGTTTGGTGCTGACACCAACCACACCGATATGCCCTGACAGAGATTTGCCTTGCTGGCAACAGGTTAATACGGGCCAGGAGCCAAGGGCTGATGCCAGCTGATGGAGTTACTCTCTCAGGTCTAGCAATAGAGGTTCCCTGTTCAAAAGACCCACATATGATAGTGGCATTTACTTTGGGCCAGGCTGCTCCCTCCTGCATATCTAATACTTCTTGAGGCTTTTATCCATCTCAGTGGGACTGCCTGAACAGTAAAGTACTCCTTGATACAGGTAGGGGCGGTTCCATCTAAGGACACAGTAATAACACTCCTCAGCTTCAGTGCTTTCATGAGGAGATATGAAAAGCCTGTTACAAAAGAGGCTGGAGCTGTTTTTCATGTACCATGCCTGCAGGCAGATGTGTGGTGAGACCTGCCCCGGGGCATGGGTAGGCAGCTGCGGCTTTCACCTGTCCCGCTGGATGCAGACCACAAACTGCGGTCGCTCCTCAGCATGACTTTACAACAACGCTGTTGCAGCTTTGAGAGATTCCCTGTGTCTTCCAATGAACTTTCCTGGTGTCATTCCCTGGGTTTAAATTTGGCCCTGGGTACCTACATTAGTATTTCTGCTTGTATGTCTGCCTGTATGGGCTGTCTAATGAATCCCGCGGCCATAAGGCAATCTCGTTACTTGTATTGCAATATGGTCTCGCAGTGAACTAAGTTTTGATCTTTATGCTGAACAAACATGTAACTAATGACAGGTCCTTCCCTAAGGACCTTATGTTAAATAGATTCCTCTTCAGATTATTAAAACTTCTGGTTTGCCGCTTAGGTGAAGACAGAGCTGAGTAAATTGTGGATATTTTGGATCAGTAGTAAAACTGAAAAATTGGCTAGGTGGAATGAGCAGTCATAGTTTAGTGGCCAAAAAGAAATATTCTGTACTCTGAAAAAGTACTTATTTTAGTTCTCCATTCTTTAATTTTTAAAACTGTCCCATCTTCTAAAAACCAATTCAATATTTAATTTCAAAGTGGCATTTTAAAAATTAATGGTGTTGACAGTTTGTTTCCTTTTTGGTGCTAGAGGAAAGGGAAGGGAATGACAGAAACAACTCATTACAAGTCATTTTGGTTCTTTCATTTCTGCTTTTCAAGAAATTTCATATTCAGAAAAATTAATAGATCTCCACTGAAATAATAACATAAAATGAGGCCTGTCTGTCTAATGCTATGCAACTGTTTCACCACCATGGAAAAGAAATAATGAATTTCATTCATAAATGCAAAAAGTGAATGGAAGACCTGGGCATAAGCCACTGCTGTTGCAGCAGGCAACACAGGCAAACTCAGCTATTAACTAAGCTAAAACTCACTAAAGAAAGTGATCACTAGAAGATTAGCTGAGACTTTTTTATTATTAATGAAAATGAGTTCCAAGTGTTAAAAGACTCCAAACATCTTTAAAAAACTAAGCGTGTATCACTTGCCAAAGAAAGCTCGGAAGTTAAAAGATCAACTTTAAAACTTTTTTGTCTTAACACAGAAGCACACTTTAAAGAAATAAAAAAACCCCTCAATTTCTTGTGTGATAGGATGTTTTGCCCAATTCGATGTATTCAAAGAGTGGGGGGGAGGTGGGTAGTGAGGAAGCTGCATGTGGACCTGAAAGAAATGGATGTGGAGAAGCAGGAGGCGAGGAGCTCGCAGGGCTCTGCAGGCTGGCAGCTGCCCCTGGGCAGAGAGCGGCGCTGTGCCGTGGCACGCCGCTATCCCGGCTCCTACCCAGCCGTCCCGTGCTCTGTGGCTCCCCGCTGCCTTGCCCTTGGCACCGCTGCACCAACCGGGCTCGCAGAAGAAAGAGGTTTGCAAAAAGGTCCAGTACAGCAGAATGCAGCTCCCTGGATCTCATTGTGAAGGGCAGCGGAGGAGGATGCCTCTGGCCTGAGCAGGGGACTATAGGATCCTTTTATGCTTCCAGGGCAGCTTAAGGGGCTTGTGTGGGAAGAAAAGACGTTGCAGTTCAGGGCCTCGTCCCAAAGCCTGCTGGAGTCGGTGGGAGTCTGCAGAAGAAGAGCATAGCTGCCCAACAGCCCTTTCTGCACGCAGTGTGCCCTTTCCTGCAGTTCCACAGCTCATACACCTCTGGTTTGTTATAAAATTGAAAAGAACTATTAGCTAACTACCTAGAAAACTAATTAACCTATTGTAGCACAAATCCTGGCTTTACTGTTAATCTCGTTCAAGGAGTCCTTCTGTCCTGGTTTGTCCCAGAGCTTAACACAGGGAGCAGCATGAGCTGGAAGTGTTCAGCACCTTTGAAAAAGAGACCACATGCAGGTAGCTTGCATTAAAGGATGCTGGAAAATAATCCCCTGCACATTAGCTCATGGATGTGTATGTTGGCGGAGATCAAGTCAGTGATTCATGCTGAGCATCTGAGGTCACAACAAAACCCAAGTCTGTAAAATAATGCTGACTTTTTTTAATCCATATTTATTTCCTGCTTTCAGGGGCTTTCATAGGTATTGATCTGATCAATGTGAGTAACTTTTTTGACAAACAGGCTTCTTAAAATGCCTTAAAAGCTTCATTATTAGGATAATGGAACCAAAGTTAAAAACAAATCAAACAATGCACGTGTAAAAGGTTTCCCCCAGACAGCTTGAAAATAAATTGAAAACAAATTCAATTAAAATAACAATCAACCTTTTTGTTCCTTCAGTGGTATGATTTCTCTGAGGCAGGTACACAATGATAAGAGATTTCTTTGAAATGCTTGGGGTAGCACACCCATAGGCAGAGCTATGACAGATCAAAGCAGTATTTTTTGCTAAAGAACAGCCTGCTACTATTAAGTTTCTACTTTAAGGTCTGAAATATTCTTTTTTTTTTCTTTTTTTTTTTTTTGTTGTTTTCAGTCCCAGATGCTTTGGCATCTGTTACTGTTCTTTCCTCGTGCCTTTTACCTCACTACGCTGGGCATTAGATCTTGACCCAAAGGAAACGTCTTATTAAAATGTCTTTTTACATGTAGCATTGTTCTCTCCCTGTGCTACATAACCAGTAGTCTTCTATTTCTCTGCTTACTCTGATACCCTTATGCCTGAAATTTCTTTATGCTATTAATGTTTTACACCCCAGATGTAATGGAAACAGGGCTGTGCTTGGAGCAGCGCGGGGAAGCGGCGCGGTCAGAGGCCAGCCTGCACAACGGGGGCTGGTCCTGCCTGGCTGAGGGGCAGTGTGCCAGCAGCACTGGGGCACTGAAACAAGCTGCCAGATCCCTTCGTGGTCCCCTTGAGGATGTTTTGCTCTTACGAATAGAATTACAAATGGGTTGAGGATTTGCTGCTCCGTTATTGGCATTATGCTAGAGGCCCCGCATCTGCAGCATTGTGTGCAAAGGTAAAAGTAACGAAGGCAGCTACTGATGAGCTGTTGTCTGCAAATGATTATGCTGTATTGGTTCATAGTGGTAAAGACATCCAGTATTTACTTAGTGTTTTGTATATGCTACAAAGCACCTTGGCCTTGCAGCCACTCTGAAAAAGACACATTTTCTGTTTTAACCAAGATCTGGCACTGCAAGAACCATCCTTGTATTATCCATTGATTAGGTGCCTCTCAGGGTTGCCTGTGCAGTGTGCTCTTGTGAAATAGGAGCCTCTCAGCCGGGCTACTGATGCTTTGCGTAAATTACAGTGCTATCTATGGAGGGCACGTGATGTTGTTTGCAGAAGAAACTCGCTGGTTTTGTTCGCGCTTTTTTTGCAAATTTGCTTGATGGCTACTCTTCTCTGCCAAAAGTACCTTTTAGTCTTGAAGAAGTTGATGGGCTTTCTGTTCTGAAGATCCACTAAAATGAGGTATGAAATACTCTCCTGTCATCTAGTGTGTGTTGGGACGTCATGTTCCCAGGGCTGTAACTGGAATTGGTTTGGATTGGTACTCTGCATGAGGTATTTGGTTCCCTGTATTGTCAATGCACTGGTAGGCAAGTATGGACCTATTACAACATTTTAGCAGAAGCAGAGGATTGGAGGGAATGAGGGCCATATCTTCACCTCCTTGTTCGTGTAGAATGATAGCATGCTCCAAGTGTACCACGTCAGACATGGCCAAGGAGGTGCTATTTGGGACAGTCTTAGGTATGAAGGCAGAGCTCTGGTAGCTTCATGAAAGCCAGGCAAGGAGCTGGCGTTGCAGCACTGATTTCAGCATGCATTTTTTTTTTTTTTCTTCAGGAATGGCGTTTCACCTGGTAGTTCTGTGTAATGGCTGGGTTTGGAGCTACTTCTTGTTTGGTTTGAAATGATGGTGTTGTCTAAGTGTGGTTGTGGTCAAAGGAAGAGTTTGTCTTGTTCTGAATGCAAAGTGTATTTCTTGTTATTCTAGTCACTGTCACTTCCACAATCACAGATTGTCTTTTGAGTCATCAGAATTGATTTTCATGCCCCACTAATTACTGCCATGTCTGTTCCTTGGAAACCATGGGCAGTAAAGGTGTAGTTCATGGGCATTGAACTAGTACAGTTTATTCTGAGGCGAGTTAATATCTTGAAGGATATTTGTTGTTAAATAGCTGGAGAGGTCCTGCAAGGTTTCTTGCTGCTTTGGAAAATAATACGCTTGCAGTTAACATTCTGCAATTTTTCTGTTTGCTTTTCTCTTCATTACATGATCCAGTCAAACTGCAAATCAGCTGGCATCATTTGCATTTTATACAAGCTCTGAGTTTTACTGGCTTTATTAAGGACTACCAATAAAATGATATTTTTAAGATAATTTTGGAAGATGTTTCCTTTCTGTCAACTATTGTCAGCAGGCCTGCCAGAATAAAAATAAGAATTTGGGCTGGTGATGGATTTAGAGCTGTGCTTGGATACATTGAAGAAAAGGCAGAGTATGACACTGGCAGGGGTAAAAGAGGTCGGTGTGCTGCGTTCTTCTGTAAAAGCAGCCACATCTGCAGGATATTCTAAGCTGGGAGTACCTGGTTACCAGAGCAACTTCTGGTAATAAGGTGATCTTGGGAATTAAACTAGTTGTACTGGGTAAGAATCCAATGGGGATATCATATAGGTTGGTTAGGTGGTGTTAACATCTGTTTCACAGCAGCAGGGTAAAAGGAAGCAAGTCAATTCTTGGGTTTATTTCTCTTTCAAACAAATACGATTTTTAGTAAGACTTTATTTACAAGTTTTTCTGGAATGTTGTGCTACTTTCAGCAATTACCAGGCCTTGCTTTTTGAACGTGCAGAACACAGGTTTATATGAAATTGATGGGAGCTACAGGTTTTGAGCACCTGTGATTAAGAGAGAAACCAAAGCAAGCCAGCTCTTAACAAGCTCTTCTCACTGGATAACCCAAAACTTTGGACAAGTTTGAAAGTTGAACCTGAATCTAAATTTTACAAATAACTTTTACTTTTTCAAGTGGCTGAACCAATGTTCCAGGTCCTGCAAGCACTGGTTCTGAATATTATAGCTTGACCCCATCTATGATGATATAAAAGAATCAGTTTATCTGTCGACAGAGTATAGTCATTCCTGGGTGAAATGGCTGGAAGCTCTTTTTAGCAACATAAAGCACAGTTTTAGGTAGGACAGCAAATGATTTTACAGCCTACTCTGAAAGTAATTAACAGAAACAGGGTGTAAACACCGGCTTCTGTGCTCTCTGAAGTAAACAAAATAAGAATTTATGCTATTGACCTTGTTAAGTAACTAACATTTTTCCTCCTCTGCAATAGCTTTTGCTTTCTCCCACAGTTCAACCCCCCCCCGAGCCTGAGGCCGCATGCTACACCAAAATGTTCAATCCCACATTTGAATAAGCTGAATAAATCCAGCCATACTGCTAAACATATGGTAAGTAATAGCATCATTAACAATAGCATAGTGCACATTTGACAACTGAAGCGATTTGGCTGCTTTGTGCCAGGGGAGTGACAGCAGAGAAGCAGTCCTGGCTGCTCCTGCCAGGCTGTCCTGTCTTTCACCCTCCCTCCGCCCCTGTCTTGACCTTCTTGAAAATTTGAAAGGCTGCCCATCTTCCTACTTGTGACTTGGGCTCTTATCTTACACTGTCAGCTCCAGAGCTACGTAACACCGGCTCTGCGAGACTCTGTTTCACCTTTAAATGCTGCTGTTTATTCTGCTTGGGGCAACTGCACGGGTGGAGATGAGAGCATAGGGGAACAAATGCCCTCTGCATCTGGTGAAGGTGATTGCCCTGGGGTGCACCTGCATCCTGAGCGTGTCCTTCCATGGTTGAGCACTTCTTGTGGCATTTAAAGCAGGCTGTGTGACACACTGGGGATGCCCACAATGTCCCAGCTTCTGCAGCATGGTCAGGAGCACAGAGCATGGGCACATGGTGCGTTCACCGCTCTGAAACTGAGGCCAGCAGACTGGGGCACATGGAGGTAGTTGGTGGAGTGATGTATATTAATTTTGAACTTGTTCAGAGGAAATCACATCGCTCTCTTTCCATACGCTATGCTCCCTGACCTATCCTGAAGATACAGGGGCTGTTGTTGCAGTCCAGCCCCAGAGGATGTGCACAAGATCCTGCCCCTCCTCTGCCAGAAGTGCTCTCAGTGCCACGCTGCTGCAGGATACAGCCGTGCTAAAGGATCCTTGGGGTGCCTTGGCCCCCAGCACCTCGTTCCTCAGATGGCAGTATGGGATGGCAGCCACTGTTTGGTTGACTTCTTGCTGCTCCTGCTGCAGTCACTGACAATGACTCATAACCCCAGTCCCCCGCCTTCCCCGCTGCCCTTCTTTCCTGCCCTGCTCCATCTTTGCTTCCCGTCCAAGCTGTCGTTGACTTTCTGTCTCTCCTTTCCTGCTCTCTCCTTACCAGATTTGAAATCCATAAACCCAGGAAGTGCAACCCTTGCCCATCTCAGAGCTGGAAACACCAGGAGTTATCCCAGTTCTCCCAGAAAGACCAGACCTTTGCCTTCTGCATCTCAAAGGGCAGCTAACATGAGCAAATGTCACTCCCTGTCACCCTGGGGCCTCGGCAGCAGGATGCCTCATGCACTCTGATTTGTTTCAGAAATGGATTTATTTTGCATCTTGCTGTTGTTGCTGGTCTGGTGCCTCATGAAAACACTCACAGACAAATGAAACTTCTCCTGTTTTGATAGCCAGCTTTGCAAATTCTTTTAGACTCTTACCCATGGAAACAGCAGATGGCTTCTGACCAAAAAGTCACTCCATCAATATAATGCTTAATGCTAGGGGATAAGTATTAAGACTGCTGTTTTACTATGCATCCTGGATACATAAAACCAGATCACTTCATCATCTCTGAGCTCCCTTCACTTGCCACCTGTTATTCTTCTCCTGTGGATCAGTGAGCTCCCAGATAATCTCTGTTTCTGTGGCGGTGTGATGGGCAGTGCTCATGCTGCTTGCCCACAGCCTTCAGTGGCTGAAGGTGAGCAGCAGAGGCTTCTGCAAATGCTTCCTGCTGCAAGAAGTTCTCCCCAACAATTTGTCTGGCAATATTCATATCCCAGACTTCTGGGTTTAAAACCATCAATGAGTGTTACAGATAGGTCACTGGGTCACACTGTCCCTCTGTTTAGATATTGTTCCCAACCTCTGCTAGCCGCTGGCTTAATAAAAACACCTCTGTAAATGAATTTCTTCTGTTTCTTTATTTTCAGCAGGAACATTTTTTACATAAATGAATATTGCTCTGCAGCATTTGCAATCCAGATGTTACTGCTTTATGTTAATGAAAAAGGACCCGGAATTGACTATAAGGTGACAAAATGTTAGAAAGTAAAAACAAAGCCAGGAAGTCAGTTCCTATATTTTGCACTGGCCGACCTCTTAGAAATGCAGGAAGAGAATAAAGCATAATAAAAAGAGAAGTTAAATGCAAATGTTTAATTTTTTTTTTACTTGAATCATTGAATATGCTTTGAATAATAATCAAGACAAGGACTTTTTCTTTTTTTTAAATAAGGGATTTTTAAACAGATTGTTTCAATGCAAAGCCATGTTACATTGCTGGAGAAAGACACCATTTTATTCATCTAACTCACACTTGCTTTTAAAGGAGTATGAGTGCGTAGTGGGGGAGAGATACCACTGGCCTGCATTGGAAAGATCAAGAGCTCAAAGATGTGTTTGGCTGTGCCTCAGGTCTGTTTTGACTATGTAATCTACCATATATATATATATATGAGAGATGCTAGAAAAAAGAGCAGGTAGTGGAAGAGAGTCATTAGTAATAGCTGAGAACTATCGGTGCTGTGGGCTGAAAATAAGAAAAAGATTTATCTGCAAACAAGCAACAATGCTTTAACCAAAGGGGACAGTCGGAAAATGGGTTGTTGCAGAGGAATTGTGATTTTCAGCGAGTGAGGGAACACTGTACAATGCATCATTGTACACCAGGAGCGTCAGCATAGGTGTGTGCGCTTGCACGGAGCATCGAGTAGGAGTTGTGAGTGATAATGTGTGTCAGGGATGTTTATGTGTGCAGTCGCTTCTGTTCGTTTGCATCCCAATCCTTGCCAGAAGGACAGCGCGTGTTTTAGGAAGATACACAACGTGCACTCTCTGCATTTGACTTTGGC
Source organism: Aptenodytes patagonicus (assembly GCF_965638725.1). Lineage (NCBI taxonomy): Eukaryota > Metazoa > Chordata > Aves > Sphenisciformes > Spheniscidae > Aptenodytes > Aptenodytes patagonicus. Next base: position 15,127,254 of record NC_134956.1, read on the forward strand.
TGACTTGACAGATTTAATGCCCTAGTGCCAGGCGTCAATACGCCTCGAATTTATCGCTCACGCTGAATATTACTTCAGCCTTCACCTCTTCCTTGTCCCTTGTGCGGGAGCCCAGCAGATGGAGCAGTGTTCCTGCTCAAGAGGGCTGCCAGCGGAGGGGGAGGTTTTTCATTGCGTTGGGAGCGGGGCCGGATCCAGAGCAGCACTATGAAAGTCAATAGAGTTAAGCCGATCGGCCCCCTGTGCAGCTATAAAATACAGAATAAAAGGTTCAGTATAAAAAAATATATGTGAGATTCCCAGTTTCGGGGAGGGGTGTGTTCTGTAATATATATATATAAGATTAACTGAACAGTTTATATAGAAATATATCAGCTTTTCAAAACTTTATATGCTCTACAGTAGATTGTTTTTATCTGAGCTCTGATTTACAGTTAAAACTCAGACAAGGGCATAAGAGAATAATCCTTTTGGTCACATTGATATTTTATGATAACGATATACTTTATTATTTTTAATAAAACACTAGTAGCTGCTGTTAGCAGTATTCCCACAGCAGCAGCCATGAGCAGTGGCACAAACAAGAACAGAGAACCTGTCTCCATCTCTTTTTTTTTGTTAATAAATAATTGAAGGAGAAAACAAGAAAAATACGGTGTAGTATCCAAACAATAAACAAAAACCAGGGTCAGAAAGCAGGGCACATGCTTTCTTCTCCTTTTAAAGCTAACTACCCATATTTTTTTTTTTTGCTGTGACAGAGAAATGTACTCAACTCTTTTTGTAGTGAATTGTATCTTCGAAAAACATTTTTATATATGGCAGTGCTGAGCGGAGTAACATGTTTAATGGCACATTTTTGTCTGTATTACAGCAGTGGAGCTGAGACAGCTCCGCTGCTGTGCGAAGCACAGCCTGCTCCAAGTTAACGTACTCATGGCTGTGCCTGCCCTTAACCACCTGCTGCTCATCTGGAACAGTTATTGCACCCAGGTAAGTCTGGAATAAAAGAGGTCAGCATTTGGCCCCTGCAAGCTAATGGGAATTCAGCTCTTCATAGGTTTTCTTGTCTCTCTCTTGACTTCACTGATGGGGCAATGGCATCATCTTCCAGCTGTCTGTGGACATCGTGCCTTGCTGGTACCTCTGCATCTCTGCTTACTTCCCAAACTTCCTTGCTCCAGTGCACGTCCTTTGGACATCTTCTAATTTTACCCTCTGAGACTGCACTGCTGTGACCTCCTTCTGCAGCATCCTGCTGTCCATTTGTCTGTCTCTGTGTCCAAGATACCTGGTGTTCAATGATAACGCTGCATTTCAAAAGCATTAGAAGTTTTTAATTGCAAAGCAGACCTAACAGGAATGTAAATAGCTTCCTCTGAATACAGGTATTTGACACTAGCGAGGCATGTCTGTTTGGCAGGCTTCCCTCCGTTTCAAGAGGGCTAAATTTGGCTTCTGTTCAACCATCCTACTTGGTTGCACAAGGTAAGCAGTAGAAGTGAGCTTTGGGTTGCTGTGTTAACCATCCTGTATGTATTTCATTCACCAGGTGTTTGTATTTCTAGTTTTGTGCCTGTAGCAGGAAAAAACAGTGGCCACTATCACATCATTTCAACCCTATTTAAAAACTAATGGGAACTGCTACAAAGTCTTAGCTAACAAATAGATTTAAACTTCAGCTTGACCTCCTTAGCCAAGCAAAACAAAAGCCGAGAAAGGATTAGTTTGCTTCCTATGAGCACATCAAGGGGCAAAAACCCAAGCGGGTGGGGAAGAGCTGTTTCAGCTGAGGATAACGTTAGCAGGAGAACAAAGGCGGCTAGATTTGTCATGAATTAATTTAGGATGCTGGAAGTTTCCTCGTGTCTGGTCAGGGCAATTCTGGGACAATGGCTCGGTAGGAGCAGTCAGGCAGAAAACCAGAGCTGGCTTTTCGATGGAGCATCCTCAGGGAATGAAAGGGATTACGGGGATGAGTCCTGCAGGAGCCTGGACTCACTGCCCAGGGAGCCTTTCTCAGTCCACTGCTACTTATTCCTGTGTTAAGACCATTTAATGCTCTAGTTGGAATTACTCTGAGGTATGGAAAGTAGTGTTTCTTATGGTTGCATTGCTCGGTAAGAGCTACCGCTCAGCTGGGAGGAGTAACCAGCAGCTCCCAGGCTCTCTGCCTGACTGCTGTTTCACAGCTCTTGGCAGCTAGGTTAAGCTCATGCCTCTGCTGCTTCTGGTTCAACCCGCCACCTGCTCTGAACCCTTTTTCGTCTTTCCATCAGATCTATGTCCTGACTTTGAAAGCCACTCTGTACTCTGTCCTAGCCTCCCTCTCTGGAAACCTTACCCCATCTCTTTCACCTTCCCCAGCCCCTTAGCCTCATTCGCACCCCCAGCTGCCATTCATTTTCCCAGGGAGCAATGACCTGTATCTGTCATCTTCAGGTATCTTATTTGGACCCAGTGCTCTGTTCTTCACCACCTGCTCCTCCCTTGGAGTCTCACCTGAGTCTGAACACATGCCAACACCTGGAGTGAATAGGATTGCCTTCCTTCTCCTGTGCTCTGTGCCCTAGTCTCTGCATCTCCTTTCTCAGTGCCAGAACATCTTACACCTGCTCTCAGTGGGATTTTGTGAAGGCTAGAGCCAAATTTCCATGTGTATCTGGTGGACTGTAGCATTTTGACATGGTACACACTTGGGTCAGTGTTGATGACATTTGCTTACGTCTGCTTTTGTGTCTTGCTGAGTATAGCTGTAGCACTCAATTTTATTACTAAGGACTCTGGTTAAAGCTGGGTGCAGGGAAGAAACTTAAATTAGTGGAATGCTGGGTGTGATGGATGTATTGGCTGGGAGAGATGATCCAATTAGAATATCAGTTGTTTCTTTGAGGATCTGTCTTGGATGTTTTATCAACTTTGTCAACAGGTGGAAGCTACGAGAGCAGATAAGGCTTTGTTCAGAGGCAGTTCTCTGTAGTCTGCTGTTGGGTTGGAGTTTGGTGCTTAGATGAAAGCGACACTTCTTACTGATTTTGCATGACCCTTGTGCTGTGCATGGCTCACTGCAGAGCATGGCTGTCATGCCCATCAGGATGAAGGCATCTGTGAGAGCCTGTGGGTCTGCAGTACCCTGGGACAGATCCTCACCAGCCCATGGAGCAGTGGTGCCACTAGCCAGGGCAAATGGGGGCTGTTACGCTGTAAGTTAAGCACTACAGCAATTCAGCATGAACTGCAGCAATGTATTCTAGCTTTGTACTGCTAGAATGGGGGTCCAATCTATCTGATCCATCTGCTGTCAAATTAATGTCCAAAGCTGGCTTTTAGATTCAGGTCTTTCACAAGGAGCAGCCTGAGTGACAGCTAGGGGAAAGAATACAGAGATGTGAATTTCCTGCACTATAACTCTTGAAGACTAAAATAGTTGGTATTCATAGTTCAGCTCAGCTTTGGCAGGGCGCTCTGAAATCATAAGTTACACAAAGGAGAAACCATGTGTGCTCAGATACACTAGATCTTTTTTTATTGTTATTGTACTAACTCTTCACTTCTAAGTAGCTGCATGCCAGATGCATGCCATTTCCCATCCTGCCTTACAACAGAATTTTAAATTATGAAAACACTTTTTGTCTGAACTTTGGTAAAAGAACATCTAAAGCTCTGTGAGCATTGCAAGCCTCCCAGAGATGTAGTCCATAAACTTCTGGCACTTTGCAAGTACCACAAGATAATATTTTACTTGATTATGAAGTTTGTGCACTTCGCATTAGTAGTACTAATACCTCAGAGGAACAAAAGAACACTTTTAGCATTTCATTTACATAATGGCTGAAGTGAGAATTTTTTCCTTGTTGAATAGGTACCCTGGGGGTCCTTTGATTTGCTGTAGAGCTCTGTACAGCATGGAAATAGCACAGGAGTTAGTAGCACCAATGGAGCTTAGGTACTTTCTGGCTTGTCGGTGTCTTGCTACTCAAACCCCATTAACTTGCCACCTGCAGATTAGGTAGTGGTGTGCATTTGCTTATAGTGATGCTGATTAGCCAACCATTAAGCACAGTGAAAAACCCATGATTTCAAGGCAAGTTTAAAGGGAGGCTGTGGACAGCAGTGCATTTGGGAGAAGGGTGCTGTGAGCCCTGGTGCATCCTGCCTTTGCCCGGGGGCAGAGGAGAGAGGGGTATGGCTGGCATGACTTACTGTGCAAGCCCTGTGTTCGTGGGGGAGGCACTGTGCGTGTATCATGGCCCAGGTTCCCACTGTTGTCTGCGTTGTTTGTGAAGGATCCTGAGCCAACGACTTGGATGGGCAGCGAGCGGGTGAAAATAAGTGGTTCCTGACCCTGTCTTAGAGGAGATTGAGGACCAGGGAGGGAGTTTCTCCATCATGCAAGGCAGCACAGCAAGTGAGTGAGCCCTGGAGCAGAAGCCGTTTAGCACAGCAGCTGTCAGTGCAAGATCCCAGCGAGGTTGATGCTGATGACCCGGGCACTTCCTCAGCTGTCACATACCCGCTGGGCTTGTGCAGTATGGCAGAGAGAGCTTTTGTTGGAAATGTGAATCTCAAAACACTGTCTTCTATTGCCTGGTGCAATAAGCTAATCTCAAAACCATCCTCACCCTACAACGTGCATTGACAACTACTTCTAGCATGGAAACAGTGGGCCCAATTTGCTAACCCTTCTAGAAAAAAAAATTCCCATAAATTTATTCAAGAACTTTTGCTCCATCAAGGAATGCAGTATCTGACTCATTATTTTTTTAGTATTTCACCTACGGTTTGACACTTGCAAGCCCAAAGAAGGGGGAACACGTGTTATGGTGACATAAAGGGAAAGTAATGAAAATTAAGTGGATACATACATTTAAGGAGAATTAGTTAAACTGCATTTAACCTAAGTGTGAACAATCATTCAGAATTAGTGAAGTCTTCATTTGCTATAATTTACTTTGAAAGTGGATTAAGGTAAATTGAATTAAGGCCTTTTTAATTCTAAATAGAAGCATCTGCATAGTGATGCAATTAAACTAATCTGTTCTGAGAGTTAATTTGAATAATGTGTCCAGACCCATGAAAAGGGCTATGGGGCAGTTGCTTAGTTTGAATAATGATGTTTGCTCTTAAGACAGGCGCTGGAAAGTATTATCTCATTTCAGAGATCCATGAAAATGTCACTGGAGCAGGTTCCCCCTGTTCTGAGCCATGCAGGGGCTCTCAGACACTGTCTGCAAAACCTTTCCAAGCAACTTGTCTTCAAGCTGTGGATCCTCTGCTGCAGCTTTCTGAGCTGCTTGGCTCAGTGCTCCTTTCCTCTGCGAGGAGTAATATGGTAATGGCTGTTCATTCACGGGACTGTAACTTGAAAAGCAGACAGAAACTCAGAGAAGAAGTCTGGCAAGAGTTATTTAAAAAATCCACCAAATTTTTAATGCACGAAAATGTAAGGTGATTATCATTAACCCTCTCTGGTTCCAGAGCACAGGGTAAGTGTTTGCTTTTTTAGCTAAAACTTTCTGTGTATTCCAGCCCAAGAAGGAACATACAGGTGCAGTGTCTCTACTGCTGTAGACTGATATATTCTTTTGTTTCCCCCCCAAAGACTACACTTGTCTTAATTTCCTCTCAATTACACTCAGGCATTAACTAATACTGACTAACTACGGCCCAAAATAATTATTGCTATCTGTTCCCTTTGTAAATATAACTCCAGCACTGAGCTAGAAGAATAATGGCATATTTACAGAAGGCAGCTAATTAAATTGAGCTTCAATTGCTTTCAGTTTGCCAGAAGGAGCCATTTTCACAGCAAAAAATGTGTGCAAGCCTGCATGCTTACCAGGAACAACTCGGTATAACATAATTCAGAGTTCCCAAGACAAAAATTCAGTTCAAGACAAATTTACACTGGCAATAAAAATCTCATTAAGGAAGATATGAAGATCTCTCTACTACACCACGACAGTTAAAAGAGGTTATCATTTTTTCAGTTTATTTAAGGAACAGTATATATTTCATTGTTTTAGAGCAGCTGTAATTGCAAGTGTCTTTCAAACACTGCTTGCAGTAATGCATTTGTCTTATGACTGTAACTTCAGAACCAGCCTGTTGATGCATCTTCATTAGGACAGGAGAAGACACTGGAGTTTCAAAGCTCTTCAACACTTAGTTCAGTTTTTCCCTATTTTTCCAACCCTGGCTCCTGCACTTTGGAAAGTCTCCCTCCCCGTTATTATTCAGCCACCTGCAAAGATTTCCTGTGGTCACAATTTGTCTCCAAATATTTGCACCCTCTTTTGTTCCTTTGAGATGTTTAGCTAAAACCATTCATGATAATTACAGAGCAGCAGTCCTTTGACGAATCAAAGTTTGAAAGAACCATTCTTGTTGAAGCCTGTTGTTACCAGTCCCCAGGGCCTTTTCTGTTTTGCAAAAACAAAAACAAGGGGATTGTTTCAGAGTTGTTTTTTCCTCCATAACAAAGAATGTGTCTTTCTTGTCCCAGTGTTCAGATAGAGAAGCCTGGCGCACTGATTGTTATTTACAGTCTTCCTTGCAATAGTTTGCTGAGTTGCTGGATGGAAAGCAGATTTTCTTCTCCTGTCTGCATATCATTCCTGAATTTGTTTTTATCTGTTGGAAGTAACAATTTGGCAGACATCAGCACTTTGCCCATGTTTAATTAATTCCTTTAATTTCATGGTAAATGAGAATAATGGGGCTTAATTTTGCTATTTATGTAAAATTGATTGGTAATTACGGAGATCACAGGAGATTTGGCTTTACAAACCAAAATTAAGTGACCTCTCCACGAGGATGACTTGGCACGTCCCCTTCACTTGTTGTGTGAAAGTGGAGATGGCACGGAAGCAGATGTCGCTAAGCTACATTTAGGTTATAGGAAGACAAAATGCAGAAATTTGTCATTTAAAAATATATTACATGAATGGAAACTAGTACCAAGAGTGAAACACAACATGCTATACAAAGACTGTTCCTACCAGATCCTCTTCTGATACAATGCCACTTTCCTTTATTTATGAAGACTTGGCACTATCGTGCCTCAGAGGGCTTGAGGAGCAGGGGGGAAATTGGATAAATGGATCGTAGGGAGTATCTGAGCTTGAAGCTGAGGATACCTGGCTTCAGCTTCTGTTTCTGCCACAGGTGACTTCTGTGCACTTTAGCAAGTTCCTCATCTTTTTTTCCTGCTGCACCATTGGGTTTATAATACCTCTGGTCTACTTTGGCTAGTTTGAGTGCCAATGCTTTGTGGAAGGATTTATCATGCAAAGGGTACAACAGAGGCAGGTCTGGCTCCTGTTGGAGACCTCTGTGTGCTGTTGAAACACAGATGGTAAATAACACCATAAGATACGCACCAGCATCTGGTGGCTCATGGTTGTCTCTAGCAATCAAGGACCTGGTGGGACAGAGGTGCCGTAGGTGAGCTCTCCCCATCCTGGCTTTGCCGTTGAGTTTGCTTTGAAGAAATCTGGACTTCAGTTTGCACATTGAGCAAACGTGAGCTGAGCTGCACCCTCCTGTCAGAGTGGCTTTGCTGGCACTGCTGTGAGTTTGCAGTGCTGGTTTGGCTTCCCCTGGCTGATGCTGATGCAGGTCCAGCACTGATGCCAACCCCCAACGCAGCCTGTCGGTTGGGTGCTTTAGGTTGGGCCAAGGCTCTGGGGTCAGACACGGTGGGCTGGACCCAGCGAGAGAGAAGAGCTTTTGTTAGCCTCTGTCAGAAGCGCCACGTGTATTTGCAGGCAGTGGGACAAGCTACAGGGGCTTCTTTGAATTTAGCCTCAAAATGTAATTTCAAAGGCAACCGCTTGCAAATTTCCAACTGTCTTTTAGTCTTAATGTTGAAAGCCCCTTGCATTCCCCCAGTGGCAATGCTCAGCAGCCCTTGAAATTATTTCCAGCATGTATTTTAAGTTTCAAAAGAAGGAAGCATGGGAAAAAAACAATCTAGATTCTCCTCAGTGATGCCGCATCAATACTCGGCTGATCTGTATAATGCTAAGCACAGTGGAGCAGAGCTGAGCTACCAGTTGCTAGCTAACGAGAGGATTAGCTATGCTTGCAGATGGGCTGGCATAACTTAAGCAAGAGGGCAAATGTGTAGAAAAGTCAAACTCGGGCTCTGGGTGAAGGTGGTACAGCTTTTCCTCCGAAGAGCGTCCGCTCCGCAAACGGTGGGCAGGAAAGCAAAGTGAAAGCAGTTGTTTGGCTGGGGCTTGAAGAGCGTTTTACAGTGTCAGCATAGCTTTGCTTAATGTTTGTTCCTACTAATAATTGTATTTATAGTCCTCGCCAGCCCAAGTACTCTGAGGTTTATATGTGATAATCAAATCCAATCAAAATGTATTCACAAACTCTCAAGTAGGATCCATTTAACAAATAGCATTCTCCAAGGTGGGCTGGAGAACAGGGAAATCAAACAAATTGACAGCGAAGAGTTTTCAAAGCCAGGAAATGATGTAGCAATGCCTTTCCCGTTGGTCTGGGGAGGACTCGGGGTGAGAACCCAGCCTGTGGTTGCAGGGGGGTACGTGCTGTGGTCACCCTGTGAACCCTTCTCAGTACAAGGGTGATCCTGAATTTCTTGAGGTTCCATTGAGGCTTCCTCATTGAATACAGATGATTCGAAAGGAACGTGGCTGTTTCAGAGAGATCTTTATCAATTGTTTTAATAGTCTGGAGAGCAAGTTATTCAATCTCACACTTAAATGTTTACATTTAATGGCTGTTTAAAATCTGTTACTGTTGGAATAGAAAGTGTTGCTATGTTGCTGTAAAAGATGAACAAATTTTCCATCATTTTAAATATAGAATAGAAATGTTGGCTGTTTATTTCTGCATTTTCTGCGTGATATTTGACAATTTTTCCATCCTCATCTATTATGAAATCTGCAACCTTGCTAGGATTTAATGTCATGCTATTACATTAAATTTCCATATTTTTATTATTCTACAAGGCATAGAATTTCCATTGGTACCTTTAGGTTCTTTTTTCAAATTGTCTGCTCTTCCTTGTTGCTGATTTATGCTCCTTGAGATCATAGCCATCATTTTTCCATTTGTGATTGAATTTTTAAATTACTTTTACAGCTTGCATTTTAACTGGATATTTTTCCTTTTTAGCTAAAGAAACCTCCTTTCATGTTTGTGTGGTTTTTTGTTTTGTTTTTTTGGTTTTTTTTCCCCTTACCTCCTGGATATTATTCACTCACACTTTATTTGCTTCAAAAGCATTTTCAGTTTCTGTTTTGGCTTGTCCGTTTTTCAGAGTACCAGCAGTCAGCATTAATGGTCAAGCTAGTATCTGCAGAGAAAAATGAAATGTGGTCGTGATTACTAGTAGTGAAGCCATGATGAATATTTATGTTAGTGATTCATTCTCTTTATCTATTTTTTCATCCAGGGAGATTGACTGTTGAACCACCTCAATGTAACTGCTATATTTTTTTGTGTTAGAAAAATATCAGTTTCTAAAGTGTTTCCTGAAGTTGAGCCCCTGTGGTAATGTAGCTTCTTCTGCATATTATGGTAGATGTATTTCCGTAGGTCTGGAGGGGTCTCAGAGTGATGGCTTTTAATGCACTGTGGTAGCATCCTATACTAACTGGGTCTTAAATTTATTGACGAGCCTCAAATTCTGTTTTCTTTGCATTTAGGAAGCAAATACAGCAGTTTGAGTCAGGACAGAGCAGGAATTACAGCGATGGGTGACTCGATAAAGAGGTAAAAGGTGCAAATTCAGTGAAGGGCCAAAGAAAGCTGCTGCCTTGGGAAGGGGTTGGGTCTAAAGGCATTCTAAGGCACTTCAGCTAATTTCTGATATGTGGGCAAATCACCCTTGGGAGTTGGCAGGTGGAGGGCAGACCCCTCAGAGAGACCATCAGCCCTCCCGGATGAAAAAGCCGAGGCTGAAGCTTCAGGTACTCTGTATTAAGCTGAGACTAAGGATGTTGCTACTTGGGGGAGTCAGATTTTGGCTGTAGGGAGCACAGCTGATGGTTCAGTGCTGCTGTCTCACAGCACTGGGAGCCACGAGGAGGTCATCATTTAAGGACCTGCTTCATGGAGTAATGCTAGCTGGATTAAGCAGGGAGGGAGGGACTGGTCAACTGTAAGAGCTATGGTGGTAGAAATGAAAGAGAAAATCATAATTGCAAATAGCCGATGAAAGCAGTTGAAATTAATTAGGACTGCAGTCTGAGGTGAAGTTGCAGAAAGCTACTTGCCATGCTGTATGTAACTACCTGCTGATTATCGCAATCTCTTTGTTTGTCCACAATTCCTCGAGGCAAATCGTAGCCCCTTTGCTTGAGGACTCAGAGGAACAAATGGATTTTGGCCTCAGGGAGAAATCCTTGTTAACTTGAGTAAGTAAAACATCCGTGCTGCTTATTCTATGCTTTTCATATGCTTATTGGCTGTTAGTTTAGCATTTTACAAGTGATGCCAAGAAGAGATGATATTATTTTATCTTTTCACATTTTTTTTTCTATAAATTTATTCTTCGTGTCCCTGCAGAAACCGAGTTTCCCCCCCTATTGTTCTTGTTATTAGCATTATACATAGATAAAACAATTTAAGAGTATTTTTCCTAGTTAGGCAGAGCAGAGATAGAATATACCATAGGCACATCTGTCAACGTGATGCCCCTGCCTGTCTTTATTTTCTCAGTTTGCTTGTGGTCCATTTAAAATTAGATTACAACTGATTGGTTCCTGCATTCAAACTACTTTGCACGATTCTCCATCCACTGGCATATAAAACAAAACTGAGGCGACTGGAAAGCCTAAGGGATCAATTCCAAATATCACTGTGTAATAAGAACTGTATTTCCTTAATTTTTTATTGATTCAGCACTCATTCTCCTGTAATGCTGCTGTGGTAATATTAAAACTCAGTGACTGACAGTGGCATCCCATATAAGTGATTTAAATAGCAGTAGCAGGGAAGAAAGCAGGCTTTGCTTTTGCAACAATTTTGCTCAAACTGGCCCAGAGGATCTCCCTTGCAGGGAGAGAGTAGACTGTGCCTCTTTTCCCCTTCGAAATACGTCATCCGTATTTCTTCCAGCCCTGTACTATGCCTGTGAAGCCAACAGGATGCCTGCTGTTGGCACCGCTGGGTGCAGCCTGCAGCCTTTAAAAGCAAGTATGAATATTTGGGTTATACATGGGAACAGGTTATTTGTGTAGGGTAGGGAACTAAAGTTTGTTCAGATGCAAACCCCAGACTATTCTTCATGTGATCCACAATACAAAACAAATTAAAAGAGCATTCCTGTGAAATGGAAGGAATTTGACTAATTAATAGTCACAAAGTGTGTGCCACTTACAGGCGGGAATTTCAAAGGACCTTATGAGGTTTGGATTCACAGTCAGTGAAGTGGGAGCTGGGCATGGGAGTCCCTTGGAAGTGCCTGGGAGTCCTGGCCTGCCCATGGAAAATGGGATGGAGATTTCGTTATGTGCTGTGAACCTCCCGAGTCTGCAGCACTGCGCTGATGAGAGGCGTTTCTCAGTCTCTGCCCCTGAGGCATTTGGTTGGGGAAGCAGGGTATTCGCAGCACTCTGGCGTGGGTTTCTGCTCCCTGTGGGCACACACAAATAAAGGAGAATGCTAAAAATGAAATAAAACTTGAAAGTAGATATATGGGAGCTCCAGAGGCTGCTGGATGGTAACTGGTTGCTCTGTCAAGACAGGTTAATCCACTCTCATTAAGTGTCCCAGAACCATAAAAATGCTGTGGCCCAGAGTCCGTTTCTGGACTGGAGAAATGTTAATGGAAATAGTCTCCTGCAGGAGTCCCCCAAGGTCTGGCAGAGACAATATTTCATGTTGGGGGTAGGTATAAATCTCCAAGGTGTTTGTTGGAACAACAAACTTGGAAACAAAAGCCAGGGAAAGTTTGATCAAAACTGTCCCAGTTGTGATGTGCTAACCAGAACTATTCACAGCAACTAAACTGTGATTAATGGTCATGTCTGAAGTAACCCAAAACTGTTCAGTGGCAATTTGTGGAAAAGAACTGTGGCAGAGCCTCTGTAGGGGCTGGGTGCTAGGAGCAAAGCTGAAGGCCTTCCCCCCTGGCTCAGCCTGGTTAAAAAGCAAATCAAACCCACCCCTGAAAAAACAAGAAGCTGAGATCTGGTCCAAAACCAACATCTCTGCACCTGAGAGGGGAAGTGACACCCACTTTGACACTAAGTGGCCATTTCATTTGCTCTGCAAACTCTGTGCTTGTTGTTGATATCAGATACTAATTAAAAGAGTGGAAAAAAAGGTGGCTCAGACCTCATCTGAGTGGCATGAACAGCCCCTTGAGCTGCGCAGGCACACGGGCATCTTTGCCTCGATACAGGGTGGTGGGAGCTAACACTGCTGCAAGCTCAGCCAGGAGCAGCAGATGGAGGGGAGCACAGCCCACACCACCCTCCGTCATGCCGGGGGGGGGGTGTCTCAGCCTGGGCCCAGTGAGGGATGAGTGCCCTGTCCCATTGTTGCTTCCCAAAGTAGAGGGCTGGTTTCTGAGCTGTAGCTCTGGATTTGTTTTCTGTTGACTGAAGTCAGGCAGTGGTATTGTTCGAGTGTGATACTGAATGAATATTGAGTGTGCCTCTAAGATAAAGTCATTATTTAGGAGCTCATTAAAGTACTGGCCTTGAAAAAATTTCCTGCTGCTAATATCCTCTTTCATCACTGTGTCAGGGGTCGGAGCTGGTTTAGAGAAAGAGCTGCGTGCTCCGCAGCCGCCTCCCTCCTCTTACCTTGGGGGGGCTGCTGGGACCAGGGCTGGGATAAAACTTTTTTAAGCCTAGAGCTAAGAAAGCGCCAGGTGTTGACACGAGCTGTAAATTGCTGAGTAACTCTGGCAAAGTCCCTCAGCACCCTCATTTCCAGAAAAGACCCTGAGGCTATTTACTCCTTCCTGTAGCGCGCTGGGGTATTGCTCCCTGCTGTGAAAGCATGCTTCTCCCTCTTGGTTTCCCACACCGCTTTCCCCTTTCTCTCCTCATGCTCCTGAGATTCACCTCTTGCTGTGCCTGCAGGATTTGCAACAGGAAGGGAGAGAGCAGCCACCGCCGTTCCCACCCTCCGCTATCCTGCGTGCTGGGAGGCAGCTGGAGCCCCAGGAGACACCGTGGACCCCTGGCCCATGGGGACACCTCTGAGCCTGCAACTTGGGGAGCAGCGTGGGGCTGCCCGCTTCTGGCTGCTTGAAGGTAACTTCAGAAAGGTCAAAAATGAGTTGCTGGGCTTCATCGGTGTGAAGCGCTTCCTCGCAGCCCCGTTGCGCTTTCCTAGGTGGACACTGTCAGCATTATTGCTGTGTTGGCAGATAGCAAGGTTCTCAGCTCATCATGGCAGGATTCAGGAGGACAGTAAGTGTCCGTGCTGGAGAGCCTGTCTGCAGCCCACCTTTCCTCCAGACGGTGTGCAAAGGCCTGCTGGAGCTTAAATAAATACTAATTTGCAGTAATGACATTTAATCCTCTTCAAACCATAATTTACAGTATCAGATTATTATCATAATATCTGATCTACAGTTCGTAATGCTTTATTGTTATCCCATTACAGGGAGTTCTGCTGGCACTGCATATTGTCTATTTCTCTTACAAATGTTCTACAGAAACCTTATTAATTATTAGTCTCATAAAACACCTGTTAATGTTACCATTTTAATAAATCTCCTCCTTAATTAAATTAGGTGGTTCTGATAGTAATCCTCTAATGTCCACTGCCTTTCTGTTCTCATCACAGTCTGATTGTAGAGTGGGAAGCACTGTTCAATTATAATTGATGTAGGCTATAATTCAGAACCAAATTATAACATATAAAGCCATATGATCGTTGAGGAATATAATAGATCTCCACACTAAAGTGTCATTTGGATTGATTAGTGCTGTTTCTAGAGCCTTGTTAGAGGTGAGAAAAGGCTTAATTCAAAAGGATCTTTTTTTGATTTTCTTCTTCTCTCTTTTTGTCTTAAATTCATGTACTCTATTTCCTCCTTGATACGCAGCATCTAATTCAGCTACTTTGGTGTAGTGTTCACAACACCTACTTTCCCACTTGTGTTTCAGTTCTAAACTGAAGGGTTTTTTTGTTTTGTAAAGGCAGACTACATGATGATTTTATTTAATGATTTAATAAAACTTTTCTGCCTGAGATAGGTGCAAGAAATCTTGCTGATCTAGTACTGCTTCTACCCAAGCATGAAAGTATAGTTATATATACTATATACATAGTATATATACTATGTATACATACAATACAGCAATACTAAAGCTATAAGCAAAAAACTAAAAGTATATCAGAATGAAGACCTCACCCTAGCTGGAAAGTTGATGAGGCTCCAGCAAGGTTTCCCACACTGGAACAAACATCGCTTGAGTCCAGGTCGGTTCCTCTCTGCTAGAGAATGTCTCGGGGAAAAAACTTTCCTGGAGACCATGCTGGTGCTTACCCAGATCCTGTTGCCATGTGGGGTCTGAGCACCTCTCAGCCTTGACTGCTTCTTTTCAGCTTTGTGAATAGAGATGTGCCATGTTTTATGGGATTAGTGATGATCTCTTATTTTTGCAGGAAACCCTAGAGCAAAGAGCAGAACTTTCCCAGGACCATGGTGAGAACCTGACTCTCAGCTCTCCAGACCTCTTCTGCTACTGGGGAAAGCCTCTGTTTTACATCGCTTCACTGCCTGCCTCCCCTCCCATCATACTCATTTGCCTTCCCCATGACAGTTACGGTCATTTATTGCCCAGGAAAGCAATGTAGCAAAATGTTATGTGTGGTTTTAATTGATTTTAATATAACTTAGAAGTTCAAGTCATAGCAGTTCCTTTTCAGGGTCTCCCCCTTCCCCTGTGCGTGCCTGCTTCCTCCCCTCCCAGTCCTTCCTCTTGCCCGAGTCCTCCCTCAACTGAACCTAGTTGAATGCCCTCCTCAGTAGGCTATTGACAACTTCTTGTCCCACTTCACCAGATGCATCCCATCTCTCCCCAGTCATCCTCATTTCTCAAAGAGGATCCCCTGGTTGCAATTTCGGAATCATTTGTGAATCAACCAAAAGGATGCTGTGGCTACTTTGTAGGTGATCTGACCCCTTAAAGAAAAACCAACAAACCCAAACCCCCAAAATCTTTGCTTTCTTCCTTTTAAAACTGAATTACACACCAAAAATTTTTTGAAGAGAAAAAGCTGCAAGCTTCATTTGGAAGATGTTGAAATGAACTATGACTTTTTAAAAATGAAGCATTTTGGTGTGTTTGCATTATTTGCCTCATGTTTTCCCACAGTGGAAATATTTTATCAATTTTTTTCCACATTTGCTCATAGCTTGCTGAAACTGTGTTGTTTTGATGCCTTCTGCAGTATCAGCTTTGGTTGCTCATTTGCTCAGCCCCAGATCCATTTGTTTTGGGGTTCCCATTCCTGCCTCGTGTATCCAGACTATATGCCTTTTCAGGCAGGGACTGAATAGGGGCAGAAGATGAGGACTTCGATCTCAAGTCATTGAAAACAAGAAATAAGTGGAAATCCATGGAAAGCAGCTGTGGAATTTGGACTACCAAGGGGAGAAGGTGCGACGTAGGTAACTTGCAAGCGATTGAAAAGCCCTGTGAACAAAATGAGGTGCTGGTTCGGTATGCCTAACCAATGCAAGTCATTCTCTAACATTTTTCTACTGCCTGAACTGCAGCTGTGGCTCATTGTAGGAGTTGTGAGGAGCAGATTCTGCAGTCGAGGCTTGCAATGAGGTGTTAGCTCCTGGTGCACATGGTGGATCTTCCTGTGGGAAAGGGACGATGCCTGTTTCTCTGTCCCCTCCCGGCACTGAGCGGAAGATCCCCCATTCACTTGCACACAATGTGATAACTGACAGTGAATTTCCTGGAGCTGAATACTGCCTGCCCGAGGTCAGCGTCTCCTCTTCCATCTTGCCTTCCTGTGACGTCCGATATGAACTCCCAGCATCAGGCGATCGAGGGAGTCCTCCAAGCTGATGAGCCTTTTTGTTGCTAAGAGACGACTTCTGGAGGAGCAACAGTCATTAACTTGCTGGGAGCGGATAAGGAACCACGAATTAAAGTAATTTGAAAACACTTCTACCTTCATACATTAATTGCAAACAGAGGGAAATTATCCTGAAGTCTGGGGTGTTCTGGTTACTCTTGGAGCGTGATCGTTCTAATGGATTGTTCGGATGTTTCACAGTGGGGCTGCAACTGTGCGTAAGTATTGCTGCCCCCCCCCCCCCCCCCCTCACTTAACCCATGGAAAGTGTGGCAGAGCCCAGCGTCTGCTTGGTCCCGTCCCTTGCTCTCCATTTGTCACACAGACACACTCGGACACTATTAACTGATTAAATGTGGTGATGCTCAGGAGCAGCATGTGGCCCAGCCTTACCGAACTTTGGTAGATGAAGCGTGTCTGTTGAGCTATATTCCTATAGATAGAGAGATAGAGAGATGATGCAGTAGGACATAATGCATTAATTATCTTGGTTTTGGGGCATTTTTTGGAATGTCACACATCTCTGCTGGAGAGGGGAGGCATGGAGTCACTCTTGTCCCAAGCGCACTGCATTTGGTGCCTCTCCCTCCCCAAATAATTCTTTGGACCATTTAACATCAACAAAATCACGCCTGTGAACCCTTTGCAAGAAACAGCATGTGAATTCTTGCCTCAGGATGCCTGATCCTGCCCAGCAACACCTTCCTGGCCAGGAGGGAGCCCTTTGGTCAGTGCAGCTTGTTCTCTCTGCCTTCATCCCCGTGGTGTTTAGTGATTGACTCGGCTGCCCATTGCTGGGGTGAAGGCTTTGGGGGGGGCTGTCTCCAACTTGTCGGCATGGCTGTGTTAGCATCCTTTCTGCTCTGGCGCAGGGCAGCGCAGAGCGCAGCTGTGCTGTACAGTGAAACGCCTTTCCTGCGTCCTGCACAAAGACAATCGCTTGCGGCACATTAGTGGGATGTAGTGGAAAATTTATGTACGACTTCTCTCTGTTCAGATTGAACAGAAATACCGTTCTGTGAGAGAAGTGGGCCTCAACAGAGTTGAATGGCTCGAAGAATGGGTCCTATCAAGGCTGATAATCTTCCCTAGTGATAACACAGTGGATTATACAGCGATTGGATGTTGAGAGTATGCTGACCTTAATCTCCCTTAACTTTGGTTTTCTCTCCCATCTGATAATAATGGAGAAAGTACAACATGTGCCATAGAAGATTACACACATCCTGCCACACTTCGCAGATGGCTGATACAAAAATCAGAGACAATGCCGAAATAATTAAAAAGCCCACAAAAATAAACCAGTGTATTCAGCTTCTTTTGTGAGGCTGTGGCTAAGGAAACTGAGCCAGCCGGCCTGAAATGCACAATATAAATGTAAGTAGATCTTATTAAGATTCTGCGTGGCTGTTAAAGCATCCTCAGCCATTGCTTCCAGCTTAGCATCACTTGCTAGTGGGGAAGAGAGGGAGAGATTAGTTTAGGCTACTTTGAGACACCACAGGTATACGCGGGCGGCATCCTCTGTTGCTTGAACTTGTATTTCACTGACCTGCTATGTGACAAGTGGAGTGCCAAAAATACAGAAGAGTTGGCACATAAAATCCATGTCTACTCTATCTACTCTGTCAAGGCTAAAGAAAAGTCCTGAATGAGCCTTGGAGAGTCAACAAATCACTAAAACAGCAGCTAAAGGAGGAAGTTCAGCATGAGTTCAAGTCATTAAAATTCCCTCTAATGTATGCTCTTGCAGACCAGTGGGCTGAGTGTGATCCTGGCGAGTGGAAGGATGTATGTGAGCTTGTACGCAAGTAGAAAATGGAGAAGGTTGATGTGACTGACCTTCAGTGTTGAAGCCTGATCATTCCTGTCATTTGAGATGGCTATGAGGGAAGAAAAGGTCAGTGGTGCACCTCTGAGCTGGAGATGGTGAGAAATCAGCTTTCTGCACAGCTTTCTTGGGCAAATCCCCACCTGTGTGCAGAGGAGTGTGGCATATTTATGTCTTGGACTTTTGCTGGTACTAGCATGAGTTCCCAAAGGGGAAGGCAAGTAGGTATAGAAGTGGCTGTTATGAACATAGATTGTTCATTTAGAAAACACCCTTTCCTAATGGTAATATTTGGCTAAAAAGCAGACAAGGCCTATGAACAGTGAATATGTTCCTTTTATGTACTTCCACACAGGCAATGTGGAAAAAAGGAAACTTAAACCTGCATTTTGTACCTTACCCACATTTCTCATAGCCTCCAATGGGAGTTTTGCTCAGGAAGTGCAAAACAGAGCTGGTAACTGTGTTTCCATTTATTCAACAGTTCTGAGATTGAAAATGATAGAGACTGGGCAAAAGAAATAACAGGGGCATCTCATATCCATGTGTTGCTTCATTAAACATCTGAAAATGGCAATGAAAAAGCAGAGATTGCAGAATGAGATTTCTAGACAGCAGGATGATAACATAAAAGACTGTGTCCTCTGCTTGTAAAATACACGTGGTCAGAAAAATAAAGGCAGCAAACTATCTTACTATATAATAGACGAGGATTTTCATAGCTGTTATTTTAGATGCACAGGAAGTAGAAATCTGCTTTACACAAGGGAGTCACTTGTTAACTTTGGATATGTGATATGTGAACGTATAACTGAGATAAAAAATCATGCGGTTTCATCCTTCTCCTTGTCAGAAAATATTTGCATTTAGAAGCTCCAGAAGTAACTGGAATATATGACAAAATATTGTAAAGCTAACGACATTGTGTGCAAGAAAATTAGTCTTTACAAAAGAGGTTGTTTGCTTTTATTGCTGTTTTAAATAGAAAAGACTTGATTAATCTTTCTCCCATCAATATGGGGAAAAAAAGTGACTAGACCACGAATTCCTGCAAAGCTGCCTGAAGGCACGATGGTTGCTGAAGGAAGGTTGCTCTTTCATACTTGCAAAGGTGTCAGGTGGCCATGGGCAGCAGAACAGTCCTCCTGTTTTCAGATCCATCATTTGGAAGTTGTAGCATCCAACATCTCATCCCCTCCTTTCGAAGCCCCATCAGAGAGATAGGGATAAAGCAGGCTCATGATTTAGTAAGCCTGAAGTGCTCAGGTCTGAGGGCTTGCTCAGGTCCTTCTTGTTCTTTTTGCTAACAAAGGTCTTGATGCTAAAAGCATCCCACAGCTGAATTGAGTGGATGATGTTCATATCAAGGATGATCTTTGAATGATCAAGGTCAGCTTGAGTGGAGGAAACAGCATTGGGTGATTCTGGCATAGGACCAAAGTCTTTGAGGAGCCCAGCAGAAACTCCTGGGTATGAAAGTGGTCTTGCTGGTCCTAAATATGCAGGCTGCTGCTCCCAAACTGTCTGTGATTCTCCCTTGCTGTTTCTGAGGAGTGCTTCGATTTGCATTCGCATCAGAAAGGAAAAAGCAGTGAAAATATTTTGCCCTGAACAAAATTCAGATGACTGATTCCAGCCTGTTGAGTCCATTTATGGCTCCAAGTAAGCTGCCATGACCGCTTCCATCTGCACAGTTTAGCTTTCAAAATCTGGTATTAAATCTGAGGGTAAATAGTAAATAATTAAAATGGTGGGGGTAGGCAGTCTCGCAGCTATCCTTACTGATAATTTGGTCCTGCTGTCACAGGGATTGACTCTGCAGCTGAGGAAGATGTAAACCTGTAAACTCATGCTCGTGGACCTTCAAAGCCCATCTCTGCTACAGGAGAACTGGCAGCGTGTTGGGATCTTGCTGTAAGAACGGGGGTTTAAAGCCGTTGCCCGTCATCCTCACCAGTCCCATGCAGGCATCGTCCCTGGAGCAGAAATCACCTCCCCATGGCCTCCACCCTGGGCAGCTCCCTGCCACAGCTTGTCACCCGGCCTCTCGCTAACAAACTCCCATGAAACTCTGCAAGCTGCATCACCTCTTGGGAGCAGAGGTAAGAGCAAACTTTTGACCTGATGTGGTGGCTGGGATGGAAGGGACCTGTGCAAGCCCTGCTTGTGCATGGGTGACTTGTCTTTTGGTTTAGCTCAGCCTCACAGCCCCCGGCACTGCCCCAGTGGTCCCTAAACCAGCCCTGCTGCACGGAGATGCTCCAAAAGCCTTTTCTGACAATGGGAAATTTGTAACAGAAATTCCTACTTTTATTTTGATGTTTTTCTTTTAGGAAAAAAGGAATACATGCTTTGGTTTGTACTAGCTTGTGCCGTGTCCTGGTTTTGGCAGGGATAGAGTTAATTCCCTTCCTAGTAGCTGGTACAGGGCTGTGTTTTGGATTTAGGAGGAGAACAAAGTTGATAACACACCGATGTTTTAGTTGTTGCTAGGTAATGCTTACACTAGCCAAGGACTTTTCAGCTTCCCATGCTCTACCGACTGAGAAGGCTGGAGGTGCACAAGAAGCTGGGAGGGGGCACAGCCAAACTGGCCAAAGGGACATTCCATCCCATGGGACATCATGCTCAGTACATAAACTGGGGAAAGCTGGCCGGGGGGGCCGCTGCTCGGGGACTGGCTGGGCATCGGTCGGCGGGTGCTGAGCAATTGCACTGTGCATCACTTGCTTTGTGTAGTATTATTATTATTACATTATTTATATTATTTTATTTCAATTATTAAACTGTTTTTATCTCAACCCATGAGTTTTTCTCACTTGTGCTCTTCCAATTCTCTCCCCCATCCCACTGGGGGGGGGCGGGAGTGAGCGAGCAGCTGTGTGGTGCTCAGTTGCCGACTGAGGTTAAACCACGACATGCCGTTAGGTCCTGAGGCAGACAATGAAAGCTGTAATTCCAGCTGTGTCTGCACATCAGGCCAGCTGCTGTATGCCTGCCCAGCTGCCCTCCATGCCGTTGTGATCTGCTGCCATCCACCTCGTCTCCCTGGCACAAATCTCCTGAGGCAAATCATCTACTTAACCAAACTCAAACCCGGCTCCTTCACTGGGGAAGGGCTGCCCCTGAGCTCCTGCCATCCTTTTGTGTCCCCCTCCCCTCCCAAACCAAAGGGAGAAGATGGGCTGAGAGTAGCCCAGCGAGCACCAGCAGGTCAGGTTTTCAGTCACCCAAATCTCACCTGCTGTGCAGGTGGGCTGCTGCTAATATTGGGGCTCATTCTCATTAGCTCCCATGTGTTCTCCTCTAGTTGTTGTCACGGGCTTTGCCTCTTTGCTTTGACTGTTAAAAGGGACTTTTTAATTATGTTTTTGATGCATCTGTATCTGTACGGCATTTCACAAGTCATGTGGTTCCCTGCACACCTTTGGTTTGTGTTGGCTCTGTAATTGTAGCGATGGAGAGGGATTCCCCAGGAGCTCCCAGCCTTGCCAATGGGTCTCTGCTCGTGGCACCCAGGCTGCGGGCTCCAGACATGCGGTGGCACTGGAGGTGAGGGCGGGGAGGTGAGGAGGGACATCTCAATCCCTGCACCAGCATCCAACCTAACAGCCCAGCGCTGCAGCTGGCAAGTAGCACATATCACAGCGCCAGCGAAGCCTGCAGCCTCTGGAGTACAGATGCATTAGAGCCTAAAGAGAGAGCTGTGCTCCTTAATGGACGCATGCCGTGTTTTCAAGCATCTGCGCATCTTTTCCTGATTGTCTGCTGTTGAGCCCTCATTTCAAGCAGCGCTGGACTCTCTGCTGTACGCCAGCAACGGTTCTTCCAAACTTCCTTGATTGTGTCTGTGCCTGTTGCTTGGTGCTTGCGCAATGAAATGGAAGGCAGCAAGAGTGACGGAGATTAAATGAGCAGCAAGAGGAAACTGAGCTGGATTTTGGGAGGGTAATTAGCGGTGCTGGTGGCTCCAAGCAGAGTAAGGGGTTTTGCTTTCTTCTGTTACCCGCATGGCACTGGGGGGACACCGGGCAACTCCCTCCTGATCTTTCTCTAATTAAAAGGTTTTTCTGGGTAAGGACTGGAATATATGAAGTGATAAATTAAACGCTGTGAGTTCCCCGCTCTGTGCTCGTGCTGCAGCAGGAAATAGATTCTGCATCTCGCAGTGAAGCCAGCGAAGAAACTGCTCCTTTCCCATTGCAAACAGGAGCTTGCGGTGCTTTCAGCAGCAGCTGGCTTCCCCTCGGCAGGTGAGGAGGCAGACTGCCGTGTTTTCTGTACCTGGACACCAGTGACAGTCCCCAGCGTTAGCAAACTGGCCATGGGATGTAGAAGCTATCCCCTGAGCAAAGGCAGAATAAATGCGCTGAGTGTGGTAGGGCTCTACTGGCATTAGTCCAGGAGAGGAAAGCAAAGGAATTGCCTTCTTCCAGTCAAAAAGCAATAGTAGAGCCGCTTAAAGCAGTTGCTGCAGCCCCTGGTCTGCACTGGCCTCTTTCCCAGTATGCAGAGTGGAAAATGCAGCTTTTCTGCCTAACTGCAGCAACTCAGGCTTCCACCTGACATCATCCCTCACGGCAGGCTGGAGACAGGTGGGGTGCGTAGCAGGGAGGAGACTGGCAGCCCGGAAGGATGGAGCAGAAAGAAATTGCAACCCTCAAACCCCTGAGGTACCACAGCCCTGCAGGGACAGCTGCAGGGACCATCCAGGGGGGATAACCCGGAGATATAACCCTCTGCTCCCAGCTGACCGCCTCAGCGCTGGGCAAATAACTGATGCACTAAAGCAAATCACACACAGGCAAAAAAGGAAATGCTTCACGTTGATCCCAAGGGATTTTTTGGAAGTTTTCTCTGAAACATCAATATTTTTTTTTTTTTTTTAAAGTTTGGTTAGAATGAAATGGAAAAGGGAGGCTGTTTTCCTGTGGCCTGGAGTCAGTTTTTAAAAAATGTAGTTGTAAGTGAAAAATCATTTCAAAATAAAATTAAAAGCTGCCCCTCAATGCTAAAAGAATGTCAAAATGGATTTTTTTTTAGGTTTTTTGACCTGACCAAAACAACCTCACAGTTCAATAGCATTTCAAAATACTTGAGTGAATCCAAATCTGCATGTTCTAGAGAAAAAGCTTTTTTTCCAAAAAAATTCAATGAGCTCTCCACAGGCATCACCTCCCGGTTTGTCCTTGCAGTAGGAGGGATGGTTTGTTCCTTTCCTTCTGATAGATATTTTTTTTTTTATTTTAATAAGTAAAACTCATGCACAGTGTAAGCACACCAAAAAGCACACGCCCTATTGAATTTTCAGAGATAAGTATTTTAAATCCAGCCTTTCCCAAAGCTCCAGACATGCATTATTTACAATGGAGAATAATAATGTAACAAAGCTGTATTATATTAAAATTGTTCCATAAAATATTACGATTATCATTTTTTGTAGCTTGACTTAAGGTGCACAATTTATATAAAACAATATGAATTATTTTCTGTTACACAGAGCCCACACTGAATAATTTTTTGTATTACAGTTATTAATCTTTCTATTTAAATGCAAATTTTTCCTTTCAACTGAGAGCTAAAGATACTTTTTATACAACTAATAAAACACAACTTTGATCTTCTGATCCATCATCAGGGAGATGGCTTTCTCAGTTGTGTTTGGGATGTCTCTGCCAGAACATGGTGTTTCTTCTACAGCAAGGATGCTTTCTTCATAAATACATTGAAAATTATTTCCAGTTAAAAATGAAATATTCATTTGTACAGCAAGGTGTGACTTGGGCAATCCTTAGTTGCTTTGTTTTTGTAATAAGAGAAAAGAGCTAAAAAGTGTAGTGTCCTTTGTGTGGGCATATGCCGTGCCTGCAGTGTAGGAGGGTAACTTATCCTCAGAAAATCTTGCTTTGCGTCCTAGTGGGTTTGCTGCTATGAGAAACTTTAAATCAAGATTTCTTCGAGCAGGTGGTGTCAGCTCGTGTGGGAGCTGGTAGGGTGGCTCTGTCAGGAGAGTCGGATGGTGTGGTCAGAAATGTTTCGTCCAGCTGTGAAGCAATGGTTGAAGAAATGTCAGGCTTCCTGATCACCACAGTACCTGTGCTGTTAAGAAACTTCAGAAAGCTTCATGTCACCCCTAAAATACTGTATCACCAGAAACTCAAGGGACATGGGGACAGTTTGCTCTGCCTAAGCATCAGAGACTCTGTCTAAACCCTTGCTCTTCCCATCTGCAGAAGGGAGTGGAAGAGGCCCCGTTGGACTAGGAGGGGACTTCCAGTGTCTGATCCCTGGGAGCTGCCATCGGCTGGTGTTTTTGCAGGTCTCACCATATGTGCGAGAATGTGACAGTGCTCAAGGAGAGCGGTAACTCCTAGCTATCTGGCAGCTAAAAAGCAGAAATCAAAGTTGCTTATGTGATTTCAGGCTAATTTCTGCCAATTCTTGTTCTGACAAAATACTACTATTACCCTGAGCAACTCCAAGGACAGCTTCCTTAATAATGTTTATAGCGTCGGACTTTTAGTTAACAGTATTAGCAAAGGAAGTTGAAAACCATGCTGCACCTCTGTCTTTCATCCTTGCATGAGCACAGACTTCCCATTCCACCTTCTGATAAATGCCATCTCCTGCTGCTGGAAAGCTTTCCGATAGTTTCCCAGGTCCTGCATTGGCCGGCAGAACGTGTTGTCCTCTGTTTGTTGGCTACCCCTTGGTCTCCCTTGTTAGTTTTGGTCTGACTAACCCTAGGTGGGAGCTTGGCTGCTTCAGCCAGTGGAAATGTGGGTAATTGAAAAGGCTAAAGCAGTGAGCGGTATTATAATTAACTGGCCGTATTAGGCAGTTTACAATTCTGACACCTCGCAAGAGTGGAAGTTTAATGAGAATGGAGAGAGGCTCAAAAGCAATCCATTTTCCCGGTAAAAACTGTAATGAAGGTGTGAAATGATGCACAGCTAACTAAACCTGTCTGTAATAGCCTCTCTGTTATAATGTAGTGATCTGACAGACTTTAGAAAAAACAATACAGAGGTCATGTATGTGCATATATAATACATACACCTTTCCTTACAGTGCTAGTGTAATGTATAATACAGCTTCACTGGATGTGCCATGCATAGGTCAGGTGCCAAAATGTGTAAAGAACTGACCTTTGAAAGAAAATGCTCATTTGCAACGTGAGATCAGTGCAACCCAAGGAACGCCCCATAGAAACATGTCCTAGAAAGGACATTCAAGTGGAGCGCGTGGGGCTGTGAACACCCATGCCAGGGCCAGCTCTGATATGGCACAAAGTCCTTCTCCGCTACCCATGCGCACTGGCACAACCTGCTTGCTATAGTCCTAACTGTGATGAATTCCTTGCAGGTCTGCCACAGAGGGGCAGAAAGTTAGTGTAAAGGTATTATCTTACTGTTTGCTTCAGAAGAGGCTGTCTTTCTGATTATTAATTTAAAATTCAGCAGTAGCAGCTGTAAACAGTGTACTTTGCACAGCGAAACCCTGTAGTCTGTCACTGCGATTGAATCTCTGCCTTCATTTGCAAGTGACACACCAGATTAGGGTGGGTGCGGAGGGAACTGGAATGAGATTGGCAGATGCCATGTGGCTTTTGGTGGCACTTGGGAGCGAGTGGCCCTCTGAGGATATTTTTGGAAGTGGGTGCTTTCCTGTGGGATCTTGTGTCCCCCAGACTTCATAGGGTTTTATCTTCTAGCCCTGCAGGGTTTTACTGTGAGCTGACGAGGAGCTGGGTACCTGTTTAACCCCATGCCCCGCAGGAGCAGATATGCTGTGCCTCTCTGTAGCACCCAACTGGTGTAGAGTGTGGTCGGGAGGTCATTTCTGCCCACAAAATGTCCCAGAGCTGTCCCCAGCACGGAGCACTGACGGAGGGCTGCTCCAGGTGTATTGCACTCAAAGAGGCAGGCTTCATTTTGGGTAGGTAAGTTCATTTGTCTACCCAGGAGCCCTTTGCCACCCGGCATCACCTTTGCTCTGCAGCATGAGCCAGTTCCCAGCTATCAGCATCCTCACGTGGTGGGAACGCGTCTGTTGTCACCTTTGCGTTTCCCGCTGGGCTGAGTGGCGGCTGAGGGCCAGTCCTCCAGGCGCTCGGAGGTCTAATGTTTCCTGTACTGGAGTCTAAATGCATCAGTGTGGTTTCTGGCAGACGTGCATGGAGGACAGTTTCCATTCTGTGCAGCTCTTGTTCCAGTTTGACTCTAAAGAGAACTTTTCCTAGCTGAACTGAATTACCTTTTCCTTTTTTAAATGTATAATTTGTATGACTGATATAAATGTCAAGCACATAGATGAAGAATAAAAATGGAGTTAAACATGTTGTTAATTGTAATCAGTATGTAAATACCTGAGGCCATAAATTCCAACTCACTCAATTTTACAGTTTCCTTTGCTTGTCAGGACTTGCATGAATATGGCCAAGCTTTCACATAGCTGCTTGCAGGACAGAGCCATGATTTCTAAACTACATGTATTTTGCATGTGGCATATGGTGAGAGCTCATGAAACATGATTGTGGAGCACTAATGTTCAGCTCTCCTGCAGGGAGTATCACATCCTGAAGGGTGACTCCTTTCAGTAACATCAAGATCCTATAGGAAAGAAGCTTCTTTTAAATATCTCAGCCATATGATTTATGGTAAATACCACTTGTATTTCCATACTATGTGTTTCTGTTCTAGAGGCTTGCCCTTGTTGGTGCTCAAATTTGTTTTTGTTTAGCACGTCGCAGGACTTGGAGCAATACAGTTTTGGCAAAATGTGTGGGAAGACTATGTAAACACTATGCAAGCTTTCTATATACTCTGTGTGTCCTCTCCAGTATATTTAAATGATCTAACTATGCAGTTAAAGCACACCCGTTAATATAAGTTACTACAAAGACATGGTCACTTTATGGGAGCACTTGAGTTGCATTTTTATAAAGAGAACAAGAGCATCCCCTGACACACTGTTGTACAAATAACGAAGGACAGAAGCTCAATTAGTGAAAGCACGGAAGTGAAAAGTGAGACAAGAATCATGTAGCGTATAATTCAGTAGGTATATTAGTTTGTATAATATACTGTTTCTTATACATTAAAAAGCTGCACTGAGGAATGAATTAGCTGCTTTTCCTATGGCAGTTTTCTAAACTGGGGTTGTCAGAATTTTTTTGCAGTGTTCTGACTCGAGACAGGAAAAGTCGATTCCTTAATTCTAAATTGACGGAGGTGTCACTTTGATACTTCCATTTACTTTTTTCATTACAGGAAGAGCAGAAATTGTCCAGAATTATTTTTTCATTTTGTGCTCCCCTGAGACTCCAAAAACAATGAGTGATGTTTTTTGTCCATATTATTTTAGATTAATATTTTCCAAGCGGTGATACATAGAAGCATGAACGTCAACAGTTGGCCAGAAAGTAAAGAAAGAAAGAATTGAGTTTACGGAAATAAACCCGATCCTTATTCTTTTTCCTTAGAAGCCAACAGCATGTTTCCAACAAGGTGAGGCTACATAACAAAATGCTGCACTCTGGCCCGTGCCTGCAGAGCTCTTTGGTAATGTGACTTCTGAAGCCCTTTGTGCCTTTTCTAGAACAAAGCCATGGTTTCCGTTCTGATCTCCTGAGAGAGCCTAAGGGCTATCAGGGCGGTTTGCAATATGGGGTTTGCACTGAGTTCAGAGACTTGAGAGCCTGATTTCATGCAGCTTCACATGCTTTAATCCTGCTCTCGTGGTAGTTCTCTCTCGGGGACTGCCAAGTGTCTGTACTGGCCGGTGGTCTCACAGGGAAAGTACATCTGTATAGAATCCTGAGAATAATCCCAGGGAAAATGGTTGCTGTGAAAAAATTAAATTATCAGCATGTGTGTCATTTCCATCAAAAGCGCTTCCCAATTAGCTGGTTCAAAGTGATTGTTATTGATAACCTCCTTCTGTCAATCACTGCTCCCATGTATTTATATAGGGCTTAGTGATGAAACTACTTTGAAATAAGTGCAAAAATACGTATTTTGCAAATTAAATTACTCTTTACCAGCTAAAAAGGAAAACCAAGGAGAATACTGACTCTGGCAGAAATAGGGTCTGTAAAGGAACTTTTCCAGGATGGAGCTGGAGCTGTCGGCACCAGCACTTGGTCCGGGGGAGTGTGTGGGGCAATGAGATTCAATTCAATTCAGTGGAGTTTGGCTGCAACCTCCAACTCAGCGTGCTGCTACCCTGGGAAGAGAAAAGATATTTTCAGAGCAAAGGTTGTCTTTATAAAGCGTCTTGGAAGAACGCGTGGATGTGTCCTTTTCTGAAACAGCAGTTGGTTTCTCAATTACCTTTATGTTCTTTTATGGAATCGGAAATTATACAATTCCTTTGACTCCCTAAGTCATTATTATGTTACTAAATGTTTCAGAACTTGAGTCACTATTTTTTCTGTCACCAAAAATTGACAGCACATTGCCCCTGCTACAAAGATGCTGTAAGCCAGGGTTTGGTATGGGCTTGTTTTGATTAGGGTTGGTACACAAGTTTAGCATTTTTATCAGTGTTTTGCCAACGTTGCCATTGGGTTTGCATGCACCAGAACACAGTCCTAGTCTCTTTTCGAGCAATGGCTATGCTGGCTGCCTCTGTGGGCAAACCTAGAAAGCAGACTTGAAACTTCCTTTCAAAATGTTATATACTGCCTGTTTGACGACAGCACCCAGAAGTGAAGCAATGCAAGCAGCGTTGCTTCATTTAATAGTGTGAGATCCTCACAATGTATTTCAGTTTATATTATTCTAGGGATAAGAATCTTTAAATACTGAAGGAGCATACAGTGTACAAGCATTGTATTGACATTTTTCTATGCTATCATAACCATGGATTCATCTGGTTGTCCTTATGTTAGCAATTTAATTTTAATCCAGGGCAATAATGAAAAAGTGCATTACCGGGGAAAAACAAACTCTTCATAGCCCGTGTTCCTGGTATTTTTTAGGGAATTGAATTGCATTTTCTGTTGACAATAACAGACTATCTTTAGGTCTTCCGTGAACATCTATGAACAACAAAAATAGGTTTGCTAATGTCAGCCAGAGGAAAATAAACTATTTGTAGCTCTTGTACTGGGGGGCAGATCTGGACCCCCCGTCTGTGCCCTGTGGCACCTTTACTCTGCAATTTCCCGTGAGGAACTCGAGCAGCTTCTGGGGCTCAGGAAGGCACTTCTGCATGTGCTCACCTTCAGCTGGGAGCCCTGCCCTCCTCAGGAAATGTTTTTGCCAGTGTGTTATAGATCAGCAAGGGTGGGCTGAGCTGCCCTCCAGGCTCAGGGCGTGGTTGAGCGAAGCTGTGGGTCGGTGTTGGAGTGCCCAGGTGGGGACTGCTGTTTCTGCTGCATAGCCAGAGCCCAGGCGGGGCAAACCTCCCCCAGAGCTGTGGAGAGGGGTTTTAACTGCCAGCAGCAAGAATCCCTTCAGATGCTGAAAACCAGACTCTTTTTTTTTTTTTTTTTTTAGGAACAGGTTGGTGGTGCAGGCATTTGCCTTACGCAGTACAGGTGACTGCTGCTGATTGCAGCAGGTACCGGAGCAGTAGCTCCCAGCCAGAGCACTCCAGGTATGGAGGGGAGGCTGATTTTGATGTGCAGGGAAGGTGCAGCCTGCATGGCTGCAGAGCATGGTGTAGCGTGGACAGGGAAAGGGTATTTAGTAAAGGTGGCCTGGGAAATTCACGTCAAACGGGGCTCCTCGCCCTTGCGGGAGACCCAGCTTCTCGTAATGATCTGGTTGTGAATGCTCTGGGATGGTGGGTCCTCCCAGCTCCAGTGCCCTCCAAGGAATGGAGGCACAGTCCAGAGGCTGTTCAGTTGCAGGTTTTCATGGCCACAGCACAACTGTAGCCACAGATTTGTTCAGAACCGGGAACAATCAAAAATCTAAAGATATTCAGATCAGAGAGCAGACGTGGGTAAGTGTTCAAGAGTGTTGTAAAAGCAGAATAATTTGGATTCAATTTTTTAATAATTTAATCTCTTTTTATATATACACTACTCAGTATGAGATTTATTTCCCTTAGTTATTTTTTTCTAAACTCTTCCAAAGAATCTTCTATTACAATTTTGAGGTTTATTAAAAAAAATCCTAAGGGAAATGTGTACTATTCTTTATTAAACTACATAGGATATATTCCTAAGAGTCACTCACACTCCTCCCACACGCACCTTCCCACATGTGAGATAAATTAAGAATGTCACTATCTTTAATCTAGAAATATTTTCATCTTCCGCTGCAAATGTGCAGTGATGCATCTAGAATAGCACTGACAGGGGAAGAAATCTTCACATGAACAGAATTTAGCTATTTGTGTTCCCTTCCTACATGCACTTAGTATTTTATCCACAGGGGATATTATCTTCAGTAGGATCATGTCAGCTGCAGGTAAATGGAGAAAGAAAACTCTTGTTTCTTTATATCTAAACCTGTTCTGAGTCCTGCCCTTTAGCCAGTCTCTCTCTGACAGCCTGCACCCGGTTCAGAGCCTTGCAAAGCTGTAGGAGATGTTGACTGAAGGGCATTGCATTTGCTAATGGCATGGTGGGTGCTGGGGAATCAGTCTGACACGTGATGGTGGTGCTGAGAGTAGCCTTCACCTCCTGGGTCTGCACAAAACTGCTGGCTCCAGTAGCGAAGCAGACGGGAGCAGAGACTTGAGAACTAATCTTTTGTCTGTGCTTCTGCCTCTGTGACTAATTGCTCTGAAATTTGCACATGTAATAGCTTTCACTTTTCCTAATACCTCTTACTAGGTTAGCATTTAAAAAAGATGTATTTTCTTGTCATTAAAAGCGCTAGATGCAAATGGAGAAGCAGATAGATATGCATTGCTTAATAATTAAAATAGAACCACAAATTTCAGGGAGCGTGGTCAGGCTCCAAAGAGTACCTGATCCCGTGTCCAATGCGCAGTACAGTAGCAAGAAATGCACCCACTGCACCACTCCTCTATGGGAACATACAGATTAGAAATTTCAAGGGCTATTGAACACTGTGAATTTCCACTGTGGATCAGCACAAAGTTATTTGGCACAGGAGGTGCTGTAGCTGTGATACATTGGGGAAGTTCATATTGTGCAATGGCCCTAAAACTCACCCTTCCTCCTCTAGTATGGAGAGATCCAGTGATAAGACATGTTTAATATAAAGCAGGTAGGATGCTAGCTGACTAGAGCAGGTTTTTTTGCCTCCTGTTGCCTTTTTATTATTCATCTTACAATCATCTCCTTTGCTATTTATATTTAGCATAGATAATAATTAAACCAGGGGACAGAGGTGCGATGGTGTGAATGTGAAGAAAAACTCCATGTCCCTGATGTTGCAAAGTTGCAACGCTAGCCGGGACTGGAGGAGTCCTTAGCCTGAGGAAATGTGGTCCGTTGCAAATGCTTGCTGGAGAGCAAGAAAGCATTAACATGCAAGCACTACTCTTTAAGTGGCCAGAATGTAGTGATTAAAGTGCTCTTGCTGTGTGATCTTGGGCCTCTTGCCCTTTCTATTCCTTAATTAATTTCCTTTATCATTTATGTATTAATAAAAATAAATTACCTGCTTCATGGGAGGTGAGAGGTTTTATTCATTTATGTTTGCAAACAGCTTTGAGATCCAAGGAAGGAAGGAAGAGGCTACAGATGTGAGATGGCTGCATGTGGTGCATGAATGATACATGACAAGGTTTTATTCCTTGGCAGTCTGATAATTTGGCATAGGTGTAAGTCTTTTTCCTTTTCTGCTGTCTAAGTTTCTTTTTCTGACATTGTCAAATAAGGCACAGCTTTTGCCTCTAGTGTGCTATGTAAATGAATGGATGTATGGACGCTTTGATTTTGGGTTGATCAGTACCTTTGTTTCAGCCTTCTTTCTTTCGTGAGCATTTATGGAGAAGGCCACTGCCCAGTGACCGTGGAGTCATCTGCCAGCAGGTCATCCATTTGAAAACCAGTGCTGGGATTTAAAATTGTTACCATGTCCCATTGTTATGGAACGAACATAGATTTATCTCCTGGAATGATGCTCTGCTTTCTGCTATTACCAATAGGGTAGCAGCTGCAGAGGTTATCGTGCATGGGACAGAGGTGTACAGAAAGGAAGTTTCCAGGTAGAGATGTAGAGTTGGTTATTTTCTACTGTCACAACTTGCGTCTTGCACTAGAATTCAGGTTTTTAGTGTCGTCCTCTGAAAACAAACTTGATCAAGGTCTTGCAGTCTAGCAAACCAACATGCAGTAGTGCTGGCCAGAGGCTGCCTATATGTCGTCGGTAGCTTTGTCAGTGGAGTTCAGCGAAGGCTGATGCATGCCCATGAAAGGTAGAAATGTGCTATCAGTGGATGCTCTTGATGTCTTTTCTCCTGCGAGTAATGCAAACAAACATGACAGTCCTTCCTACCTGTGCAAATCAGTCTCAGGGTGGAAGCAACATTAAAAACCAGCATCTCTTCTCTTGTAACGTCTAATAGCAACGTCTAATTCTGGATTTTCAAAGCTATTCCCCTTAAGGTTATCCTGTGATATGGAGCGTGTTTGTGCACAGGCGGCACCGCAAGAGCAGCTCAATGCACTTCAGTATGCAGCGAGTTCTTCGTCTGGGACTCCCCTTGGAGTTCCTCAGCAGGCACTAAGGATGTGTCATCCTTTGAGTCATCTCTTACTTTTAAAGCAGCTTTCCTCCATGAAAGCTGTTTTGGTTTTGACTCCAAAAACTTTACACAGAACACCACATTTCACAGTCCTTTGACACAGATTTTTTGCAGGGGGAGCAGGTGGGGGGGTGAAAAGATGAGAGCTGCCTTTGGGGCCGTGCGTGCCTTCACCCCTTGTGTATGTCATGCCTTTTTCATCAGAAGTTTTCTTTGTGCCCCTCCCCAGTTTACTTGTCCCAGGGATTTTTAGAAACAGTCAATACCCTCTTTGACTGAGCTGTGTGGGATGGGGAGCTTAAATTGCTCGGAGGATGCCTCTCACCCCGTCTCCCATCTTGGATCGAAGCTCAGGTGTCCTGTTCCCTTCTCCCTTTTGAATGCTCAGGGTTTATGTTTCTCTTGTGCTTATGACCTAGATTCACTCTGGGGCAGAAACCTTTATGGGGCAGGGAGAAGGGGAAATGTCTGCCTTTACAGAGGGAGAGTGGCCCCAGCCTTCCCACAGTAGCCTCCTCTCATTTTGGGGGGCAATTTCCATGCTGCAGGGTGCTCTCTCAGCAGCTGGCCTTGAGACCCTCCTGGAGGCCCCTGCTGACATACAGCCTGGCTCCCTGCACTTGCACTCCTCCACTGAGCTTTTGGGGCCAGGTCCACGGGCAGCCCAAAGTGGTGGGCTCCCATCACCCAGCCCTTCAGAGCCGAGGTCCAGTTAATGGCATGTGTAAAGCCCTCCCACTGACGAGGCCATCCGTGCTGTTCCAGAAATGTTGAGCTAATTGCACAAAAGGTGAAGCTCCAGTACAGCAACGATTGATTCAGCCTCAGGCCCTACACAGCAGAGAGCAACTCATGAAAACCAAAGACGAGGCATGTGATTGCAGACCCTTAATCCAGCTAAAATACCATGACGCTTGACCTCATTAGGAAAAAGCCACAAAACACATCTCCCTGGACTGTTCCTTGCTGTGTCCAGTGAAATACTGGGAGCTTGGCCAACCAGTCAGATATTCCTCCCTCTCCTGCAGAGTACTGTGTTTTCTTCTCTGCCTTGGAAACACTCATGGACCCAGAATGAACTCCTATAAGCTCATGGGGAGGAAAACTTATGACTTACTAATTATTACATAAACATAATGTGATTGTAGCCCCAATGATAAAAGCTGATACAGGGCTTGTAGGGTGAGGGAGTAAGGCAAACAAGCAAGGCACGTGTAGGGTGTTATCAGGGGCCAGGAGGATTTGTAAGCTGGTCATCAGTGTTTCCCTTAGATACTAATTTTTTGGGGAAGTTAATACACAACCACTGCACAGTTGCAGGGCTGCCAGCTCATAGTCTGGGCCAGCCCTCAGCATGAACCTCCCTCTCCCAGCAAGTCTGGTCCACTTCAGAGCGTAAGTTGAGGCTGCACATAGAGTGGGATGGACTTTACATGTGGCAGTGTCATGCCTTTGCTTTCAATGCCTATCAGTTTCCTTAGTGTAGACAAGTCTCCTTTTCTAACCGCAGACAGCTCTTGCTCCAGGCCTGACTATTTGGATGCTGAGATCTCTACAGTGGTATTTGAAATTCATGTATGGGAAAGGTGGAGGAATACTGGCATTTCTATGCATGTGGCTTAATTCTTTTCAGTGGTTGTCTGGAACCCATGGGTCATGGATGAAGTAGTCCTACAAGGTGGCTTGGTGTCTACAGAGGTGCCTCTTCAGTGGAGGGAGCAGGGTGCTGTGTCCCAGTACCCTCTTCTTTCTTTTGCTTCTCTCAGTTGAGCACCGGTAGGTGGTCCGGCAGTGCAGAGTAATCTTCCTTTCACAGCTGCACTGCAGGCAGGGGATCGGGGAGGGGACGAGGGATTTGGTTGGCATTTGTGGACTAGGGATGATGAATGTTTCCCTGTCACTAGCACATCACTGCTTGTATCAACCAGGAGCGTCAGAGCAGCTTGGTGCAAACCGGCTGAGCGTCCTCAGCGATTTGTCGTGGTCATTAGCGCAGCATGAAGCACCATGTCCGCAGGCTCCTGCTGGCTTGCAGCACTATGGGGTGCTGTCTGCAGGGCCTGCGGACCCCTCGGGGACACCCACGTGCAGCGGCTCCCATCTGTACCGTTCACTGTTAAATGTCAATATGAGCCTATTAGAGAGAGGCCAGGGGAAGCGGGAATGGCAGCTCAGCGGGCAGTGACGGATCATACGCTGGAGAATGATTGATTTACCTATTTAGGGCTCTGTTCAGCAAAGATTCAGATCCATGGGACTTGGGCTTAATACGAGTTGGGGAGATGAGGCTGTTTCAGCAGCAGAGGAAACCACCAGTACTTCAGGCCTTTCACAGCACAGTGCTTATGCATTTATTTGACCCATTGCACAGCATCGGGGCCAGCCCCACTGCCAGCGGGGAGCCCTTCGCCGTGCCACCAGGTTCAGCCACCGTGAGAGTTTCAGGTGCTGCAGCAGCACGGAGGGGAGTTTTGGAAATGCAGATTTTGGGGGGGGTCTGGGCCCAGCCCAAGCCCTGCGGCAGCAGCGCTGAGCAGATGCACCCCTCATTGCAGGAGATGCTCAGTTACTCTCCAGCTTTTGCTTTGCTGCAATACACTGAAGGAAGGAGAGTGCAGCGTGGGCTTTGTGAACAAGAAGGACCATCCTGGAGCAGCAAGGCCCTGGGGTAGGGTGGTCCTGGGGCCATTTCGCCAGTGACCATAACTGTCTTACTAATTTGGGAAACCTCTCTTGTGAAATGCCTGTTGGTATGTCCCACCACCAATTGGGACAGAAAGACTCAAGCTGACACTGCACCCTGCAAACCTCTGGTGTGATGTAGCCCAAACTCTATGCCCTATCTTTGCTATGCACCTTCTGGATCCAGAGCACGTGTCTGTCGTGGTCCAACTTGGTAGGAATTGCCAGGCTTAATCAAACCAGTGATTCATCTGCTTTGGGAGCCTGTCTCAGGGCGTGGGCAGCACCAGCTGCTTCCCAGGGAGGTGTGAAAGGGCCGTGACAAACAGCTATGCAATACCCCCGGGGAGGTGTCGCTTCCTGGCAGCAGTGTTTGGCCTGGAGCATCAGCCTTGTCTCAAGTGAAAATACAGCAAAGTAGGTACTCCACAGTCATGGAGCACAGAGATTGTAAGTAAAAGGACTGAAAAGGTCTCCCTGTTTAAAATGCTACCTGAGGAGGGCGGCCGCTCTTCCTTACAGCTGCGCGTGGCTTTCCTGCAAAAGAGTTAGAGCCATCTCCATCCTCCTCCAGACAGGCCTTCGGCTGACAGCAGCAGTTTTGATGGGGCTGCCTAGTTCTCCTGCATGTTTCCACTCTACCGGGACTCCCTTTAGTTTAATTACCTCCTCTGTGCCCATTTACCACTAAACTTTCTGGGACTGTTTCTTGGCTGCAGCTGCCAATCTGAATACACTCTGACTTGGGAAAAAAAAAATCAAACATCTATTAGAAGTAGCCAAGTTGCTAATGGAGACAGATCAAGTGTGATGTACATTACCTGAGGGCTGAGCGCTCAGGAGCAAGACCAGGAGGAAGCACTCAGCTACTTAAGGGAGGGATGCAGAGAGACCTACACTGGAGGATGCTCTAGCTACCTGTGAGAGGTATCTGCAGCGCTGCCTAGTGTCTGCTAGTATCCCATTCATTGGGCAGGTAGTACACTAGAAAAATTAATGGGAATAGGTCAGACAAGTTGGAAATTTAGCGTGTTATCTGCAAAATGCAGGTGGAAGAAATGTGTTCTCTCTTAAAGACTTCCCACAGATTTAAGTCCCTTGTGTCTTTCCTCCTAATGTCAGCGCTTAAAAATAGGACTGAAGAAGGAATATAACATCGTTGCTGGTGTTAAGCTGGCAGTTAGTTAGTGCTGGCTAATTGTTGTATAGGCCAAATTGCTCAGATCTAGTTTATGGATGTGCAAAATGGCTGCTTCTCTCAGGAAGCAGGAAAATTGGGAATCTCTTGTCTTTTTACTTCTTAGGAGGCACAGTGACCTGCAATGCCTTAGCTTAGGGTAATGAGTCTCTCGTATCTGTGCTTACCCACCAGGTAACAGCAGGTCAACTGGGCTTCTGGTAGAGTTGGGGAGGCTTAAATGAGGACAAGCAAGTTCTCTAATAATCCCTTCTGCACTCCTGGAGAAGGCTCACCTACGATAATGCTGTCCCCTGCTGAGTGACCACCATCATCCTTTATTTCCAGATCTGCTTCTTGTACTTCTGTGGTTAAGAAGGATTTAAGGCTGTTAGCAAAAGGCAGTGTGCTGTTTGGGAAAGGCTTAGCTCTGTGTTGTGCTTCCTTTTGGTCTAAGCTCTGTGCTGCTGAAACATCCAAACACATTTTTTTGATGACAGCGAGTCACAGGTATGTCTGTTCATGGTCCACACTGGAGTTGCCAAATCTGTGTGCAGTTGTACTGGGATGCTGTCCCTTCTGCTCCCAATAACACTCCCAATAGTGCTTCCAGTTCTGATGATGCTCCTTTTTAAAAAAAAAAAAAAACAAACAGAAAAACAACCCACCCCCCAAACAACTCTGAAGTCTGAAAACAAATTACTAATTGCCACTCTAATTTCACTAGTGTAGCATCCATGACCATCAAAACCAACCCTTGTCCTGAAGAACTTGTAGTGATTGCAGACTGAAGAATGGTGGCTTCAGAGGCGAGGAGGAGCAGAATGAACAACCAGGCAGGGACCTGCCCTGCAATGGGTAAGGCAGTGCTGGAAGATGGACCTCAAGCTCTTCAGACCTGCAGGCCTCCCCTATAAGGCTGTGTTTCAAATACAAAGCAATGTATTTTAATCAAATGTTTGAGAACATCTGTGGGAAGGGACTCTGCATTTGGTAGCTGTTTGGGTTTGCTGCCTGCTAGAGCGGAGTCTGCTCGTTGCCTATGAGGTGCTGTGCCAGCTGGCTGGAGTCTGAACAGGCTGCTGCTTTTGCCATGCATCTGCTTTTAAGTTCAAAAGTTACTGTTTTGGGGGAGTGGTGGTTTGTGATGGGCAAGGGGAACAGGAGAGCAGGCTGGGGACCAGCAGTAGGAGTGCAGGAAGACAAGCTTGGGTTCAGATTCACTGGCTGAGCTGCTGGCTAGACCTCACAGGAGTGTGTTAAAGGCAGGGAAAATGGTGACATGAGGGCAGGCTGAGAAAATGGGGACACTGCTCACTCTCAGGGACTCCTGCCTCTTCCTCTGCCAGCATGTGTGTTGGGTAAACTGTTTCTTCCTACCTGGTACCTTCCTTAGTGAGAAGACAAATGCTGTGGACTGAACTGCTCTTCTGTGAAAGCATGGTCTCTGCAGTGAGTGAAGCTCTCTGTGGAGCTTGGTGGCCCCGAGGAACTGGGAAACAGAAGTAGTCCTGATTGAGCGGGTGGTGCTTCTCTGCCAAGCCATGCAGTCCCCTCCTGTCAACACCTGTGGAGATTTAACATGGCTTTCATTTCCAATACATTTAGAAACCTCAGTCTGGTGATATGGGATTCCTCTTCTCAGCTACCGGCAAACTGACTCTTTCTACCATGTCCCGCTCCTTTCCAACCAACTGCTGTGCTTGTCAGCATGGATCTGCCAGAGAGCACAAACCCCCATGGCCATGGGAGAGGCAGGCAGAGCCCATTTACATGGCCCTTGCTTTCTCCTCAGGCCTGATCTGGGCCAGTTGAGCAGTTCTTTTCACTGGTAGTGTCAGTGGATGCTCAATTGTCTCCTGCAGGCCAGGCGCTGGGGCAAGGTGGCGGCACCCCATTGATACAAGCAATTGCTGGTGTTGCCAGTTCAGGGGTCCACAAAGTACATTTGTGGTGCCCCAAGAAAATCTATTCCTCTTTCTGAAAACGGTATGAGATGGAGCAGCACCTTCTGTTTCTGCTCCCTCTCACCAGGCTTTTTAGCATTTATAACAACTATTTTAACAGCTTGAGAAGAGCTCACCAGCCGGCAGCACCTTCCCTTTGAGCCATGGTCCATGTTGTCCCTCACCGTGGCAGGTTGCCTGCTTGCGGAGTGTGTTTTGCTCACTGTTCAGCTGTTTTAAGGACCTGCTCACCAGCTAGGCTTTGGAGAGATGAATAATGTCTCTTTTCCGTACAATGTCCTTGACACGCCAGAAATCCGCCCATTCACTGTTTCAAGCAATTAAAATGATGACATGGCCATCAACCCCCACGCAACCAGTTGGCGAAAGTGCTCTGCAATGGAAACTCCAGTCCTCGGCAAGTGAATTTGTATGTAGTTTGGCAGAGAAGAGCCCTGCTGACTTCCCAGGCCGACACTGCTTTGTTACTCAAATACAAACATCTAAACCCAGCATTAGGCACTGCGAGCCGCGCCAAAGCCGACTGCTGTCGTCGTATAATAAAACAGCATGTTGAGGTTTGCTATTCTAATTGGGCAGCCAGGATCCCCGGCGGACAACGGAGCTTATTTATTGATTGCTCTTCAGATCAGAAACTGGACGGCACCACAGGGAGCTAGTAAAGGAGGAAAACCATTTTAAATACACTGTGAATGCTCCTTTGCAGGATTAATGAACGGTGAACTATAATGTGTGTTAACAGGATGCACAGAAAAGTAAAAGCTGGTAAACTTGCATGGCTTTCCCTTCCACAGGAGAATTCTGCTTCAGCAGAGATGGAGAAATACAGGC
The DNA here is from genome assembly GCF_965638725.1 of Aptenodytes patagonicus. NCBI lineage: Eukaryota > Metazoa > Chordata > Aves > Sphenisciformes > Spheniscidae > Aptenodytes > Aptenodytes patagonicus. Next base: position 15,166,462 of record NC_134956.1, read on the forward strand.
TGTAATAAATGTTGCTTTATTGCTGGGGCCTTATGGAAAAGAATCTATAGTCTTACACTGAAGTTCTTGCAAAATTGGAAACTGTAGACAATACGGGGGGAAAACACTTAAAAAAAAAAAAAAAAGCATGAGGGCAAGTTAGAGTCTGCAGAAGTGGAAACCTTTCCTGTTGGCTACTTATTCCCTCAGGGCTAGCTTGTGAAAGGCATGAAATGAAATGTGTGCTATGCTCTATATCCTGCATAGCTGGGAGGGATTCACCAAGCAAAATAGCTGAAAGTATCCAGTAGGGACAGGTTCCCCAGCTCTGTAATGGCTACAGTGCCATGAAGCATCCCCCTGAGTCACCTCTCACCGTGCAACACGTTCCCATCCTCAACAGCTGGTCTAGTCAGTGTGAGAGAGCAGAGCGGGTTGTGATTCCATTTATTGCTTTGCTGGGTGTTTGGATTTTCACCCAAAGGCTTTGCGTGGCTCTGGTGTACTTTCAAAATGCCTGGGAAGGGGGGCTGAGACACTAATGCACAGATGTGCAATGAAAGTATAAAAGCCTGTGCTGTCGTTTTAGGAACATGTGCTGTTCCCGTGGTTTGCCAAACTCTCATAATTATCCTAACACCTGCAGCTTGCTTGTAATTCAATCCTGGGTGCTTTTTTCCTGCTCGATCAGCTCATTTCTAGCTGCCTGTCATATGGGAGATGCACTCTCCAGTACAGCGGTTACTGTTACTGAAGCAACTCCTACGAGCAGGGCGGTCAGCAGGAGGGGAGGTGTGATTGCTCCATGCCTCCCTTGGGCATCTCGTGATCCTGGCTGAAGGAGACAGGCGACAGGCACTGCCGGGGATTAGCATGTGGAAGTCTTGAGGAACTTAGGAAATTAAATGTCTTCATAGTGATCTGACTCCTTGTAGAATCACTTATGAGTGAAATATTAAGAAAGTTAAGTAAACCAGAAAGATGCTGGAATTTCTCCGAGTAAGGGGCTATTGCATGGGAAATGAACTCATCTGCAAAGCCTGTTTTGTTTTAATGTGCTATCACCCTCTGCTTGCTTCCCCTTTGTGTTTGTCCACCTGACACATCCAGTCTGAAATGTGAGCAGCTTGCAACAGGGGATGTTTTTCTTGCGTTTGTAAAGCCTGGAGATCTTGGGCTGTGGTCGAAAGGGGCCTGGGTAATCTCTGGTGGAGCTAGACCTGATCCTGAACTGAAGGACCATCACCAAGATCAACGCGTTAGCTGCTTAGACTTCTGCAGCCTCAGACATTTGCCATCCTGTGACTTTTAAGACAGGGTTGACAGCGTCCTCTGGGATACCTGTTGGCCCACCCATGCATGGGTGTCTCCTGGGCCATCCGCCTGGGAGGCAGCTGCCCCAAAACCACCACGTGCTCAGAGATGTGCTTTCAGGACAACTTGGCAGACTTGAATGCAATGAGCTGGGCTGTCTCCACAGAGCTCAAATGCTTTGGTGGTGACGTGACTGCTTCATTGCTAGAGCTATCAGTTCAGCGCTGCTTGAGAGATCTCCACTCATGCTTAGACCACCAAACACTTTTGCAAATGAGAGGGCTCTGTTTTTGTTATCCAGTCCTTCCTTGTGGAGTGTGAGTGATTTCTTAAGCGCGCAGAGGTTTGTGATGCAAGTACACATTATCCACGCTGGTTTGTTACAAATGAATCATAAAGTAAACTTAGTGAAACAAAGCACACAAAAGTAGATTGATATTTGACTTGGCTTGGCCTGATATTTTCTCTTCTGTTTTTTGGGGGTCTTTTTGTTTTGGTTTTTGTTTGGTTTTTTGTTTTTTTTTCCTGTCAGTTTGACAAATGCTCTAAGTTTTTATCCAGCTTTGTTCCTTCCACGTCATCCCTTTAGGGGTTTTCATGGATCACTCCAAAGTAAGGAAGAACCATGCAAAATGAGAGACACAGAGGTAAAAGCAGAACAAGCACATCAAGGTCTTTTGGACCCCTTTGGGGCATCTTGACAAAGAAACTTAATTTCTAAAGTTGTGGATATTATCTTCAGGGGACTCCCCTCTGCAAAATGCTTTGCTGTAACTGAAGAAGTAAAGATTGGCATTGCTGCTGAGAGTAACTTCATGTGATGGGTGGAAAAGTAAAGTAAAACTTGCAGAATAACTATGGAAAAAAATCATAGGTTATAGCCAAGTCCCAGGGCACATTTCCACTTATAGCTTTAGGGGGGGACCTTTTTGTTGACATCTGTCCTAGGCCTTCAGTGCCTCTGGCAATGAAGAGCTATTCTCAGAAGGAATCACCTTTGAGGCAGTTTGTGGTCTACAGAGCCTGACTTTTAGATGATATTGTTGGTGGACTTCCATTGGCACCCAGGGGATGGTAGCTGTTGGGAGCAAGGAAGTGGTCTAAGGAGAATGTAAGACATATACCTTATTTTTGGTATTTTTTTTTTCCCTCCCATCTCACTAAAGAATTATAACGGGTTCTGCACTGGGGGATGAATGGTGAAGATGGGACGTAATGGATGGTGGTGAGCAATGTCCCTGGCTGAGCTGAAGGCTGTCTCTGCCTTTGAGAGCAGCTGCCAGCGTGCGTCTGCAGCAACTTTTGGGCCGCCAGCTGTGGAAGGCCCTGGCACAGAGGGCTCTTCTAGAGCACATCCAGAGCCCCGATGCCTTCTGGTGCAGCCAAGCTTTTATTTTCCTTGTTGAGAAGCCTCCCAAGGGGGCATGAGAGGGGTCTGTCTTACCTTACTCTTAGAGAGAATCACAAATAAAAGCCATCAGAAAAGGGAATGGAGAGTTATTTTGAGGTTGAATCTGCACTAGCCAACGGTTTTGTGTTCTCTTAAAAACCAAAAACTCATTGGAGTCGCTCCTCTGGCAGCAGAAAGCCTGCTTTGGGGAGGCTTTCTTTCTGGTTGCCTCAGCAAAACAAATATACTCAGGGCATATCTCACTCTATAGGCTGGGTATAAAGCAAATAAAACCAATCAGCCCATCTCCAGGTGGCTTTTGATGCCTTTTAGTAGCAGCCTACCTGCCAGGAGCATCACTACTTCCCTGCTGAGAGCTGAAGTGCTGACCGACCGGTGCAGGCACAGCTCTGCACTAATGGTGGTGTGTGTCCACCTGTCCTCCAAGTGGTACGATGGCTTGAAATAATGTAGTAATTCAGTTCGGTGGGGGTGCTGAGGGCTCTCAGCTTGAGGCTTCAGGAGAACTTAGTGCCAATCCTAAGCACTGAGCGCCTGGGAAACCTAAGTGTTTGGAGGCCAAACCCACCACCCTTGAAATGGGTGGCAAAGCCAGCATCGGTCCCAGAGGACGAGTGTGGTTATGTTTGCTGCTGGCTCAGGTACATCTGGGATCCAGGTGACAAAGGCTGGCTCCAGTGTGTCCTAGGTGGCTGTTTTGCAGGCAGAGCATTAGTCTGGTGAAGCCAAACCTGGAGGGTCAAATCCTCCACAGACAGAAGCAGATGCAGTTGTTAGTGCTTTTGGAAAAGCTGGGCCATTAATTATGAATGGAGCATGTGTACTTGCCTGCTTCCAGGGGACACGGAGCATAAGGGTGTCTGCCTTTATACAAGATATGTACAGGCACACAGTGAAATACAGTGATAGTTAAATGTTAATGCTCATGATCTGATTTTTGGCTGTCTTCCTGCATGTCTGTTTGCAGATGTGAGATTTTGTGTTTGGTTTTTTTTGTTGTTTCTTTTTTTAAAAAAAAGTCTTGAAGAACAAAGAGGCTGAGAGCCCTCTGCATAAGATCTGAAAGCTCTCCTAATCAGAAACAAGGGGGGAATAATTTAGAAACCAGCCAAATAAAACTCAGGTGCCAATTAGAAACAAAACAACCTTCCACTGACATTTGGAATGGTCTCTCGCTCCTGGAGAGGGAACGGCGTCTGTGGAAGCCTTCCAATTCATACATCTGAGAGTCACTTGTATTGACATTGACCTAATGGTTCAGGTCATTTGGATTTGTTATAATTATAATGGGACTTTGATTATTCCTTCTCTGTGCATCACAGCAAAGTCATGAGACTTCTGGACAGTCTATAATGGTCTTTGGCTGCAATACTGTGGTTATTTGATGGTTAATAGCAACACCGCCCATTTAGAGTTGCTAGGAATAAAATAAAGAAAAATAAAGCCTGGCCAATCAATAAAATAATTATTTTACATAGTCAGAGCAAGGCAATATTTTTGCTATTTGCAAACAACAAATACACCAAAATATGTGGAAAGCTTAAATTGTTTTACTGCTCGGGCAGCTGTTTGACAGCTTGTGAAGCAGCACTGATGTCACATAGTCCTGTTGTTTGAGGATGAGCAGCTGCAGGGAGCAAGAACAAATTCAACAGGCATCTGTGGCTGCAGGAGAGCAAGGCTGGGAAAAGCCCGGCTGGTGGCAATGCCGCTGGAGCCCGCGTAGAATCATAGAATCATTGAGGTTGGAAAAGACCTCTAAGATCATCGAGTCCAACCGTTGACCCACCACCACCCACTAAACCATGTCCCTAAGTGCCTCATCTACTCGTCTTTTAAATACCTCCAGGGATGGGGACTCCACCACTTCCCTGGGCAGCCTGGTCCAATGTTTAACCACTCTTTCAGTAAAGAAATTTTTCCTCATGTCCAATCTAAACCTCCCCTGGTGCAACTTGAGGGTAGGCTGTGTGTGCCCTGAGGAGGAGCCTGCGCTGCCGTGCGGCACCCCAGCACAGAGAGGGGGGGGTCTCAGTAGTGAGAACCGGGGGTCAGGTAGGGCTCATTGGCCCTCAGTGCAGGATGTGAATGTACTGCCTGGGGGACTTGGGGTTTTCCACTTGCTTTTGTGGAGATGGGAATCCTTCAGGCAGCCTCATTAATGGTGGTTTAAGCAGAAAGTTGCTTTTCCAGAACTTGGTTTTCTTGATTCTTTTGCCTTCTGGTTTGATGAGTCTGTGTGTGATAGATCACTTAGGGAAAGGCGTGGGGATGGTGTGCCTGTGCCGCCGGGTTTTGGTCCTTCCTGTCTGTTTTGCATGTATGTGATATGTTTGTTTCTGATTTTTTTTTTTATTATTTTACTTTGTATTGCTGCATTGATGTGTTTATATCATTTTATAATCAGAAGTGTCTAAAGTATTAATTACTAGAAAACCACATGAGAAAATTGGGCTTTTGTGCCAACATTCCTATGCTAATGTACCAAAAATAATCATATTTAAACATCAGTAACACTAAAATACATTTAAATTGGAACCATTGAAATTCACCTCTTATTTGTGTCAAGGGCTCCAAAATATGCTTTTTCTAAACCACAAAAAGTAACATAAGAGCCTAAGGCTTCTAAAATGTCATCTCTTAAAAAATAATCTGGATTTCAGCTGGAGTTTGGTAAAGATGCAGCGAACCTTTTAGTGACTGAGCTAAGCAACCCTGAAAATCAGGTTTATAGTACTTGTATCAACACACTGGCTATAGAAATTCAACTTCATTATCATGGCAGCTTGCTACAAATAAGTGGTGGGGCAGTACTGAGAAGCTGAGGTTGTGCTACGGGCTGCCTTGAGAAGCTATAGAGAAGTGAGAATGTGGGCACTCATAATCTGAAATGCATTGCATTTGCCTGTGGAAAAATGGGGCAATCTATTAACGTGCATTTCTAATCTGAACTCTTGCTTTCAGTCTGTCTTTTTCAGGATAAAGGACCTTTGCTGGGGGCAGTCACGCGCTGCTGTATGTTGCATTGCTGCCAAATTGAATGGTTCCTCAGGAAAGCACTTGGCCTCAGAGGCAGCACCAAAGTGTTTCTCTCTCACCAAAGCTCCCACAGATGAGCTGGGAGTGGCTGGTGAGCACCCAGCGCGTGGAAACCACGGCCCCATGCAATGGGCTGTATTGTGGTTAGTTCATAGCCCTCGTTGGGAATGGCGGGACTGGGACACGGAGTGGCCGTGCTCAGCCTCCATCCATCTGCGAGCAGATGGTTTTCTTCTGCTCTGCTCTTTTCTGAGCAGCAAAGTGGCAGAGAGCAGGGGCTGGGCACAGCCCTGGGCTGCCCTGTGAGGCTCAGGGACATCTGATGAGATGCATTCTATTTTCCAAATCATTCTCACTTCTCTGTGCTTTTACTTCCCCTCTGTATTAGTGTCTAATACAGCAGCAGCTGGCTGCTATCGCTCTCTGACTTCCAAAGATCTCTAGTTCTGGACTGGCTATGCAGAAGGAGCCCCCAATAGCACACACCAGTGATTTTTTTCCTGCATAACCCCCCTTCCCCTCCCCAGTCTTCAAACCCAGATGCTCTGGTGGAGTTCAGATGTCCCACAGAGGTCCAATCTAAAGAGCTGAAGTGACAGAGAATCTGTCACATCCTCAGGTAAATTGCTTCAGTGGTTAATTAATTACCTTAACTGTTCTGCACCAAGAACAATTTTATTTCTCTGTAGAAATGCCTTTGGTTTCCAGCCACTGGATCTCAAGATGCCTTCGTCTGTCAGATTAAAGAGCCTCATCTTATTACTCCTCTCTCTGCGTGGGCACTTGCTGACCACTCTCAAGTCACCTCTTAACCTTCCCAGGGACAGACTAAATGGCTTGAATGTCTCTAGTTCCCCGCTGTAAGGGAGATTTATCAATCTTCCATTCTTGCTTCTACCTGCTGAAACCCCTCCAATTTGTTCTCATCCTCTTTTCCAGCCAGATGCAGCAGGGGCTTGTGCGGTCTTTCACGTCTTCTACCACGGCTAAAGACCTTCTAGCCATGCACTGAGCCTTGCCCTGCTCTGTGCATTCCAGGGCTAAATCTGTCCTCAGCTGCTGCCGTGTCCGGGGTCAGGCTGAGCCCTTAGTCCCGCTCCAGTGTCTCCATGAGAATGGGATGGGAAGTGTGGAGAAGCCAGCCCTGAGCTCAGGATTGTGGCCCGAGGGGTTTTTGTGCCTCTATTTTGGCATCTATCCTGGCTATGAAAGAAGAAAAGGAAGGTCCTGAGACAGGCAGCTGTGCTGGGCTGGGAAGGAGGGACAGCGGAGCTGGGGAGCTTGTCTGTGTTTGGAGTCTGCTCACACAAAAGTTCACCAGCTCCAAGTGAGTGTAATTGCGGAGACAAAGTAGGAGCAGCCTGGAAATCACAGGGACAGCATAACTTCCAGCCGAGGAGAAAAGGGCCTTTACGAGGTCTTGAACCAGTGTCCTTACGTGCGTTGTGCTGCGGTGTGATGTGTGAGCACTCAGCCACTCCACCGCCGGTTAGAAATGAGAAATTTCAAGGGCTATTGAGCACTCTGTGAATTTTCACAGTGGCTCAGCGCAAAGTTATTTAGCACAGGTGTTTTGGTAATTGTGATGCATTGGGAAAATTCACAGTGCTCAATGGCCCTCAAACTTCCACCTGCTTGGTGTGGTGGCTAAGTGTTAGTGCAGTGGATTATAAGATAAAATATGCAGGAGAGACTTGCTGGCTGCAGGACTTTTTCTGGCACTGGTTATATTTCTTTGTTATTCTACAATCGGTTTGTTTATCTGATGTGTATTAGAAGGACGGAAAGTTGACTTCAGTGGCTTTTAAAGTTGAGTGTTTTGCACCTAGTAAACCTGACGGGTCCGCGTCCCCTCATGGCCTAGGCAAGAGCACCACGAAGAGGAAAGGGGTCTCCAGACCACATCCCTGGCTGTGCTCAGTGCCATCTCCGGAGCTTCCCTTCTGAGGCTGCATCGCTTCCGAAAATACCCAACTGCGAGCCCTGGGAAGGGGGAGAGGGAAGAAGAGAGACCTCTGCCCACACTTCTCTAAATGTGTGCGGCTGTAGAGGGCCTGTGAGTCCTGGGTAGAGTTTTCTTTTAATTATCGCTTTCCAAGTCACCTCTGCTCCCACGCTGACTGTGCTAGGAGGGGCCCTTCGGGAAGGACGCTCTATCTGTCCTTTCATGCACAAATGAATTGATTAGGCATCTTTGGAAGGATGTGATGTGGCCAAGTACAAAGAGTCAGAAGAAAACTTTAATTTTACTTTTACTTCAGCCTTGACAGTGGAACATTGTGGCAAACACAAACGCTGAACTGATGACACAGGCCATTATTACAAAGTACTAAAATCCAGAAAATACTGTTTTCTGCTGTCTCCTAAGTTGAATTGTTGGACTGATCCTGCAAGTTTACTGATTTCGCTGTGCTATGGATGGGCAGCTAAAGCAAAAGGACCTGTGACAATGTGGGATGGCTGAGCTTGTTGGCTGCTGCCATTTGCTGAGCAAACTGATTTTTCATTTTTTATTTTTTGGTGCTGAATGTGTATTAGCCATGTGATTCCCCTCCTTCCCCAGCTTTCCTCCCAGGTAAACACACGTAGCTGACTGGCTTCGTTCCACCCAGTCCTCTCCATATATTAACCCCAAGCTCAGTCATCATGGGAACGTGCCTGCACACAACCATTGAATCAAAGTTTTCAAAGAAGGGAGAGTTCAGCATCTGAAAGCAAAAGGTGATAAACAAGAACACACTGAAAATCCCACATCTGTGCTGTGAAAGGGGAAGGGTGGTTGGGTCAGCCGAGAGCCTGTCGCTGTATCCTTACATGGAGGTGTAAGTGCAGGTGAGCAGGAGGAAGGTGGTGGTTGCGGTGGGGATGGGAATACTCGGATAGGGAGCTGTCAGTGTGTCCGTGTGCAGCTGCCACACCGCAGGAGCTGTCTGTCACCAGAGGATTGACAGGACATCACCAGCCTAAGAGCAATCCAGCTCCATCCATGGGGGCTGGTAATCCCTGAGTGGGGCTGGGGATGTTCAGCCCAGAATTTCTTTTCAGTTTGTGGTGCCTGGTCCTCCACAACATGCTCCTCCGCAGCCCTGCTGACCCGAGTGGGATAGCAGTGATGCTTTCTTGGCCTGCAGCTCCCGCCGCTAAGAGAGCAACATCTCTGCTTTTGCTTCTTTTCTCCCCACTGGATTTAGACACCGTCTTTCTAATTGCAACCAGCCACCTCCTCCATGCTGGGAAGCGAGCATGTACCCTGCAAATCCTGGCAAGGCTGTGGGCTGGCTCGCTGCACATCATGCTGTGGGTTTTTGGCAGGGCATAGCGCTGACTCTGTGGTGTGTTTGGCTCTTGCAGGCACAGGTGGGACTTCGGTGACGAAAAAGCAAAAACACAACAGTCAAGGTTTGTCATGAGCAAAATGCAGCCACCTGCAAGAGTCTCCAGAAGATGAGTAGCTGGTGCATAACTAGAGGGTCCTGCCATGCAAGTAGAATTAATGGATGGATTTTATTTTGAGCTTATTGAAACATTTCAAAATTCCCAATTCTGACAAGATTTCAGATGGAAGTTTCAGTTGTCTCCTCCCCACTTCACTTTTTCCTCCGTCTTCTCTCCCTCTGACACCATGGTTTTTGGTGTTATTAACATGTAAATTAAGCTTATTTATAGAAAGTAACATCTTGACAAGTTGACAAGTGTTGTACATGACAAGAATTTGGGCTGGGAGGCATTTCTGTTTCCCCAGTTGCTATTGTTCCCTGGGATGGAAATGTAGCCATGTGCAGTGGTGGTCTGGGTGCTTACACTGCATTTAGCCCCAGCTCACTTGGAAATATACAGCTGGGATACCGTGCTGGTTGCAGTCACCGGTGTCTGTGCAGGGTCCTACCAAACCCAGCAGATGATTTGCTTTGTTGCTGCTACTGGAATCAGGTTTGGACCTGTGTGTTGCATAGCAACCTTAATTATTATAAGACCCCTCAAAAGGGTATTAATGCTACTCATGAATAAACACAGTTTGTCTCACTCCTGTTTATGAATTGTTTTTATGCCATTCCCCAGCCGAGTGAAGGCTTTCATCTTCCCAAACAATGAAATTCAAGTTACTGCCAGAAGACTGGTAGCTCTCGCTCAGTGGCACAGCGGCTGTAATTAGTCTTTTCCAGTGCATTCCTGGATTTCATTTTAAGGAGGACTTGACTTTAACTTGTTGCTTATTACTCACAGCTGACGAGACTCAGCTCCCAGTTGTAAAATGGGTTTCCTGGTAAGTGTTAGGAAGAGGTCATGTTTCAGGTGTGGGTGTTTCCTGTGTGGATCCTTATTCCCAGATGGGAAGTGCTTACAGCTCATCTGTCTTCACTTCTTCTAGGAAAAATCATCCCTGAAAGCAAGGGATATATTTTGCCTTTTTCTCCCACTCTTTGAAAGCTGTCAGTACTAATTTAATTAGTTGGCGCATAATAACAGTTTATCATTTCCAAGTCTAATGTATTATGATGTTGTTTATACTGATTTGATGATTAAAGGCCTTCTCAGAGTCTTTGTTTCTTTTCAAAAAGAAAATGTATTTATCACCCTTAAAAAAAAAAAAGCCTTTGTTGTTATGCAAATGAGAAACACCGGATTAAAGGAGGGTTATTTTACCTGAATAGGTATTTACAATAATTTTCTGTACTCTTGCTGTCATATTTTTGTCTGTAGTGCCCTTGTCTTGCTCTGCAAGATAACTCCTCACCGGGACCAGCTCTGTCACGTGGCACTGTGGCTCTGCCCACCCTTGGCCCATGCTCATGTCCACCCGCCCCCTCTTCTCCTTTATCTGTGAGCCCGATCCATCCTCAGAAGGGCCCTCCTCGGCTCCATGCCTGCTAATGGGGTCTCTCAGAGCTTCTGCAGCATGACCCTCTTGCACAGGGCTGTTTCTCAGGGATGCTCCCAATGCACCGGTCCAACTGTGGGTCCCCAGGATGCTCAGTGCAGGCACTGGGGCAGCTGTGGAATCCGCCACCAGCTGTGGAGCCCATGCCTGGGTGTAAATCACAGTGTGTTCAGGAGCAAAAAGCCCAGTTTGGAGGCTGAGGGAGCTCCTTGCCTCTCTGCTTTGCTGATGCAGGCAGTGTTGGTGGGTATGACCCTGCCCAGCAGAGAAGTGCTGCCATCCTTGAGCTGATGGGTCTTCCCCAGCTGCCCTTCCCAGGGACCACGGAGTCTCCACCAGGATTTTACAAAATCCCACTTTATTTCCCCAATCTCCTTGCGAGGAGGAACATCTCCACTTTGCAGCAGAGTTGGACTGAAGATCCAGTCAAGTGGGTAAATGGAAGAAGGCCTCTCTGCTCAGAGCAGGATACCGTGTAAATGCTTTTGGCTTGGGGTGTCCACTATGTTCTGCCTTATTTTGCATGCATCAGTATGGTGTCCTACATGTGATGGCCATGGCTGCAGGCCGTGTTTCTGGTCCTTGAAAAAGCAGTATTTCCTCCACCTTCCCGCTGGAGCCTTAGCTGCAGTTTTCTGCGGCTGGGTGAATGACCATGTTTGTGTCTGTCATCAATTCCACAGTCTGTTATTTAAATTACAAAGCTCATTCTTTGTGTCAGTATATGCACAGCAAGTTAGCAATCTACACATAAAGTCCCAGCAGGCAATGATTGTCTCCTAAGGAAGGCAGAAGTAAAGGCAGCCCACTGGATTGACAGAAATATCGCTGAATTCAGATGCGTTCCTGGAACAATTGGTTTTCTTTCGAAGAAAGTTGCCGTTAACACTGTTGCAACTGAGCACAGGTGAGCAGGGTGTTGAAAATTAGGCTGCCAGCACAATTACAATGTGGTGTAAAAAACCCCCAGTGTCATCAGCTTGTTTATGACCTCAGTAAAAACAAACCCCAGACCTGAACAATTATGCTAATTCTGCTTTGATTTACAGCAATGATAACCAGCAAATGTGCTGCTGGAGCTGCCTGATGCGTGTGCCAGAGGAGCAGGCAGGGATCTCATGGGGCTTTCTGCAATGTTTTTCCTTAATGGTTCATTAAGGTTTGGGTTCTGGTTAGCATCGCAGTCCCCCGCTCCCCCCCCGCCCCGTCAGGCATCTCCTCCAGCCGTGGGTAAGGGCGATGTGAGCCCACTGACTCATCTTGTAGGGGAGAATGTGGGTGTGGGGAGCTGCACCCTATGAAATGGGGTATCAGCGATCTGGGTGAGCTGGCAAAGGAGACAGGAGAAAGGAAGGGGTTTTTTAATTATTATTTTATTTTTTGTTTAATTGCAGACCATAATAGGGCTGCTCTCTCCTTGGCCTGGGCAGCAGCCAGGCAGGGAGACAGAGGACTGCGGTGTGGGCTCTTCAGGACACTGGCAGTAGACACTGCAGTCTCTCAAATGTGCAAGTTTGAGCTGTGCTGGCCCTTCCTCAAGCCCTTGATCAGCTCTGAGAGCAATCCCCTGCCCCACCAATACCTTCTGGGGCCAGCAGAGCTGGCACTGTTTACCCGTGAGCACAAGAGACAGCAAGAGCACCTTTCGGTTCTCCAAGGGTGCTGAGCCACCTGGATTTTTGAGCTTACTGTGGTTAAAAAGGTTATTTTCACAGAGATCACTGGTTAAACTTTCAGTGGATGAAAAAGGAGCTAGAATTTAAAAGTAACTGAGCCCTCCCAGACCATTTCCAGGTATCCTTGCACGGGAAAGTTTCGGCATCTTGCTGTTAGCTGGCAGGGACTGAGGGGTGTGTGTATGTATATATGTGTATATGTATATTTTATATCTATACACACACGTTTGTGCACGCATGGGCAGGAGAGATGCCATGGAGGCTCTGAGCTCTTTCTGCGTGCTCCAGCCAGGCTTGTCAGGGCAGGCAGCACAGGGCTCGTGCACATGCCAGTCTGGGGGTCCAAGTGGGTAAATCACCCTGGCAGCGTCACCTCCTCGGGGCACTCTGGCTAAAGCCTCCACGGGCACAGGCACTCTTGTGCAGGGCTCGTTGTGCAGTGCTGCCCTAACCGAAGTTCATGGTCGCTGACCTCTGCGGGGTTCAGCTGTAATCGGTCTTGCTCAAATAAATCGGAGGAAGCGGCTCCTGCCCTGGAGAGCCCACAGTGCCAGCGGACCGGGAGCATCGTCCCCTGGCCACGCTGCAGCTGAGCCTGCTTGCCCGTCTCCCCACCTCGGGTAGTGCTGAGCACGTGGAGGAGCCCCTCCTTAATATTCCGTCAGTAATTTTAAGCCTTGGAACAATTTCTGGGTCCCTGGTAATGGTCTGTCTTCTTGCAGCAAAGCAATCCGGGAAAGGCTACCCTTCACTATCAGGCTTTAAAGTGACCTTTTTTTTTTTCTCTGTCATAAGGATAAAATCACAAAAATGAATGCGATATTTTTTGTTGTTTGGGGTTTTATAATGCAATATCTTTTGGCTGCTGTGAAAGTTACACTCGCTGGATGCAGCTCCTGCACGCTTTGCCAGGCAGTCTCTGAGTGATAGGATTACAACGGCATGTCTTAGTCTAATGAGTTTAGGCACAAACAGTTATTTACTATTCTAAATAAAAATGTGCTATTAAGTGCTATCAAACTTCTACAGAAATTATTAAAACAGTGGATGAAAAACTTTATAAAAGGCTGAACTCTCACCTGCGAAGCAGCACAATGTAAATCAATAGGGCTGCATTTCTTTACCCCTTTATTGACTCATAAACACGCAGCTTGTAAGAGTCCTTCAGGATCCTCCCCCCTTCACAACTCTGTTTTATTTCCAAATACCACTAAAGGAACTTTTTTTTTCCTCAGGGTAATTACATAACTTCCTTCTGTTTCACACTCAAAAAGCACTCGTGGAAGTCAATGGACCACAGAGCATGTTTAGATATCTCTTACCCTTCGCTAATGATGTTCAGTAGATCAATCAGGGAAGAGAGTAATTTCTTTTTTTTTTTCCATTATAGAGGATCTTGATCTTTCTCTGAGGGGAATGACCTTGACTTGGTAATGCAGCTAAACTGGGTAAGTTGTTTTGCTATTCAAGCTGAATTTAGACTAGCTAAATAAATAGTGGGCAAAAGAACAAATCTTCTCCCTTAAATAAATTTAAGAAATTAAGACCTGGCTTTGTAATGATTATAGTCTAATACACAGCTTGCTGAAAGGCAGTAGTTTTTCTTTTTTGCCTGTGTCTCTAACCTTGAATGTTCCATTCATCTCTGTGGAAATGCTTCCTTTTTGCTATACATTTTGTGTGCACAAAGAACAATTTAAAACTTACATGGCATGGTCAATCAGAGATACCTAACTGGCTCTTTGGAAAATATGAATTGTGCTTTTTTTTTTTTATTTTAATACCAACACAAAACAAGTCAGTGGCACCACATTAATCATTCAAGCCGATTGGAAAGTCTCCAAGCACCAGCTGAGTTTAAAAAAAAAACAAAACCAAACCCCCCACACACTTTGATAAGAACCAACTGGGAATGAGATTTTTTTCCCCCCCTAAGTTTCAAAAAGAACAACAAAAAAATAATTTGAAGAATTGGCAAGAAAACAAATTGAACTATCATGGCCGGTTGTAAGGCCCATGCTTTGGCTCTGGAGAAATGATTCATAAATATTTATTAGCCTGGGGAAACATGAAAAACGGGATTAGACTTATTCATGGGAGTTCATCTTTAGGGTCAATGCTAGGGTGAGAGAGCCAAGACAGGCAAATTGCAGTTTTATAACATATTTCCTGGGACAGACAAGATCTGCAGTCTTCTCTCTTAAAAACAAAAGGGAAAAAAACCCTCAAAAGTCAACAAAAAAGCATTTTCATTTCTTTACAGAGCAGAGATGCTGTCTCAGCTCAGGCCTGCCCCACGGGTGATGCACACCCCGTGTCCCCGGGTGCCGTGCCATGGGACAGCGATGGCTCTGGCTGTGTGTCCCCTGGGGCTCTGTGTGGCACGTCCCCAGTGATGGGTGCTGGCCTGTCCCCGCAGGCCGTGGCACCGCTCCCTGTGCTGTGTTTGCCCCTTCTGCAGTTGCCTTGGCCCATTCACCCCTGGGATGCGGGAGGGTTCCCTGTGCTCCTCAGCACTCAGTGCTGAAAGCCACATCCAGGCAGCCCTGTGCTGGTGGGGAATTAGTGCCCATGGCACGATGTAGCCCTGTACAGCAGTGGGGTTTTTACTGTGGGAAAATATCCTACGGTTTTGAAGCTGGCAGGGTTGCTCCTGAAGTCCTTCCACACAGTCAGTGCACAATGGAGAGCTAATGAGCTCAAAAGGCAGACAGGATGGGAAGAGTCCACAATGCTTCCAGGAACCACCCCCAACTTACCAGGGGAAAAGAAAAGGACTGTGACCTCTGGCAAGATGGTCAGGAGCATGAAGACGTCCATATGTCACCTATCCACTAGAGGCTGAGATGAAGAGAAGCAAGTCTCAGGGAAATATAGCCAGGTTTGGATGATAACTCAATACTGCAGGAGTTGGAGTCACTGCCTTCCTCTGCTTCCAGAGGAAAGGCTGTTCCTCTATTTACTCCTGCATCCCTCGGTTGCCTGTTTAGAAGGTGACATTGGTATTGCCTGTTACTAAATGCATGTGTAATTTCTTAGCGATTGCTCTCCACTGCCGGGATGGATGGCTATGCGCTGCCATGAGACACAAACTGATACTAGCAGCAGAATTGTGGAATCTGTGAGTGAGCCCCTGTGCTCATATTAAAGGAAAAATACAGCATAAGCATATGCAACATACATTAGGAAATCTAGCAGACTGATGACAACTACAACCAACTGAAAAATCAGACCTCCACTTATCCACCCTCTGCAGCACACAAAGTTAATCGTGCTCTAATGCCGCTAAAGTGAGTGGATAAGTGATTTTGGTGACTTTATCCATCATCAGTTCAGGACAGATACATCATTTGTGATTCCTACGCTTAGAATCATAGAATCATTTAGGTTGGAAAAGACCTCTAAGATCATCGAGTCCAACCATTAACGTAACGCTGCCAAGTCCACCACTAAACCATGTCCCTAAGCACCACATCTACACGTCTTTTAAATACCTCCAGGGATGGGGACTCCACCACTTCCCTGGGCAGCCTGTTCCAGTGCTTGACAACCCTTTTAGTGAAGAAATTTTTCCTCACATCCAATCTAAACCTCCCCTGGCGCAACTTGAGGCCATTTCCTCTCGTTCTATTGCTCGTTACTTGGGAGAAGAGACTGACCCCCACCTCGCTACAACCTCCTTTCAGGTAGTTGTAGAGAGCGATAAGGTCTCCCCTCAGCCTCTTTTTCTCCAGGCTAAACAACCCCAGTTCCCTCAGCTGCTCCTCATAAGACTTGTGCTCCAGACCCTTCACCAGCTTACTTGCACAAAGGGATATGATCCTCAAAATCCGGTAGCTGGGACAGGGTGTCGGAGCCCCACTGCCAGTGCGCCGGGACTGGGAAATGCAATATACATTGTAAAGTGTGTGTGGGGAAGTACTGCCAAAGAGTCTCGCCAGAAATTGCACAGGTTTTGTAGACAAATCGGGCAAGGATGAAGCTGAATTTAGGAAAACAATAGCTATAAATATTTTCTGCTTTGCTATAAGCAACAAAACCATAGAAGCAAATTGGTTAGTCTGCAGGATCCAGCTGTTAAATATCAGCTTTCCCAGCTCCAGTGGGAAATGCTTTGGCTCGAGGTAATCGGGATATTGTAATATTGCCTTGCATTTTTGACTCTTCTATGTCTGCAGAGTCATTCCCTCCATCTTTTCAGTTACTACTGTCATCTCTGGTGTCTTTTAATATGCCAAAGTAAGTCTTAGCAGAAGCACCAGAAGTTGAGGGGAAATTGGGCTTTCTCTGCCTGAGCCTTTTTGTGCAGGGTTTTCTGTTTGCTGATTATTATCTTGAACAGGCAGAATCCTGACAAACGAAGGGGGGAAATGGGCGCTCATGTTACTTGAGCTTTTGTACCTTCCCCAGGTTGTTTTCCTCTGCTAGCTGGGTTAAAAAGATACAATCATGGTCCTTTAATACTCTTGCTTTGGAGCAAGGGATTTCCAGCTCCTTGAGGTGGATTTCACTGAACAACTCTGAGCCTGATGATGTGGGAAGGCAGGGGCTGCAGGACAGGCTGTGCTATGCTACGGCTTTTCTCCATTTTGATTAGAGCTCATCATGTGTTGAGGATAACTTGCTGTAAGGGGTAACCAGCCCACAGTAACGCAGTGCCAAACAACTGACTGCTCTTTTATTATAAGAAGACTTAAAACTCTCCTCCGCAGTGGGTCACCCTGAGTCTGCCTTTTATCCCAGCCCAGGTGTCCCACGGCTCTTTGGGGACAAGGGCCATGGAAGCAGCATCTTGACTCAGCCTGATGGGGAGCTGACGGCTTTTGAAGGGCACATCGCTGCTGTTTTCTCCTCCTGCACGCTCAGGCATTTCAGGCACTACCAGCTACAAACAGGGAGTCTGGGGCCCCGTCCCTCCCCACTCTGCACTCACTCCAGTCTCTTGCTGTTTTCTTTTTCTTGCCCTGCATTGATACTTCCGTCACACTTCTGCTAGTCCTCGATCACCAGCAGCCAGGGCATTGCAGCTGTCTATATTTTAACTGAAAGTGAGTGGCATCTTTTCTCCTGGCAACAGGCTGCCTTTCTTTCTTCTCCTCTCCTTCGATAAAAAGTGACAAGTACTCCTTCACAGAGCAGCGCAATCAAAGGAGCCGCTCAAAGAGAGCCGACAGTAAGTTGTGCGCTGGCTGCAAGCTGTTTTACCGCGAGACCACTTAAATAGAGTTCACATCCTTCCCATCTCTCTCCCTCGTGTGACAGTGCCTTGCACCCTTTGTGATGATATCAGAGCTTATCTCATCGTGGCTTATCTGAATAATCAGCTCCGGGGTTTCTAAACCATCTCAGAGGGATTTCTGAGGTTCTGCAAAGCTTTCTAAAATGTGGTACGATGCAGCCGAGAGAGTCATGCCAGAGGGCTTCGCTCCCCGCTCTGCCCCTCAGCACCCTGCTAATGGCTGGGTCAATACATAAAGAGCTTTTCTAACCATCTCAGGATGCACTGATGTGTGTCTTTAGCACTGGTTCAGGCAATCACAGACACTCTTTGGAGGGAGGATCGCATCCTACTGAGTGCCAGCGCTGCCTAGCAGCAAAGGAGCCTCTCAGGAATGCTGCAAATCAATAACGTCTGTAGTTCTTCTCCAAATTCCCTGGAGCCAGGGCGTTTACCTCTCCCTTATCTTCATCTTCAGCAGTCTTCCTCAGCACTGATAGGCATCTATTACCCACTGTCTCAGTGCCAAGCATTTGCAAGTCTGTGTTGGCGGCACCTTGATTGAAACCGCTACCGTTACTGGTAGCAAGCTGGCGATGAGCATCTGTGTTACTCAGCGTAGCTCCGTTCTCAAAAGGAGCGTTTGTCAGGCTCCTTTTGGTTTGTAACGGCTGCTTTTACAGCACGGCAGTCGATTCAGCAGACATCAGTGTAAGCGCTGATGTGGATATGGCTGCTCCCCTCTGCTCGCCACTGTGGATATGGGGAAGTCAAAGTCAGCACAGTAGGAGCACAAGCTTTACATTAAATGCATGCTTAAATCCCACCCAGGGTAAGGCTGTTTTCTGTAACGCGGCCCTGCAGTTAGGAAGGGGCATGACTGCCATGGCCCCGTGTGCTGGGACAAACCCACCACTGGTGTGGAGATGTTGGCAGGAGGGCTTGGCACTATTGCTGTTGCAGCAATGGAAGGATGGAGGGTTCAGAGATGGCTCTTTGCCTCATCCTTAAGTCTGAGCATGCCTAAATCCCACTAAATTTAGTTTTAATTTGTTTGGACCAAGTGCATTTTAAGAAGAACTTTTGAGTTCAGTCGAAGTCACCAAGTCTTCCTGCCTGGCCTGCTTTTTATCACTGACCATTTAATTTCAGCCTGTTTTCCTAGAGATGATCCCAATAACGTGCACTGGACTACAGCATATTTCCAGGAAAACATTGGTCTCAATCTTTCTGTGTTTTGTTTTTTTTTTTTTTCTTATTTGTTTCTACAGTATGTTTCAGTGAGTTATCACCTTCACTATTAAATTATTTTTTTTCAACCCCTTTAATTTAAATGGTTGTGGCTTTAGCTAACAGATGTACATCGGTAAGAGCATTAGGAAGTTCAGAAAACTACTTTGCAAGGGTTCTCCTTCTGCTGCTGTGCTAATGAAACTGAAACACTCTTCCTTGCAGTGGTCTGTGTAAGATAGCTGGACTTTTTACATTGCATAATTAGGTTCTGGATGATTATCTATTAATATTTTCACGCTTGATTCCATGCCAATGTCTGCTTTTGGCCAAGGTCTCTTTTGGCCGTCTTGTTTTGCATATTCGGACTAAGCTGCTGAAGAAAACACTGCTTTTGCTGAAATCAGGGAGACTGCATTTGCTAAGCAGACTGGGGTAGCAATTTGGGAACTTTGATAATTAGTCATTTGTTTCCAGAAATGTAAACTAACTTTTAGGAATCCTCTGCAGCTCTGACACCTAATATCAAACTTACACTTCGCAACAGGACAGAGAATGTATAATTTATAGGCTAGTGAAGTATCTTTAATTAAACCAGTATTTTCTAAATTTTGACTTAATTTAATTTTAATCTAACAGAAAGAAGCAATCTGAGTCTAGCCAAGATTTTCCTTAAATACCATCCTTGTTATCTGGGAGGCTTTGAATCAAGTAAGATAGATGATTTTAATTTCCATGTTCTCAGTGTAACACTTGGGGTCAATGTTTGCATACTTATCATAGGCAGTTTACCATTGACAACCACTGTAATTGTTCAACTTTTCCTTGGTGAAGACCTGATTGACTATTATGCACTGTATTTATTATGTCTCACACTAAAATATAGAAGATTGATTATTCCATTATTCTATTGACCAAGGCTGTAACAAGGTGTGACAAATATGTGCCATTACAGTCCATAACTAACCGAGGAAGGTAGTGCTGTCAGGTAGGAGAATTTTAATGGGTGTGACTCTCTGGAAAGCTTTAGCAGACTTTCAGGACACTGTATTTAAAAGACTTTATCTGAATGAATGTTCTTCATTTCTGCTGGGTACTTTCTAAGGATAAAAAAAGATAACAGGCCCTGATCTGAAAAGCTTAGAATATGATTGAGAGCCCACTGGAGCCAAGGGAAATTCTTCCAGTGGCTTGCTGGGTTTTGGCGGGGTCCTGAGGATAATATCTCTGTTTACTTCACCGACAGTTGTGTCAGCCCCTGAAAAAAATTACCATTTGTTAACCACATTAAAATGTGCAGGGAAAAAAGTGTCTTCCGTCACTGATGTGGCACATTAATGTGAATTATGTGTACATATCAAGGGGACTTATAGTTGGAAAGAGAAAAATCCTGTGTTTTAAAGCTTTTTATCTGCAGCTTGGTATTTGAAATGCATAATTTAATTATCTTTGAACTCCTTTGTTCCTCCTTAAAATAAATCATGTTTAATTTTCCTTTAAAATATCATGCATTGATGGACGCAGCACTGGGGATCATGGTAACAAAATGGTGTTGAACCAGCTACTGGAAATTAGTAGTAATAAACAATGCATTTGCTACCAGTCTGTCATATTAATTAGTCTTCAGAATGTGTCAGCTCTTTTCATTTGTATTTAGCATTGCCTGAGCTTACTGCCAATTAAATACAATGTTGTTATCAAATCAGCTCGCACGTGATTACATTGGATTAATGTGGTTATTTTCTTTGATCCACTATAATTAAAAATCACTGTTGTGATTTTAAACAAGTGTAAAAATATAATCAGTTTGCATACACAGCTGCCTTTTTCTTCTAATTTACTTTAATAACATTCGCCTCTAATTAACAGTTGTGGAAGTCCCGGGCCCCGTTTAGCAGCTCAGAGGAGACAGCAGCATTTTGCAAGTGCTGGAAGAAGCTCCACGCGCCCATGCGCTGTCCTCGCCCTCTCCCCGGCTGCAGTGGGTGATGTTTTTGAGCGAGATCTATGGCAGTTCAGTGCCCAAATCCTCAAGGAGAACTCATCAGCTTAGAGCTGAAAGAAAATACCACCTTAAAACTCAATACTGTTTCCCTTGAAGCCTGACGACAGAGTCTAACCAGCTGTCTGCACCATGCTTAATTCCCAGGGAGGCTCTAAGTGCTGCGAGCACTGCAGCGGCTGTGCCGTGCAGCATCCTTGTCCCCACAGGACTTGTCACCCCACCAGTTAGGCAGCCAAGAGGCATACAGAGAGATGGGCTCGCACAAAATGGGCAACCACTACGTGCTGAGAAGATGCCAATGCCCTCACACCGGCCCCAAAATATCCAGCTTACCCAGCCCAGGCTTTTCAGGCTTCGGCTTTTCACTGAGGGGGAGCTCTTGATTTTGGGACCTGCCACCCAGCAAGGGTAAGAAACAGGCGAAATGCCACAGCCCCAACCAGAAGGACATTGTTTCCCATCACTACCCACTTCTCTGCTGCTGACAGACAGGGCCCAGACAGCAGAAAGGCTGGAGGAGGCTGCTTTTCTGCTGGAGCAGATAGAAGTAATTAGTCAAATCACTGCAGCGCAGAGAGGGACGCTGGCCCAGCTCCCATCAGTCAGCAAATGACTCATTGCATAACAACTTCAGTAAAGGGGTATTTAGGTTTTTTTTCCCTCCACTTTCAGTAGGGAAACAAAGAGCTGAATTTTTCAAAAGGTCACCAAGGCTCTTGTTTGGGAGCTTCGCCTCACAGGCCTCCTAAGGCCACTGAGAAAGTCACCACTGAATAAATGTCATCAGCTGTCACCCTGGTAGGGATGGAGACCAAAAGCATTGTGGCCTCTTCAAGAGGCATAAAAGTGGTATAAGAGGCATAAAGGCAGCTTGTGAGCTGCTGGTGGGTAGCGGTGAGTTGTTATTTACCAGCCTGATTGATTGACCCATTTATACCACATGTGGACCAAGCGGCGCTGAATCCTGCAGGAATAAGGCAGCCCTGGATACTCACCACCTCCAACCACCCAATCCTTCGTATCCTCCTTGTCCATGCCAGTCGTGGAGGTAGCACACAGCAAGGACATCACCACCGTGCAGCCCCCCAAAGCACTGCTGGCTGGAAGAGCATTTTCCCAACAAGCAGAAACAAATAGAAAAGTGCCGTCATACTTTCTGCATCACTTCCAAGTGAGTGACGAGTAGTGAGCACCATGTTTGCCGAAAGTTGGTCACTTCAGCTGGGTTTTGCCCACTGCTGTGCTTCATCAGATGCCATTGCAAAGGTCTTCTGCAGACCTACAAGAGGCAGAGTTTGCCTGTCCCACCGTGTGCCCTTCCTTACCAGTTCAGGAAGCAGATGAGAAATAATCAAGCAAAGAATTAAGTTTGAGTGAGTGGAAGTTAGCGAAACATGAGCCATGCCTTGCTGGCCCTTCGGTAAGTAATGCACAGTGTTCTGCTGAGGCAGGGCTCTTTGCGCACATAATAAGTAATGTTCCAGTGAGATGAAACCTCAGGCTCCTGATTCAGCTGATATTTCTGGCAAATTGTTGACCTATTGCAATTTATTCAGGATTTTTCTAGTCTTGGTAGAGTGGCTCTAACAGCGACAGATCTGTCATGCTGTTTCTAACAAATATGCAGCTTTTGTAACTCTGAAAGTTATAATATCTTGAAGCACGCCAGATAATAATTGCCTCTGTCCTCTGCAGTAGCACTCTGTATTTATAGGCAAGAAAGAGAATTAATTAAATACTAATTAATAGGATTTAATATAGCCGGTGCTAGCTTGTGTCACAGAATAACTCATAGGGACAATTTTAATTTCACCTGACATATGTATATTGATGATTTCTCTCCTGGGCTGGAACCGAAGGACTGTGCGGCTGCGCCGCGGCTGAGGAGAAGGGCAGCCTGGCTAATGAAGGGTGGCTGTGAGGAAAGGGTGCAACGGAGCCATTGGCCATCTGGAAAAGATGTAAAGGGGAAAGCAGGGAAATGGCCCTTCTTTCTGTTCCTTGGGAAGGAACAAATGCAGAAACCGTCTCCTTGCCTGGCTTTGATGCAGTGGGCTTGATGGAGAAAATACTGCTCTTTTAGAGCAGTTTTCCCTGCTTTATGGTAGCACAAGCAAAATTTTAGTCCAATTTTGGATCTGTTAAAATTTGGAGGAATTTTTTGAGTTCCTGTGAAGCTAACAAAACGTAAGGGCATTGCTTATGTCAGTTCAAAGAGGAGATGTGTCAATTGGAGTGACAAAACCAAATGCTAGCTTGTGCTTCACCACCTATTAAACCCAGCAAGAGGCTGTGATCAAACCCCTTCTCTGAGTGTTGCTAAAAAGCTTTTATTAGCAGAGAGATGCAGCCTGTGGGGACCTGTCATACTGATGTTTCCCTGACAGGGGTCAGAGATCAGACAAGCTACTACAACATTGTACGTCCAAGTTGTCTTTCAATATCCTTTGGCCTCACATTTCATGTCACATTAAGGCTTTTCTCCAAAATACTTGTTTAAGGTGACTCTCAGGCTGGAGCTTGTACAAGCCTGTAGGTGTGCACCAGCGGTTGGTCTTTGGTGATTTTTGGGGGCTTGCGATTGTAGCCCAGAGGTCAGGCAGTGCATGGCTCACCCTTGGCTGCCATGGGGTGGATCTCCAGTGCAGCTCAGCCTGCATGGGTAAGGATGCTTGCAGACAGCCGAGGTCTTGGGAATTGCTAATGAAACCGACTGCTCTGCCAGCAAACTATCCTGGGTCCCCCACTGGCTGTGTAATTAAAATGGGAACTGTATGGGTGTGAAGTTAATGCTGTATACATAATGTATCTGTCCCAAGGTAAGCCTTCACATCTGTTCTCTGTAAAACTGTAAGTGCAGGATATAATTAAGCGAGTGAGAAATAGTTTGAGCAGAACGCAGCGTTGTCCACCAGCAGCTCAAACCGCCTCTCGCTGCAGCAGCACACTGAGTCTAACCAGCCAGAGTTAGAGCTGGCATAAAAACAGGCTGGAGGCGTTGGTGGTTGAAAACATTCGTGGGTTTGGCTTTTTTTTCTTTTTCCCCTTTATTCTGTCATTGAGTACAAAGAGAAACTTCAGTCTGTAAATGCCACCAGTTCTCCATTTCACACTGATGTTCCCAGGGACAGCAGAACTGCCTGTAAAGTGTCTGTCACCCAACGAAAATTGGAAACAAAAATCTTCCAGGCTTTTGCATACCCTTGTCTCTCGTAAATAAACTGTCACTTAACCCTTGCCTGCTCTCTCCCTCCTGCTGCTGGAGTTGAAGATGGTGAAATGTTTGCCTCAACATTGCCGCTCTTCTGGGTGCAGGCAGTTCTGGGACAGCTGCTAAGGAGATGATAGAAAAGAGGGGGAAAAATACTTTTCCTGGTGTTTTAGCAATGTGTCTGCAAGTGTTTTTATGTTGGGGAGCCAGAAGTCTCACCCAAAAGACTTGCAACTGTAGCCAAACACACAAGTGCCCACCCAGGCTTTTCTTCCCACCTCACCTATTTTTTTGTTTGTGGGGTTTTTTTGTTAAATGTCAATTTGCTTGTCAGCCTCCGGCTGGGGTTTTGATGTTATTTCTTCACTTCTTTCAGCAGGATCCCTTTGCCAGAGAAGAAGAGAAATGCCACAGCGTGACAGCTCTTTCTTCCCAGCTGGAGCTGCGCATGTGAGCAGGGGGGCTCCGGCAGCAGACGGGCACACAGGGGCTGGACAGACATCACAGCTCCTGGCCCGGCTGGCGGAAGGAAAGGAAAGGAGAGGCGAGGAGAGGCGAGGAGAGGCGAGGAGAGGCGAGGAGAGGCGAGGCGAGGTGAGGTGAGGTGAGGTGTCAGGGCACCTGTCAGGCCCGAAAGCAGCAGCCAGCGGATTTAAAAGTAAAATGTACCAACGGGGTGTCTGCACACAGGGGTTTCTCCTGGAGTAAGGGCTGGCGGGTCTGCCCTGTAAGGCAGAGCAGGAGGATGCCACACGCACCCCAGGCACTTTTCTTGCCCACCATCACACCCCAGCGCTGGCTCCCCAGCTCCTGTTTTGACAGGGCTTCTCATAAGTTAATGGCATGCGTATTGTATACATATTGCAGGAGTTTTATCCAGGTACACCTGACTTCATTTACAAATACACACACACTTTTCATGTATAAAACTCTGCAGAGCTACAGGGAGCAATATTATTCCTCTTCTCCTACAATTTAGGTAATCTTTGGTGACGGGTTGCTGATTTCCTACACTAAGTAATTGTGCCAGCCCAGCCTCAGAGAGCCCCACCTGAGCAGCTTTTCCTTCTGATGGGCCCAGAGGGAAAAATAAGATGCTCTGTGTGTGTGTGTGTGTGTGTATACACGCGCGTGTGTGTGTACACCCCCCCCCCCCCCCCATCTAGTGACGCCTAGGATCATTACAGGATATTATCTACATCTTTTCACATTTCTATCTGCCAGGCAATAAGCAAGTATTATTAAAACAGGGCTGCTTAAATGAAAGTGGTTGGAGAATAGAGTTTTCATTAAAAGGCTGCCAAATTATTTGAGCGCTCTCCTTACCTTACCTCAGGCCTACCCAGGGACTGCAACTGAAATGCCATAAACTCGTTTCTGTAGTTTTATTTATTTATTTTTTAAAATTCATTCATATGCACAGATATACATAAAAATATATGTATATTTATATGCATCTATATGCTGATTACACTTATATATAAAGACCTTTTAAAAGACCTTTAAAAGCATATATTCTAAGTATATATATAAAATTATAACAATATAAATGTACATAATGTATAGGATAAAAATATGATATATTTATTATTATAGAAGTATACTTAGTATATTATAAAATATCCATGATAATATGTATGTGTATGTATAGTTATATTTATTAATTATCTTAATTTTATATTATATGCATAGATACATATTTATATAAATATACATATATATGTGCACATCCCTATATATAGTACTTCTAAAAGACCTTTATATACTTATATTTACATGAATATACAATACACATGTACTGTATACATATGTAAATGTATAGTATAATATATATGTGTATATGTATATATCAAAAGGCCTTATATATGTATATATACATATACATGTAAATATGTGTGTGTATATATAAAGGTCTTTTAGAAGGTCTTTATATATTCATATACACCCAACACATATATATGCATATAAATATACATATATACACACATTTTAAACATTAAAAAAATTATTTTTTAGATATATAAAGACCTTTATACATAAATAACTGAAGCCTGTCTATATCTCTATCTGTGTCTATCTAATGTATGTATTTTGCTGGGAGGGCTGTGGCCCTGGTGCCTGGCTCAGCTGTGCTCAACAGTGGCCACATCACCTGCCCAGAAGGTCTGGGGAAGCCCCTGGCCCTGCGCGCTGTGCAGTGCCTGTGCTGCTGCTGGTGACCCTCCTGTCCAGCAAAGTGCGACCAAGTGCCCGTAGCATGTTGGTTTGAGCTTGTGTCTGATCATTTCTATTTGTTTCTCTGTCCCTTCATGCCACTCTATAGGGAAAGGATGGGATTTCCATTACTCCCCCCGCCAGCATTTCCAGGCATCTGTCTGTGTTTAGATTTGATAAACATGAAGTGTGCTGAAGCTTGTCCTATGAGAGACACACAGGTGTGCGAGCGCACGCACACACACACACACACACAGAGCTTGCTGTCTTGCAACTGGTAATTTTCCTCTCTTGTTTTACTGACAATCGCTGCCTCAACCTAATGAAAAAGTCACTGCAGAGAGCAGCTGAGTACAGTGTAGAGCCAGAGCCCTTCTCCAGGGCCAGCAGTGATGGCTAGGTCTTTGGAGAGGAGACTGAGGGATGGAAAGGGATGCTTTTCTTCTCGGCTGCTGGATTTGACTAAAACCCTTCTGTTTAGTGTTTATAGCACAGATAGATACTTACTGATGGTTTGCTTATGATCTGCAGTCTGGTTTATGACAGGAGAGGTTTGGGATTCAGTGTTCCCTTCCCTTCTGGTTATGGGGCTCGGGGGGGGGGGGGAGCTCGTGAGTGCTGCAGGAGGAGACTGAGCCTGCGGGCAGTACCTGGAAAACTTGATTTAGCTGGGGCACAAACATCTGTGCGGACTTACGGCAGTGCAATGTTTATGCCTGTGTTCAGTTAGCTAAAGTTGTTGTGTTGATTTTGTACTCCCTGGAAAGAGGTTTTTTTTTTTTTTTTGCCTTTTTTTTTTGTACATCTCTGGCTTGAAATTTATAAAGCCTTGATCACCCAAGGAGCTGTGCAACTCTGCCATCTGCATCGTTGCACAGCGAGCAGGTGGGGACAGGCCACCTGCTTCAGATCTGGAAAGTCCCTCAGTTTAAGGGGAAAAAACTTTTAAGAAGGAGCTGGAGGTGGAATTGGATGAAAAATGTCTTCTGAGAAAGGACACAAAGAATCAGCAGAGTCTAAGTGGCATGGAGAAGGAAGACCTGGCAACAAAGCAAGCTGTGTGTAATAGGTCAGTAAGGGAAAGGATGAAGAGAGACTTGCCAAAAAAGCACGCTTAGGTAGACTTAGGAAAGACTATTCAAATGCCCAACTTCTACAAACACAGGGCAAGAGAAAGACCAAAGAGAGAAGACTGGAGGGCTGCTGGCTGGTAGCACAGGGTCGGAGTGTATGGACAAGCATAATGTTATGATGTGTCCTCTTCCTCAAAGCAGGAGAAATGCTTGGCTTTGGATGAGGAGGAAGATTTGGAGCATTGGCTAAAGGCAGCTTGGCAAAGGGACTGAATGTAAAACTGGAGGTTAAGAAAGGTGTGCAGAAATCATAGAATCATAGAATAGTCTGGGTTGGAAGGGACCTCTAAAGGTCACCTAGTCCAACCCCCCTGCCGTGGGCAGGGACATCTTCAACTAGATCAGGTTGCTCAGAGCCCCGTCCAACCTGACCTGGAATGTTTCCAGGCATGGGGCATCCACCACCTCTCTGGGCAACCTGGGCCAGTGCTTCACCACCCTCAGCGTAAAAAATTT
Organism: Aptenodytes patagonicus; assembly: GCF_965638725.1. Taxonomy (NCBI): domain Eukaryota; kingdom Metazoa; phylum Chordata; class Aves; order Sphenisciformes; family Spheniscidae; genus Aptenodytes; species Aptenodytes patagonicus. Next base: position 15,194,227 of record NC_134956.1, read on the forward strand.
CTTCCTTATATCTAGTCTAAATCTACCCCCCTTTAGTTTAAAGCCATTCCCCCTTGTCCTGTCGCAACAGGCCCTGCTAAAAAGTCTGCCGCCATCTTTTTTATACGCCCCCTTTAAGTACTGAGAGGCTGCTATAAGGTCTCCCCGAAGCCTTCTCTTCTCCAGGCTGAACAACCCCAACTCTCTCAGCCTTTCCTCATAGGAGAGGTGTTCCAGCCCCCTGATCATTTTCATGGCCCTCTTCTGGACCTGCTCCAACAGGTCCGTGTCTTTCTTAGGCCCCAGAGTTGGATGCAGGACTCTAGGTGGGGTCTTACCAGGGCAGAGTAGAGGGGCAGAATCCCCTCCCTCGACCTGCTGGCCACGCTGCTTTTGGTGCAGCCCAGGATACGATTGGCCTTCTGGGCTGCGAGCGCACATTGCTGGCTCATGTCCAGCTTTTCATCCACCAGCACCCCCAAGTCCTTCTCGGCAGGGCTGCTCTCAATCCCTTCATCCCCCAGCCTGTATTGATACCGGGGGTTGTCCCAACCCAGGTGCAGGACCCTGCACTTGGCCTTGTTAAACCTCATGAGGTTCACACAGGCCCACTTCTCGAGCTTGTCCAGGTCCCTCTGATGGCATCCCATTCCCTCCGGCGTGTTGACCGCACCACTCAGCTTGGTGTTGTCTGCAAACTTGCTGAGGGTGCACTCGATCCCACTGTCTATGGCACTGATGAAGATATTAAACAGTACTGGTCCCAATACAGACCCCTGCGGGACGCCACTCATCACCAGTCTCCATCTGGACACTGAGCTGTTGACCACTACCCTCTGGATGCGTCCATCTAACCAATTCCTCACCCACCAGAGAGTCCACCCATGAAATGAAATCTCGAATCCAACAGACCACATCAAGTTAGGTTTTATGGCTCCCAATCACCCAGTGGGAACTTGCAACAGTATGTTTTTTAGGTATTTACATACTTCGTTGGGTTTGTTAGGCACCTAAAGTGCGGGCTTGGGTGCCCAATAGCAGAAAGTGGGCAGTGTCTGTCCTGCAAGTTTGAAGGATCTGGCCCATGGACCCACAGGTGGGTGCTTAACAAGTGTATCAGCTCAGGAGTGGGACTGTGTACGTGGAGTGTGGCAAATGTAGTGAATCTATTTAAGAAGGGCTTGCTAAGTGAACAGGATCCAATACTCAGAGCTTGGTGACCTTTTTCTGAGAGGAAGACCATTTACAGAGACATGAGGGCAAATGGGATAAAATGCGACATGATTTACCAAGCAAGATAAACCTGAAATCCCTAACTGATCTTGCAGATAAAGGAAATCCAACAGTTCTCCTCTGGGATTTCAGTGAATCCCCTGCCTTAGTCCTCTGAATATCTAACGTTATAACCCATGCTAGAGAAGATGGGGATTAATTGAATACCTTAGAAATGGGTGGGGAATGGGCTAATAGGGCCCAGTAATGGTGCAAGGAGAGGTTTTTCAAGGACTGGACTGAAGCTTATTTTGGTCATTATCTGTCTTCATGAAGGGCCTCAGCAGAGGAACACTGGTGTTTGCTGATGGTACCTGGTGAGGAGGATAGCACAAACTTGCAAGGAGCTTCAGGACGTTTTAGGGAAAGGACCTGGAAGACCGTGAGCACACAGGAGATCGAAACCACCTGGTACAGCATGGTAGGGGGCACACTTATTGCCCCCCAAAAGCCCTATGGCAAGAGGGAGCACACTCGGCTCGTCACATGTGGTACGCTGTCCTGTGGCTGTGCACCAAGGTACTGTGCTTCCTAGTGCCCTGCTCCAGCCCTGTGCCTGGAGGCAGCCGGAGCTGCACGTTGGATGCCGTCAGCTGCATAAAGCTGTGATATAATTGAGCAGTGCCGGGGCTATCCATTAGCGGACAACCATTGCCTGTGCAGGGTACACCCCTTTGTGGTACATGTGCACCTGGTGCTCCAGAGCCTCCTGAGGAAATGCTGTATTTTAGCATGTACATATAGGAGACTAAACTGGCTGATAGGAACATCATTCCTGGGAAAAGCACGGGCCGCTCAGCCCTGAAAGGTCTCTGGGGAAAAGCAGTGGTGCTGGTGACATCACGACTGGCTCAGCACCCCCTTGTTCACAGCTACCAGGGAAACCCGTCACAACCATGCTCTGGGTTTTCTTTGCTACGCTTCTCCTTGGTGTCACCCATCTCTCTGCATGCCTGATTTCTGACTAAGGTAAATACCCGCCCCCTTCTTTAGCATAATGAATACTAATTCCTTAATATATGTTATTTTCTACTGTATCTCCATTTCCCTGCTATCCATCTTAAGAGCACCAACAATTGCTATCACCATTTGTCTGCTGTGTGTATATAATTAGAACAGTTGGCTCAGGTAATTACTTTTTGCTTCCTTCAGTTCCTTACTCTCCTTTGCGCTACTCTGCCTTGTTGGGGTTTTTCTTCATTTCAGGCTCTTTGGAGGAAGTTTTCAAAGCAGGGTGTGTGGCTTTTAACTCTACTGCCCATTCAGTTGGAGGCCACCAGCTGCTAAACCCTCTAAAACCTCTGAGTTTGCTAAAAACTCCTGAGCAGCTGACTCGCTCTCATTCTCCATTTCTTATCCCTGAGGCTTTAAGTGGAACTTGGTAAATTATACTTCTGCAAGTGAATTGCCTGGTTGAGAAAATTGCCCGGCTGGTTTTATTCCCCCGGGGCTGCCAAGCATCCAGCACTGCTGGTGCTCAGCTCACCTCCAGCATCCTCAGGAAAGGGACATGCAGGAGCTGGATCTGGCCAGCCCCTTGCCTTCTGCTGACACGTCCTACCTACATGGAAATCAGCAGCTGTCAGTGGGACATGAAGCCATCCTTGCTCCACCAGCAGGGAAAGGAAAACTCTCAGCGATTGAGGGACTCTCATGTGGAGAAACAAAGCAAACCCACGTCGGAGACCTGGCAAGTTCCTGCTCTCCTCAGCCACCATGTCAGAGTTTGTCTTGAAAGATTTCCTTTCACAGGTAAGTATCTGCTTAATTACAGCTGTTGCAAAGACAGTTAATAGCTGATGAACATGCCAGTATATTTTAATTGAATATATTAGCACCCTGAACAAAAACCACAGCTCTTGACCTTTCCAGTAAGTGAAATGTTAGGACAAGATTTTCTGCATTCGGAACCCAGGGAAAAAGTGGAGGGGAACCACCCATTGCTGTTAATGGGATCCACCCATGTAAATCCCTTTCATGGCAGTTCAATAATAGGCTGCTTAGTGTCCAATTATTTTAATTTCATACAATCATTGTTCATGTTGGAGGGGAAAAAAGTGGGAGGAATGATCTGGCTAAAGCAGAGTGCTCCAGGTAGCACTGGCTCCTCCGGCCACTCCAACCTCAGTCATCCCGCAATAACACTTTTGTTACCGCCTTGAAGGTCTTGGATGATTTAATGCCAGTGGCTACAGTTTGTCATTGCGATGGGACAGATCTGTGAACTAACCACCCTCCTCTGCCCTCCAGGATCATGACAGGACAAAGCCAGATTTATTCTGGATGCCGGGATGCCGGGAACCGCTGGCCCTTCGCCCGCCTGGGCGCAGGCGCTGCAGGGATGCGGGACCCACACCCCTTATCATCCCCTTGCCCCAGCCAGCTTCTGTCTTTATTGATTTCTAAGGAGCACGAGCTTGTGATTAAAGTTTGCTTGTGCTTAGGTACTTTCCTGAATTGGTGCTTGGGTCCTTACTCCAGCAAAAACTCTCATTGATTTGTGCTGGAGCACAGGCTGAGTAAGCCCTCGGGGACTGGCTATATATTTGCAGCATGGTGCTCTTCAGACACATGACAATTTCAGGGCAATTTTGTAGCATTTAAACAGCATTACCAGTGTGTCTTTAACTGGCCATAAATAGAAACCTTGACTTGTCTATAGTGGTTTGATATTCCAAGCTAGGCAGGAACATTCAGTCCTGGCTCGCAATCCATTTTATCACCAAAAAGAAATTTTGTAGGTTAGGTAAGTCAAGAGCTTACTCTTGCAAAACTTCAGCCCGTCTGTGAGCTGCGGTGAGGCTGTATCTAATATTCAAGTGCAGGAAGAAAAGGGAAGGCACTTTTTAAGGCTCATTAGAGATTGCAAAAAGATACAAAAAGACCAACACCATTTTACACTTGTAAAAATACCCCTAGTAGATTCGTATTTTTAATCTTCACTACAAAAGCTCCGTAACTACAGCAAGGCATTAGTTTCCGATGACTAGCTACCTTTTTTTCTATAGCCTCTGGCATTAAAGCTCTCAGTGAAAAGACACTTTAAAGCTAGTTGAGGCAGTTCATTTTCTGTCAATCAACTCTCAGGCTGAAAGTATAAAGGCAGTAACATGACAAGATTTCTATTTTAATATCTTTACTCTAGATAAGATAATCCTAGAGGAACGGTGGTGATCAAATATTTACAGGCAGAGCTCACTGGCACAGTCTATTGTAAAATTAAATACACAAAATTATGTGGGGATAATGTTAATGTTGTGATATGAGGACAGAAGGCAGCACACTTGAAATGAAGGTTGAATCTTCTTTATATATCCTTTTCTGTGGCAGGGACTGGTGCTGCTGGAGCAGAGAACAGATGAGCAGCTTTCATTTCGCATTTTGTGACCTTTCTCTGCTTTTTCAGTAGCTTGTTTGTTATTTAAACAAATTTGTGTACTTAATGGTCTTGATTTTTAAGTATGTATTTTTGTGTGTGTGTGTGTGTATCCTATGTGTCTCTCTGAGATGCACTAAATGACTAATAAAGTCTGGGAGAGAGCAGTATTCTGTACTGAGCCACCCCTTTGCCCCATTGTGAGCCCAGGTTTGGTCCCAGCCCTGGTTTGGGCTTCCTGGGAACAGCCGGTGCTGCAAGAGGCCATGCAGAGTTGGGGTTGCAGGCTGGGGGTACATGTGGGGGTCTTTGCCAACTCGCTGAATGGGTCAGAGCAAGCGGTTACCTCCAGGGAGCTCTTCCTATGCACCCTGCAGACGTGCACGTGCCCCAAAACAGACAGACGTGCCCAAATCCCTGGTTTTACAGACCATGAGACTCACAGCAAACGCACTCAGGGAGAAACCTTTGTAAAGCGGATTTTTCTTTTCCCCTTTTCTCTGTTCATCCCTGGTGTGCGGACATGGGACATGTGGCGACCTGAAGGCCCCGTCCCTGCCCAGACTGTCCCAGAGGAGCGCTGGCAGCACCGCAACGCTCCGAGGCTCGTCTGCCACTGTTTTTTAACACCACTCTGCTGGGGCTCAGCCAGAGCCCGGGGAAAATGAAGCGCTGATTTAGGCTGAAAGGCCAGCACTAGCTAATATGGGAAATTACTCCAGCAATCATCACTCTTTTCCTGTCACTATGGTGACAAAAGGAATGACAAAAGCCTGAGCAGAAAGAAATGGGGTGACACAAGTAAAGAGGGACAGAGCAAATGCTTGGCAGCTGCGGCTGGGTCAGGGGCAGAGCCAGGGGAGTGTCCTGGTTTCAGCTGGGATAGAGTTAATTTTCTTCCCAGTAGCTGGTACAGTGCTGTGTTTTGGATTTAGGATGAGAATAATGTTGATAACACACCGATGTTTTAGTTGTTGCTAAGTCATGCTTACACTAGTCAAGGACTTTTCTGCACCGCCAGGACAGCTGACCCCAACTGGCCAAAGGGCTATTCCATACCATGGGACGTCATGCTCAGTATATAAACTGGGGGGGGGATTGGCCGGGGGGGGTGACCGCTGCTCGGGGACTGGCTGGGCATCAGTCAGCGGGTGGTGAGCATGAACATGACGTCACATGGTATGGAATATCCATATAATATACCAGCTACTAGGAAGAAAATTAACACTATCCCTGCCAAAACCAGGACAGGGGGTAATAGGCAGTGCCTGCAAACTGCGCTGGAGTCACCTGTCACTGATGGATGCAGCTGTGTCCCGTGTGTGCATACAGGGGTTTGCAAAGTGACACAAGTACTAAGCCCATGTTACACCAAGTGCCACAGTCAGTGCAGTTACCACAGGCCTAAAAAAAAATTATCCTGGCCATATAAGGCTTTCATGCCATGGCTTTAATCCTAATGCATTAAGCATTGATTTTTGCACCTCCTTCCTCAGCAGCACTTGTTGTTTGCCACTTGCCTTAAGGACAGGGTCTGCAACCAGCCTGGCCTCCCCACGTTTTGGCTCTGAGCATCATTAGAGGACACAGCAAGGAAGTCTGCTCTTTCCAGCCAAAGCAACGATCACCTGTGACTGAGAAACACTTGTCAAAAAGGAGGGGGAAGGCACAGGGGACATGCCTGGAGGCAACGCAGGACTGAGAGGAGCAGCTGAAGGCAGGCCAGCGACTTGCTGCTCGGCCCCTCATCCCTGCAGCGCTGCCGGTTGGGTTTACCCCCAGGCCCTTCCAGCGCCTACCTTTTCCCCGTGAACAGTCACAGCCACTAGCTCCCAGGTGCCTAAACAGCAGGTTTTTGAGCTGCTCATGGAGCGGAATATCTTGCAGAAACTCTGAAGAAGAAACTGGGCAGTGGCAACAAAAAGTGCAGGTCCAAGGACATCTCGCCCAGGGCTGGAGAAGATGCCACGGGGTTGGTGCCTGTCCTGCAGTGAGACTCCTAGCTGTGGGGGCCGCGAGGAGCTTGCCAGCAGATCAAACAGCTTCCAATGACTTTGCCACTTTAAGTGGGATTTTAATTTTTATTTTATTTTTATTTTCCTGGAGTCACCTTCTAAAAAATGGGGTAGGGAGGAAAAAGGGAGGTGCAGGCGGGAGCAGAAGAGGGTGCTGGACGGAGCAGTGGAGAAAATCTTCATCCTGAAATGCCAAGCCAAACATCCCCCCTGCCCCACCAAATCTTTTTTTTTCCAAGAAGAAAAGTTGCATTTTCCAGCCAGCTCTATTCATGAGTGATTGTGCAGAGCTCTGCTAATGGGCTATGCCAAGCTGTGGTCACCCTACAGAGCTATTGGCAGGAGAGATGGCAAGTTGGAGAGGACTACAAGGGAACTCTGCATGATATTTTTTGATGAGCTGATTATTCAGAAATTTCACAAGAACTGAAATACATCACTCTGTTCTGAAACTCACAGCCCTGCCAACACACAGGGCAGCTTACATGAGCAGCAGCATTTTCTCCTTCACAGTGCTGCTGGCCTGGACGTTAGGAACCAGATGCAGGAATCGGACAGGGCTTTTCAGCATCCATCGACCACAGTGACAGCAAGAGATGGGGAGTGGATAGGAGGACACAGAAATCTGAGATAGAAATGATTTAGGTACTTTCATGGCTGTCACTATGTGTGTATTTGAGCTTGAAAGTTTTTCATTAGCTCCATGGGTACTGGGGCATTATGATTTTTATTGCTTTACAGTTAGAGTGTGAGATCACCCCCAGATCCCACATGTATTCAGGTATTTTTATTTCAGGGCTTGCTCAGTCCCCAGTCACATTTCTGGGTGCTGTCACAAGCCAGGAGCTGACCTTGACTCCCCCCATCGCAGCCAGGAGTCTCCCTCCGTCTTAGATGTCGTCCTGAGTCTGCAGCCAAGTCAGGCTCCCACAGAGACCAAACGGTCATTTTCCCCTCTCTGCAACATTAATTAAAAACAAAACACCGTGCTATTTGAGCACAGGATCAAATGAGAGTCTGATACCTGGGGGGTGGGGTGCGTGTGTGCTGGGGGAGGTTAGAGGCAGCATGGAGCCAATTTCTGAAATACCACACTAAGACTTCAAAAAGCCAACGTGGCACATCCCCAGCCCATCGATCTGTCAACACACAAGCTCCTTTGAGCTACCTGGGGTGGCACCGGCTGTCCCGTGGAGGACCAGGGGCTGGTGCATCTGCATCTGGAGCAATTATGCTGAATTGCTGAAAGGCAATTAAAAAATATCCTCATGCTGTACTCACAGCCTTCACTGAAAGCACTGTAGAATACCTGCCTTAGTTGAAGCAGATTTGCTGCAGGACAGTTCATAGAATCATAGAATCATTAAGGTTGGAAAAGACCTCTAAGATCATTGAGTCCAACCGTCGACCCAACACCACCATGCCCACTAAACCATGTCCCTAAGCGCCTCATCTACTCGTCTTTTAAAAACCTCCAGGGATGGGGACTCCACCACTTCCCTGGGCAGCCTGTTCCAATGTTTCACCACTCTTTCAGTAAAGAAATTTTTCCTTACATCCAATCTAAACCTCCCCTGCCGCAACTTGAGGCCATTTCCTCTCGTCCTATTGCTAGTTACGTGGGAGAAGAGACCAACACCCACCTGGCTACAACCTCCTTTCAGGTAGTTGTAGAGAGCGATGAGGTCTCCCCTCAGCCTCCTTTTCTCCAGGCTAAACAACCCCAGGTCCCTCAGCCGCTCCTCAGAAGACTTGTTCTCCAGACCCCTCACCAGCCTCGTTGCCCTTCTCTGGACACGCTCCAGCGCCTCGACGTCCTTCTTGTAGTGAGGGGCCCAAAACTGAACACAGTATTTGAGGTGCAGCCTCACCAGTGCTGAGTACAGGGGCACAAGTTAGCCATCCAAGCTGCCTTTGTACACAAAGAAACATAATTGTGGTCCAGATGAGCACACTGGAAAACCAAGCAGGGATGTGCAGAAGCTGTGTGCCTGGGACCTTGCACAGCACATGGGCCTATGCTGCTGCCACGCCAAAGCCTTCAGAGCCCATTCCTAATGTTATTGCCCAGCCCCGAAAATGTACATGTGTAAGCAGATGGCTGCCAGGTGGCCTTCAACTGGGACTGCACACCTGGGCTGCCTGGCATGGCTGGACAGGGTGCATGGGCTGAGGGTGTCCCCATCAGATGTGTGCTCCCAATAACCCGGCCGTTCTCCTGCCCGCAGGACTAACCATGCCCGAGACAGTTGTTCTGCAATTTCTGTTTCAAGGCAGGCGGGGGAAGAGGGCACGTGGAGCCACATCCTACTCCCAGCCTGGTCCTCCGAAAGTCAATGAAGAGCACAGTGGCTGAACCACAGCTGTTTTGCTAATAAAAATAGAGGCACACAGGCATAGCCGCTGCAGCCCCTTGGAGGAACTGCTCACTACAGCGAAACAAACTTTTAGTAATCAAAAAAGCCTGGGAAAATTGCTTGCGTATAAGGACAGGGAACGAGGGTCCAAGCTGTGTAACAGTGAGCACAGTTAGCTCTGTCTTATTATGAAGCTGGCCCATTGGGACCGCCCCACTTGCACTATGTCCATCTAAGCCCCTGCATGGGCGATTTTTCCCATGTTTTCTGCTTTCGGTGGAGGAGCTCTGCACTCTGCAGCATCCCCCTGCCCAAAGGCAAGCCCTGCGCATGACCCCAGCGAGGGCAAGCGATTGAGGTTGGAAAGGACAGAGTTGGTTACAAAGAACATCAATGCCTTCAGCACAGCGGATCCTCGCATTTCCAGCAACTGCATCTTTGTACACAGTGCCCTGCCTGCGGAAAATTAAGTCTATAGGAAGCGTATGAATGATCCAGACACCATCCTCAAGGCTCAGGTCTTAAAAAAGGGGGGGATTTACACCGCATGCTGCTGCAGGATGTCATGTACTTCATGATCTGCCTTTTCTAATCTCTCCTTATCTCTCACTCCAATCCTTTCTCATGTCCCTCATTTATTGCAAATTCCCTTTTTAAGCTGGAGCGAAGCACTTCAATATTTTCATGCTGCATAAATAGGTTGTTTTGTGCATAATGCCACAGGAGGCTTTTTTTAAAAACAGGACCTTTAGTGCTGTGATAACGGCCTCCTCATTTACACAAATGAAATCTTCCATACAGCTCAGCACTCATCTGCTCGGCAGCCCCCATGCAAAATGGTTGGCGCAGCGCCCGCTCATCACAGGCTACAGAATTAATACAGAATATTCCATACTTAATAGGAAGCCATTGAGCATCAGGTTTGGAAATACCTTGCAAATGTAACTGACGCTCAGGTTTTCCTTTTAGCACTTCCCCGGCAGCACAACTGTTGTCTTCCTTCTATATGAAATCACAGCTACTTTAAATAATAAAGTGCAAAAGGACAACCCTTTGTGTTGGCCTATTTGCCAGCATCTTCGACCATCCTGACTACTCAACTTTTTCTTCTCTGTCACTTCTTGCCCCCTGACCTTCATTTCCTGTTTATTCAGCCCTTGTTCAGGGTCTAAAAAGTGCAGACACCATCAAAACGTACTTTTCATTTACTCTGCATGGAAAAAGAAATAGTGTTAAAATATCTACAGTTTTTAAAAGGGCTAATGGAAGATATTGGTGGTCACATTGGGTCATGGTAAATCTTTGAATCAAACTGGCTTTTCAGGAGCAATATTTTAACAGCATCACAGTAAAACCTGGAATCAAATATCAGTGATTTTGCTCTAGTATTTCTATTTATATTTGACCACCACAAAGACTTCAAACCAATGGACTGAATTCCTCTGCAGTATATAGCAGAGAGAGACTTAGGGAAAATTATACGAGTTCATCCATTGTGCATTTCATACTTTTCAGGTCAGGTTGCAACCCTTTAGCACAGACTATTTTGGAGCATTTTTATTTGTTCATGACAGTGACCACACTGTGCTGCCAGGCATGCAAAGCACTGCCAGGCTCCGGTTTGGACCTGACCCTGATCTCTTCAAGCCTTCAGGTAGACTCTGCACCCTACAGCCCGCCTCAGCATGGCTCTTATTGAAAGACTTGGCACATTTTATTTTCCATCCTGAGTTCAGGGGACACAGAAAGCTTCAGTTGTTGCTTTCCCGCAATTCAAGAGCAAGATTACGGGTGCTCTTTTCATACATATCTTGCAGACTCATTTCTTCTCTCTTCCATCTGTTGTTTGACTTTTTTGTCTTTATTACATGTTAGCAATCAACAACTAACCCATGGCGGGTTTCTTCCTGTGCGGGGCTCTGAACACGGCATTTCTTGCCGAGGGAGCGTTCCACACGGGTGGCTCCCACTCATGTTGTTCATTGCTGTAAGCAGGACATTCGTGCCAGTCTAACCCTAATGTGATTACTATCCCATTAGCAGCTTTACATATTCATTGATTTGCAGAAGTGTTTTGTATCACCTTAAGCTCCAGAAGCATTGTGACAATGCATTAAAAGGAACAGAAAAGGAAGGATCTTAGGAAGTGTTGTATTTCTTGTTATACTACCTTACCCGGCAAAACAGTAGCTCTCTGAGTCTATCTTGGCTAGTCTGTAACAAAGCCTTTGTTTTTATGAATTGTTATACTGCTAAAAGATCTCATTTTTCTGCAATGTAATAGCCCACATGCAATAACCGAATCTCAAAAAGCACAACATGGAGTAAACACTTTGTAAGGTACCTAAAACACAGTAGCTACCTGATTTTGCTAGCACTTTATTTCAATTTAGGCCAAAGGACAATTTCAAAAGATTCGTTCCTAAGTACACAATTCAGAAAAATATGAGTTACTACTCAGAGCAATATTTTGAATCAGTGCTGTTAGTTGTCTTAGCTGAAATTCAACCTTGATGACATCCAAAGGTCCAATAAAATATTTCGTGGAAGAATCCCATATTTGTAGAACATCATAAAATTGTTCAGCTGCAGCTCCAGGGCCACTGAGAACTGGAGAATGAAGTCTTTCTTTCTGAGGAGTTTCTTATGTCACGGAATGTTTTTCAAACACTTTGTTACCTGAGAAATATCAAACATAACAGATAGTTACATATAATAGTATCTTTGATCTTTGTTAGTAAGACAAAATGTAAGGCTGTTTATTACTAACGAGTTAGGTGCTTATTAGCGTGTTCCAACAGGAAACACTGACAGCGATAGGCAAAAGAAAATGTTCAGTGTTAAATCCACACACACCACATTTCAGCTCCTATTATAGCCTGTGCAATAGGGAAAGGAGAAAATCCTTGCACACAACTATTTTAAAATTATGTATCAGAGCAAGAAAGAGGAGCATTTGTTTGATTTATTATCTACTTTTTCAATAAAGTTCACTTCCAAATAATACTAATGCCTGCCTTTCACATTGTGCTTTTCATTCCTAACTCACAAAGCACCCTCCAAAGGAGGTCAGGATCATTTTACAAAAAACAAACATGAATTGAAGCCACCTCTCTGATGTCCCTGAGTAAGACAGCACAGTCCCCAGCTCTGTTGACCGCTAGTCATAGGAACAAAGGATTAGAAAGGGCATCTTGTGTCATCAAATCCAGCTTCTTACTCTTCAAATCAATTTTGCTATAATAATCTCATACAAGAGTCTTTGGGGTGCGTGATCTCTTACATAAGCTCCTGCAAATGCTCTTTCAAAACCATCATCTCTTGTATATCCTTATCCATCCTGACCCTGTGGTGGGACTCTACCCTATGCCAAGGTGTTACACACCAGTGATTTGGGACCATCACCCTGAAAATGCTCCCAGTCTCAGACACTGGAGAATGAATGGGGTATTTCTTCTCATGTCTGCTCCAATTTTATGCATCTATTGGTGGTCCATCCTAGTAAAAGACCTGTAATAGGTGCCATGACAGACCTGGAAGGTGTTTCTGAAGCAGAGAAATAGAAATGCTGAGAGCCTGACAACTGCAGCGACTGCAGCTGTGAAAACTGTGTGCGAAATCCCCGCATAAACTCATGGCGCAATTGTTATTGCAGTGTTAACTGAAGGCTTGCACTGGCCCCAGATGCTAACGCAAACTGGGCATTTGGGTTTACCCCTGCACATACCTGTCCTTTCATGTAGACATGGACATCCTGGCAAACAACAGAGCCTCAAGTATGCTCAGTCCAATATATTTCCAATGTCCATCACCCCCTTCCTTTTTCAAATAACTACTTACTGGAGGAGTTATTAATGCCTTTCCACCTACACAGCCTAGATACCGAAACTCACACAAAGGCAGCTTTTAAGCTTTGAGGTCACGTTCGAGTTGCTGGTTAGAGTGTCTCTCTGGGCAGTTCTATTATGCAGCAGCTACAGCAATAGGATAACACGATACAAACCTTTGCTAATAATTGAGCGTGAAGTGGGCTTTTTGCTTGGTATCTTCAGTTTTGTACCTTCACTTCAGAGCATGTTTAGAGCTGGCTTCAATACTCGGAAAATTATTTCAGCTTATTAAACACAAAGCTGTTACCCAACTGTTAGACGAGGGCATGGCCCCCGAACTTGTTTCCCGGGGCTGTGTGTGAGGCTTGGATCCTTGCTGCTGTTGTGGCTGCAACTCCCCAGCCGCCTACTTCTTTGTTTGATTGTCTTTCCTCACTGAAACATATGTTTCCCCTTTTGATGGCATTTTGAGCAACAGTTTCCATTGTATGCCCCTCTTGACTGACAGTTTGATGGCAGCCTGTAAATTACTTGGCATGTGTTTTGTGAATCTGCTTGAAGGAGGGTCTGGCTGCTTAGTAAGTGCATCCTTTTGCAGCTTTGGGGGCAAGGGATTAGCACCATTTTAGCACAGGTTTGGGTATAAAAGTACTTGACCACAGTTGATATCATCCTTATTTGAAGCTCAGCATTGCCCTGTACCTCGACACTTTTATCCCAGGTCCTGGGATACAATGTCCATCAGTTATGCTTGGCTTTCCCCGTTTTCCTCTCATACAATGCGACACACAAAGCTTAATGATGAATCAAGAATGGATCAGACTGAAAATACTTGGTATTTGACAGACAGCCCAGGTAAGCATTCAGGCTGCTGGATGTGCAGGTTAAGAGAACATCTGGCCCTCTGTCAGCTTTCTTTGCTAACAGTAACGCATTTGCTGCTTTGCCTTTATGTGGTACAATCTCGTCTGTGTCTCTGGCCACGAAGTTTCTACTGTAGCTATAAATACAGGATCCAAGCAGTGCTGTATGGAATTCGTGTACTCTTTACAGCTGAATTAAATGGCCACCTATAGGGAAATGGAAGTCCAGAAAATGAGGTGTATAATGGTTAGCACAGTGTTACTTACAGCCTCAAAATAGAGCCCTGGAATAGGTGTGAGGGGGACATTATGCTTATGCTGGCCTCCTACAAGAGGGAGACGTTTCACTTATAGCCATAGCTAACTCTATTGCAGCTTTGTTTTCATAAGAATAATGATATGCTTCAACCAGAAAAACAATCAACCTCGATGCTGAGGCTGCTGTGCATTAGCACATCACATTTGTTTGGGGAAGTGTTTTGCCCTAAGGGTGGGTATGACTACTGTACAGTCACTGCACTTCTTCTGGCTGTTTACATCTTCCCTTGAAGACATAATTTAACTCCTGTGCATAAACCTTCTCCCTGCTGCAGAGGTGGTGGCTTTAGATGTTTTACACTTCAAAAATACCAGCATGGGCCAGATTATGTCTGTCTGTTGGATTTCTGTTGATATTAACTTTCCTTGCATTTGATTGAAATGACAAAAAGATTACTTTATATGTACTTACTGCAGAAAAAAGAGAATTTTGGGTGGAAAAGCACAGACCCTATGATCTGATCCACCTTCTCTTTGCTATTTCCAACTACTTAAAGCATAATGTCACACTGAAACGCACACTTGGAGTGCTGCATTCTCTTCTCCTGACAGATTGTTATGATATTTTCCAAGGTGACCTTCATAAAACATGTTTCTTTTGAAGCTTATATTTCACTTTCAGGTCATAACAGTCTCACACAGACAAGAAAACTGTCAGCTCCTGCTTTCTAATTAATGGTTCTTGGAGGCTTCTGAGTGGGGGATATAATTAATAGCACTTAAGTCTGGAGTGCAGCGAAATCTATAGCCGATTACTAGGATGTGTATTTACTTAGGGATTATATGCAAACAGCTCCTAAGTGCAGCCATGAACAGCTCTCGACAATGTTCTCTGGAAAGTCCCCAGGACCAGGCACCACCTTGAGTCTAACTAACTCCAGTGTAAGCTCTCCAAAAATTGCCCTGCTCATAAAGCAAGGCTCCCGCAACTGAGGGGTCCCTTCCTGCTGTACTCCTCTCCCCTGCTCCCGTTCCCCATACCAGAGTCCACAGCTTGTTGTGTTTCCTATGACTGCGTGGTGATTCTGCTTGCCAACAGGCTGCCTACAGTGGAGGAGCATCTATTGCAGAAAATACCTCTGGCCACGTCTGTGTTGTCACTGTGGCAGCCACCCAGGAGACAACCTGCTCTGTGGCCCATACTGCCCAGCTACGGCATCTTCTGGGGCAGGCTGGCTGCATTCTCACTGCACGGCATGTGTCCCAGATCCACTCTGTGGATCTGCTCTGAGGCATAATCATTATTTTGTGTTTTTATTCAGTTTAAAGTACCAGAAATAATGGGAGGGCTTTTCTTGCAGTAAAGCAACCAAAGAAGGGTGTTGCAAGCCATCTTGTCATACTTGCCTAAATTTAAGGAAAGCGATGGGATTGCTCTGGTGCTCACTCTTATGCAAGCAGCATGGATTGTCAGAGGTGCCGGAGCAAAACCAGATGCAAGCCAAATTGCCAGCTTAAATTCCCTCTGGTCAGCTGCTGCTAACAGTGGTAATTTCCCTGCTGAAGTCAATAGAACAGCATCTTTTCACACATGCTGAGATCTTGGTGCAGAAGAGGCAGCTGTGAGGCAGGGTGAGTGCTCTCAAAGGATGAGATCGTCTCTCTTTCACAGTGGGGTGAAAAAAATGAATAAAATTCATATTCTCTGACAAAGTTGAAAAGACTGTATTCTCCAGAAACACTGCTAGACTGGGGATGAAGGGGAGAATTGACATTGGAAATCCTGCACCACTGTGCAGCCTGCATTATTTGGAGAGACTTTTAAATGAATTTTGCATGTTGAATCACACAAAATATTCAGATGGTTAAGCAATTAAAAGCGATTGAATGTTTGTAACTCAAAAAGCACTAGGCAACAGAATATCACTGTCAACTCCTTTATGCAAAGGGACGTTTTGATATCATACTTAAGACTGACTACTTTTCTAATGGCATAAAAGTATTACTTCAGTTATGCATAAAATAGGAAAACTTCTACTGAAACTTGTGCAGCCTGGTTCTTTCTTCAGAAACAACAACACAGAGTGAAACTGCCTTTGAAGAGAAACATTTTTCATATACTATCTGAAGGTTAGTAACTCTTAATCTTTAGCCTTTTTGCTGGCACGTGTAATTTAAAATGCACAAAACAGACTATCAAAACATCCAGCTATAGATAGTTAGAAAATTTAAAAGGTGCATCTGAAAATAGGAAATTGGAAATTAAGATGCTTCATCAAATCTTACTCTTTGAGTAAAGATCCACTGTGGATCCACCTCAAAGAGCGACCAGTTATCAAACACAGCATACGACAGCCAACACTGAACGAAGAATGGCTCCTAAAGAGGTCAAATCTTGGTGCTACTAAGCAAGAGAGTGACTAACTGGGACAACTATATATTAAATATCCTTTCCACAGAAATTTTTTTTCCTTTCCTCGCCCTCCTCCAGAGCCACATGAAGTTCTGCTGAACTTCGGCTCTGCAGACACAGCGCCGTGAGCAGCCCTGCAGACCCGGCACATGCTGGGGGTGTTCAAGAAGTGACAAGTCCTTTGCCATAGTTTAACCCCAGCTGGCAACTGAGCACCACACAGCTGCTCGCTCACCCCTCCCTGCCCCCCGTGGTGGGATGGGGGAGAGAGTCGGAAGAGTAAAAGTGAGAAAACTCGTGGGCTGAGATAAGAACAGTTTAATAATTGAAATAAAGTAAAATAATAATAGAATATAAAAAGCAAGTGATGCACAATGCAATTGCTCACCACCTGCCAACCGATGCCCAGCCAGTCCCCAAGCAGCGGCCCCCCCGGCCAGCTTTTCCCTAGTTTATATATTGAGCATGATGTCCCATGGGATGGAATGTCCCTTTGGCCAGTTGGGGTCAGCTGTCCTGGCTGTGCCCCCTCCCAGCTTCTTGTGCACCCCCAGCCTTCTCAGTCGGTAGAGCATGGGAAGCTGAAAAGTCCTTGACTAGTGTAAACAGTACTTAGGAACAACTAAAACATTGGTGTGTTATCAACATTATTATCCTCCTAAATCCAAAACACAGCACTGCACCAGCTACTAGGAAGGAAATTAACTCTATCCCAGCCAAAACCAGGGCAGTATCCACCCCTTATTCTATACCACCTACATCATGCCCAGGTCCCACACTTTTCAATACGTTCCAATTAATCACCACCACTTTTCCTGTCTTTTGATATATACACACAGATATCATTCCCTTAATCTATGGGCCATCCCTAAAAAACGTTCGTTGAGTTCATTTAGTCCACGACTTTGGGCTCCATCTGTCATAACAGTCCTTCAGGGCAGAAGAGATGGTGTGTGGTGTTGGACTGTTGCATGCTGAACCCAGTTCTGGTTCCATTATCACTGCACTTTGCTCAGTTTTCATCAAAGTTTATTCTTCATTAATCTGGCTGATTCTTACTGTAATACCATTGATATGGCATATAGCCACCATAGAAGTGATAATATACAGTATTATATAGCAATTAACATCATACAATTTAATTCATTGGCTATTCTCACCCAAAATCAAATCCCCTTGAGGTACACATTGGACTTCCCCATCCTCCTGCATTACCCACCAAGTGCACCCAGGTCCTTGAGCAAAAGCAATCCCACAGATGGGTTTGCCTTTGCCCGAGGCAGGAATAACCCAGACTGTCTTCCCCAGCATATTTTCTTACGGGCACGACAGGGACTTTATCCCCTTCTACAGCACGTAAAAGTTTTGACTGGGCAGGGCCAGCCCGATTGGCAGATCCCCTCGTGTTGACTAACCGGGTGGCTTTTGCTAAATGTGTATCCCAATGTTTGAACGTCCCACCACCCATTGCTCTCAGCGTAGTCTTTAACAGTCCATTGTATCGTTCGATTTTCCTGGAGGCTGGTGCATGACAGGGGATGTGATACACCCACTCAGTGCCGTGCTCTTTGGCCCAGGTGTCTATGAGGTTGTTTCGGAAATGAGTCCCGTTGTCTGACTCAATTCTTTCTGGGGTGCCATGTCGCCAGAGAACTTGCTTTTCAAGGCACAGGACAGTGTTCCGGGCAGTGGCATGGGGCACGGGATATGTTTCCAGCCATCCAGTGGTTGCCTCCACCATTGTAAGCACGTGGCGCTTGCCTTGGCAGGTTTGTGGGAATGTGATATAATCAACCTGCCAGGCCTCCCCATATTTATATTTCAGTCATCGTCCTCCATACCAGAGAGGCTTTAGCTGCTTGGCTTGCTTGATTGCAGCGCATGTTTCATGTTCATGGATAACCTGTGCAATAGTGTCCATGGTCAAGTCCACCCCTCAATCACGAGCCCATCTATATGTTATATTGCATCTCTTCCTTGATGGCCTGAGCTGTCATGGGCCCACCGAGCTATAAACAGTTCACCCTTATGCTGCCAGCCCAGATCCAGCTGAGCCACTTCAATCTTAGCAGCCTGATCCACCTGCTGGTTGTTTTGATGTTCTTCAGTGGCCTGACTCTTGGGTACGTGAGCATCTTTGCACATGACGTACTTTTACAACCAGCTTTGCTACCCGGGCAGCAATATCTTGCCACAATGCGGCAGCCCAGAGGGGTTTGCCTCTGCATTGCCAGTTGCTCTGCTTCCATTGCTGCAACCACCCCCACAGGGCATTTGCCACCATCCACGAGTCAGTATAGAGATAAAGTACTGGCCATTTTTCTCCTTCAGCAATATCTAAAGCCAGCTGGATGGCTTTCACCTCTGCAAACTGACTCAATTCACCTTCTCCTTCAGCAGTTTCTGCGACCTGTCGTACAGGACTCCATACAGCAGCCTTCCACCTCCAATGCTTTCCCACAAGACAACAGGACCCATCAGTGAACAGGGCATATTGCTTCTTATTTTCTGGTAGTTCATTATACAGCGGGGCCTCTCCACAACGTGTCACCTCCTCCTCTGGCGATATTGCAAAATCTTTGCCTTCTGGCCAGCCCATGACCACTTCCAAGTTTCCTGGGTGACTGTGGCTTCCTATTCGAGCCTGTTGTGTGATCAGTATGACTTATTCCTCGTAGCATCAGTTATATGATGTGTGGAGGGGACCCTCCCTTTGAACATCCAGCCCAGCACTGGCAGTCGGGGTGCGAAGAGGAGCTGTGCTTCAGTGCCGATCACTTCCAAAGCAGCTCGAACCCCTTCATATGCTGCCAATATCTCTTTTTCAGTTGGAGTATAGCGGGCCTCGGATCCTCTGTATCCCCGACACCAAAACCCTAGGGGTCGACCTCGAGTCTCCCCTGGTGCTTTCTGCCAGAGGCTCCAGGTAGGGCCATTCTCCCTGGCTGCGGTGTAGAGCACATTTTTTACATCTTGTCCTGCCCAGACAGGCCCAAGGGCTACTGCGTGAACTATCTCCTGCTTAATTTGTTCAAAGGCTTGTCATTGCTCAAGGCCCCATTTGAAATCGTTCTTCTTGGTCACTTGATAGAGAGGGCTTACAATCGGACTGTAATTTGGAATATGCATTCTCCAAAAACCCACGACGCCTAAGAAAGCTTGTGTTTCCTTTTTGCTAGTTGGTGGAAACATGCCTGTTGATCACATCCATTGGGATCTGATGACGTCCATCTTGCCATTTTATTCCTAAAAACTGGATCTCCTGTGCAGGTGCTTTGGCCTTTCTTTGTTTTATGACAAAACTGGCTTTCAGAAGGATTTGGACTATTTTCTTCCCTTTCTTAAAAACTTATTCTGCTGTGTTGCCCTACATGATGATGTCATCAATGTATTGCAGGCATTCTGGAGCCTCACCCTGTTCCAGTGCAGTCTGGATCAGTCCATGGCAAATGGTAGGGCTGTGTTTCCACCCCTGGGGCAGTCGGTTCCAGGTGTACTGGACGCCCCTCCAAGTGAAAGCAAACTGGCCTGCACTCCGCTGCCAAAGGGATTGAGAAAAACGCATTAGTGATATCAGTTGTGGCATACCACTCGGCTGCCTTTGACTCCAGTTCATGTTGAAGTTCTAGCATATCTGGCACAGCAGCACTCAGCAGTGGCGTGACTTCATTCAGGCTGCAACAGTCTACTGTTAGTCCCCACTCTCCATTAGACTTCCACACTGGCCATATGGGACTGTTAAAGGGTGAGTGAGTCTTGCTGATCACTCCTTGGCTCTCCAGTTGACGAATCAGTTTATGGATGGGAATCAGGGAGTCTCAGTTGGTGCGATATTGCTGCTGGTGCACCGTTGTGGTGGTGATCGGCACCTGTTGTTCTTCGACCCTCAGCAACCCCACAACAGAAGGGTCCTCCGAGAGACCAGGCAAGGTAGACAGCTGTTTAATTTCTTCCGTCTCCAAGGCAGCTATACCAAAAGCCCACTGGTACCCTTTTGGGTCCTTAAAATACCTTCTCGTGAGGTAGTCTATGCCAAGGATGCACGGAGCCTCTGGGCCAGTCACAATGGGGTGCTTCTGCCACCCATTCCCAGTTAGACTCACTTCAGCCTCCAATACAGTTAGCTGTTGGGATCCCGCTGTCACTCCAGAAATACAGATGGGTTCTGCCCCTTTATAGCTTGATGGCATTAGGGTACACTGCACCGGTGTCCACTAGAGCCTTATACTCCTGTGGGTCCGATGTGCCGGGCCATTGAATCCACACAGTCCAGTAAACCCAGTTATCCCTTTCCTCCATCTGGCTGGAGGCAGGGCCCCTCTAGTCCTCGCCATAGTATTCGTTACTCACTTCTTGTAAATGCAAGTCAGAAATCTCTTCATTAAGATCAGAAGTAAGATCAGCCCTTCTACTCTGTCTGAGGAACTGCTCACTGGAAACTGGAGCAGCAATTTTACTGGAAGAACCCCCTTTTGTGATTGTTTTTCCTTGCAACTCATGTACCTGTGCCCCTAGGGTTGAGGTAGTTTTTCCATCCCACTTCCTCATGTCCTCTCCATGGTCATGCAGGTAAAACCACAGGGTGGCCCATGGTGTGTACCCTCTATATCCTCTCTCTTGAGCAGAGGGACGCTGACTCCTAATATCTGAGATACTGGTCTGTGCAAGTGAGGAGCAGGACATATCCTCTTTGAGCTGCTGGACTTCCTGGGATAGTTTCTCCACAGCCGAGATGAGCGAGAAAGCAATATTTTCTTCGCATTCCTGGAGTTGGCCAGCCAATTCATCCACTGTTGGTCCCTCTTCATCTTTCCAGGTCAGTATTGCCAATGAGTTGGCATACGACGCTGGTGCGCTTTGTACCAACTTCCTCCACATGGGTTGTATGCACTGGACTTCATCTGGATCTTTGGATAACTGCTTGTTGTCCAGGTCACGATAAATCACCTCCAGCACGGCTAAAACCCTCAGGTACTAGATACCTCTCTCCATGGTGGTCCATTTGCCTGGGCGATATATAACATCTTCCTTAAAGGGATATTTTTCCTTCATACCTGACAGTAGTCACCTCCAGAGGCTGGGGGTTCGTGCCCCTTTTCCAATTGCTTTGTCAATGCCCCCTTCCCTAGAAAGGGATCCCAGCTGCTTGGCTTCCATCCCTTCCCTTTCTCATTCCAGGCTACTGGCCCCATTATCCCAGCATCAGAGCAGCCAGGTGACAGTGTGTTTGCCTGGATGACAACTGAAATCTTTTCGCATGTGTTGCAGCTCACTCAGGGATAGGGATCGCGTGGTTTCCATCTTGTTTATGAGTTCTTCCTCTTCTTCCTCCTCTCCTCATGACGGCCCTACTTTTTCATCATCCCTTACTAAACGAGCTGATTTTTGCTTCCAACATTTCTTCTTGGGTATAGGGGTGACTGATACCAGCACGGGCTGGTTCTCTGGTTCAACTGCAGTACCTGTTGTGGGAGTTGGAGTATCCGCAGTGCCTGCCGTCGGGGTTGGAGTAGCCGCAGTGCCTGTAGCTGGGGTTGGAGTAGCTGCAGTGCCTGTTGTTCTGTCGTCAGATCCAGAGACCTTCTCTTCCCCTTGAGGGTACTGAATAGTGTTGAACAGGGCTCGGTAGGCATGGGCCAGGCCCCAGCACATTGCAGTGATTTCTGTCTCCCTAGAATTGCCGGGTTGACAGCATACTTTTTCCAAATATTCTACTAATTTTTCAGGAGTCTGCACTTGTTCAGGGGTGAAGTTCCAAAAACACTGAGGTGCCCACTGTCCTAGGCATTTGCCCATCCTATCCCACACACCCTGCCACTCATAACTATCCAGCCTTGGGGCAGATCTCTGGATGATATTCTTAAATGCTTATTAACCTTAGACAAAACTGAAACAATATTCCCAAGAAATACCAATAGAAGTATCTTAACTACCCAAGGATGTTCAAGATACTGAAAAGTTGTTGTAATGAAGGAGGAAACATCATAGAAGAAGGTAGTGAAGGTGCCATTCTGTATTTCCTCCATAAAAAACCTCTCAGAGGAAGAAGTATAATTGCTAATTGTCTCCATGAGACGGTACCCGAAGTACAGTAATGGCTTCAGTACAAAGCTCAAATACCAGATTGAACTCAAGGCCAGTGTTTTAATAACAAATCTCCCAGGCAAAACATCACTAATCACTGCAGAGCACAGCAAACTGCAAAAACCAACACCAATCTTTAACATGTACAGCAAAGAGCATGGTGTACATCAGATAAACTAATATCGAGAACAGATGAATCAATATTGTGACCTACAACTGTTAACAGATATAAATTCCTTAATACGCTCTGGTTAATCTGTTATTATCTCAAACCGTTTGTGCCCCACATTGGGCGCCAAAAAGGATTGCTGTGGTTTAACCCCAGCTGGCAACTGAGCACCACACAGCTACTTGCTTACTCGCCCCTGCCCTCCACGGTGGCCTGGGGGAGAGAATCGGAAGAGTAAAAGTAAGAAAACTCGTGGGTTGAGATAAAAACAGTTTAATAATTGAAATAAAGTAAAATAGTAATAGTAGTAGTAGTAGTAGTAGTAATAATAATAATAATAATAATAATAATAATAATAATAGAATATAAAAAGCAAGTGATACACAGTGCAATTGCTCACCACCTGCCAACCGATGCCCAGCCAGTCCCCGAGCAGCGGCCCCCCCGGCCAGCTTTCCCCCAGTTTATGTACTGAGCATGACGTCCCACGGTAAGGAATGTCCCTTTGGCCAGTTGGGGTCAGCTGTCCTGGCTGTGCCCCCTCCCAGCTTCTTGCTGGCAGGGCATGAGAAGCTGAAAAGTCCTTGACTAGTGTAAACAGTACTTAGCAACAACTAAAACATCAGTGTGTTATCAACACTATTCTCATCCTAAATCCAAAACACAGCACTAAACTAGGAAGAAAATTAACTCTATCCCAGCTGAAACCAGGACACCTTCTAATAAGATGGGATACAGTGGCGTGGGGACATGCAGTGAAAGACCAGAAACACGTGCAAAACACAAATTCACGCACTGATTTCAGTTTCATCGCTCTAGGCAATTGTACACACAAATGAACTATTTTAAGACAAGTGTTTTCTTAAGGGTGTAAACTTCACAAGGCTAAATAGGGTTCATTTCTTTAAGCAAGTAGCTGGATATTTCTGATCATCTGGGGACTGGTGTAGAAACACTCAGCTGTGGCTACCCAACCGGCCAAGAGGGATCAGCACCAGCAAATGTAGTAGGGAGAGAATCAAGAGCTTCTTGCCTTGTTCAAGTATTTCTTAGGAAAAAGTCACCTGCAAGTCCTTCTTGATCAAATAGTCTATAAATACAGGTAAAAGGTGCTACTGTACCTAGTCAAGTCATACAGGAGTTGTGACAGTTGGTGAAGGACTTGTGATAAATGTAAGGGTAGCTGGGAAAGCTCTGAAACACAGCTCAGTCTGTCCAGGCTAATCTAGCTGAGCTGAGCTTCTTTGAACAAAACACTTAAGGAGAAAAATAATGCATGAGGCCTTAAAAATTGCCATTTATTGGCTCCAGAACACCCACATTCAGCTCTTTCTGACTTTCCCTGTGCCGCATGAAAAAACTCAAGTCAGATAGCATCCAGGTAAACTTATAAATGGCAAAATAAATCCTTTGTAGGTGAAAAACAAAAATAGCTTTGAAGAAGGATGCATATAACCTTGTTAATTTGCCAAAAGTTTTCAATCTTCATCACTTTAGAAGCAAGGTTAAGAGAGTAGATAAAGGTTGAGAAATTCAGAAGGTGCTCAGATATACCTTTATCTCAGGTTCAGAGCCTTAAACCTCAGAAGCAAAACAATGTCAGGGAGAAGAGATTGACAGTGATGCCTTGTGTTGGGAATCAAGGGTTGGAAGGACTGCCTGTACTAGGCAAAATACTCTCATGATAATGATGCCAGTAATATTTAATTTACCAGTCTGTTCTAGGAAAGGTAATGACCTTAATATCATGGCAAACTTATCTAGAGGTCATCCATGCAGACACACGCTGATTTATTTTCATAATAAATGAAAATAAAAGTCCAGCCACATGAATTTGCTTGCAGGAATGAATTTATACCATCTATCCAGCTTTGTGTTTAGTATCAGAAGAGCCTAAGAACATTTTATTGATATGTAGGGATTTAATTCCAACCCCTTTGAGAATCTCTGCAGAAAAGCAGTTCAAATTCATTTCTAACCAGACCAAAAAAAACCCGACCCAAACCCAACCAAATATATAATGGGGAACAACATCACACTGGAATAGGGATGTGCCATTTTATCCCAAGTACTGTTCATTTGCTGCTGTGCCATAGACGAAGTACTACATAATGCCTCTGTTAGTAGAGAAGAGTGCTTACATATGCATTACTTAAGGGTATGCTCTTTCTGGCTGAGTAATTCATTTTTGAGAAACATATTTCTGAGAAGGTGAAAAGTGAGTGTCTAAATACAAATCCAGCAGCCACTGTGGAAACTTGACTTTGTAGTCCAAAACCTGCTGCTCCAAACCCTGGAGGTCCTAGGTCCCAGATGCCGAGGACAAGTTTCTTTCACAGATGGGAATTACATGTGTTACACAGCTTTCTCTGTGCCAGTCCACAGAAGTGTTGGCACAGCTAATTTGACTGGAGAAGAGAAGAGCGTGGTCATAATGCAAGAAAAAATGGAAAGGAAAGAGTCTGATGAACCAGCCGAAATGGAGATGACAGAATGGCACGGGAGATGAGAGCTGCCACTTAAGTGTGCCACGCGCACACTGTGTAGTTTAGCTCAAGATTTCTCAAGCTGGGCTGCAAGCAGTGAGTCACAGGCAGAAAGAAGGGATATTTATGGGATTTTGGTTCTTTGGAGGAAAAAATATGAAACAGTCAGAAATGACAGAGAAATGAGAGTGCTGGATGATAGGAAACAACATATGGGGAACAGAGGAGAGGGAGCTTTTGGCATCATTGCTGCAGCGTACATCTCAGTGTAACTCATATTGATCTCCGGGGGCCAGTTCATTCCTACTGGAAGAATCTGGCTTCTGGGACTCCAGGTACAAAATGAAAACCTCTCAATTTCTAGAGCACCAATGTTAGTGCTTGCCAAGTGTTTTCTCTTTTCTATTCCTCCCTGCAAATATTTTTTTTTTTTTTTAGGGCCAGTGGAAGATTTAGCAGAACAGGCAGTTTTCCAGCAGGCTTAATTTTGAAAGTTGAAGTGATCAGATGATTTAAGATTTGCCAGATGAAGTTAGCATTCGCTTATCCACTCTATTGTCTGAATTCTGCTGGGATTTTGTATGTATAGGTGCATACGCATATCTGTGTGTACACAGACACAGCAGTTTTTAACTCATCATAGAGGTACCAAGGCTATTTTCTGTTCTAAAAACACAGGGAGTATATATGTTAGGTTAGACATTCCTCTTAAGTAACTGCTCATGATTCTGATTTCCAGATATGTTATTTTTTGCTGTCTGGAAACTAAATGCTCTAGGATGGTGCTGATTTGTTCAAGAAGGAGCATATTATCTCAGCCACTGCTGGAGTGCTGTGTCATTTTGGAAGCAACACAAACCTAAGAGCTTTCACTTCTTTTGTTCCATTCTACATATTCTCCCGCTGTCCTTAAGAAGCCTATGGAGGACTGAACAGAGTTTTGGCTGTTGCAGGAGTAAGTTAATATGTAAATAACTACCTTTAATCTTCCCAAAAATACTTCTTCAGAATTGCTGCTTCAGCTGCCATTTCTTCTTCTGTCCTCCACTTGTCAGGGGAATCCTCTTTGTCATGTTGCTGCAACTTTTTTGAGGGAGGAAGAAGAAAAAAAAAAACAGTTTGTTGGTATTTTTTTCCAGTTTTATTGTCAAATTCAGGGTATGCCTGTATGCAACTAATCTATTCCACATGTTCACAGGATGAAGGGACCTGGTGATGAAGGGTGAAGGTTACCGGTTTAGAGTGGTGACAGTAGTTAACTGGCTCTGATGGATTTATGATGATAACGCAAGGGGCCAGGGTGTTTGATAGGCAGTCACAGAGTTCACCTTTGTGAGTTGATGGTCGGATACCTTGCGAGTCTTTGATGCACAGCTGGTAGGTAATAGGATAACAAACACACTCAGGTATTTTGAAGTGCCCATTACATCCGTGGAGCGAGCTAGGCAGAAGCTGCCTGGACACCTTGTCAGTAATTAATGTAAAATTTTCTCTCTGGCTTTTCCTCTCCCCATCAAAGACCTATTGTGATAACAAGGCCCTGTTGCTGCTATTTTCCACCAGAAGTTTATACCAGTAGTTTTCAGAAGAGATACATTCCCTCCCTGCATGCAAGTTATTAGTCCTTCCTTGCCCTTGTTGAAAGTGAGACACATCCCTAGTCTAGAAACAAAACTTGTTCTTTTAAGCACAACTATATTTCATTAGTGATTTAGTGGGGAAAAATATCAAAAGTATGTGAAACAGTTAATTTTTGCATCTAGCTTGCATAATATGCGCACAAAAATAAGTTCTATCCCATATGCAGTAAGTATTAGGTGTTATTATCTCAGACATGACAATTTCAAACACATACTTTGCCTCTCTGGAAGAAGGGAGCAGCTGATGATTTTGCTGCTCTCCAGAAGAAGGGAGTTCTATTTTATGGTAAATATGTGCCAGCACTTGAGTGACTATTTGTACACGTCCTCTCAAAGAATGCCTGCCACTCATCAAGGGAAGACTACATTTACAACAGACAGCAGAAATATTTGCATTAACAACTTCAGTATTGAGATATCCAGTGTGTCTCTAGGTACAGAGCACAGCACAGATTGTATTAACAGCATCAGTACTTCTGAGGAAAATTATAATATCAACTTTTTGTTAATGTCACAAAGTTGGAAACTAATGAATTTACACCTTTTATTCGTGGACAATTTTAATGCAGAAGATGAAGCAGTGAAAATCAAAGATGAAGCAATACTGAACCTGCCAAGCAACCTGCATTACTGTATATGGCATATTTAGCAATAAACTAGGATTATTAGTATACATCCAACTCACAAATACTTTTATTTGTGCTGTGTTTCTCCTACTCTGAATTTTGCTGCCAGCTATAGTCCTATGTAGTTTTACATTCTGCAGCACAGATTTCTTCCTGCTCAGCAGATGAAGCTGCATTAGAAAGCTATTTCCTTTCATGCCAATACGATACAGTAGCTGTAGGCAAATTAAAGTGTATTACTGTTCAACTAGTAGAGGACTAATCTTCATCATTACATTAGCTCTAGGTGTGTTATAAATCCATCTTGTAATAATGCTACAGTATCGTGGAGAAAGATTTAAAAGCCATGAACAGGTACAGTGTATACATTGTCACACACATCCTTTGTGTCCATGTGCCTGCTCTCACCCACTGTACACACCTATATGGTGTATAGGTACCACAGCTGAGCTGGCAGTGAGAGGGAGTTACAGGAAACAGCATACATCATCCTGTACTCTCCATGGACTGCGAGCGCTTACACTTCACAAGAGGATGCACCAGGACGAGCCAAGTGGTGGTAAATCAATTGTCTGTCTGAGGCGTGAGTTGTTTTTCTAAAAAAGCAATGTCTTGCTCATTCGACCTAGCATCAGCAGGAGATATAGCAGGCAATGGCTAGAAGGCAAGGGAGGGCAGCCCCTGTTCCTCAAGGTCTCCTTGGTTAACCTGCAAGAAGTGCTTTTAGTGACGTGATTTGTCTGCTGTTCTCCCTTGCTGTCCTGTTTCTGTGCAACCCAGGTGAGAGCTGACTCCAGGAGGAGACTAGTAAAGTGGGGATTTGACTTGTAGTTTTTATTTTTATTTTCCCTGTTCAAAGAAACTGAAGTGAACAGTAATAAGGAGGCATATCCTGAAATGGTTGTTGTTGTCTAAATTAAAACTGTGTGAAGTCGCAGACCATGGTGACTTCTCAAAGCTGGCAAAGGAGAGGGTTTCTTTTGCTACATAACTGCTAACCTTTAAAAATAATCAATCTTTGACTTAAGGTTAAAACAGATG
The DNA here is from genome assembly GCF_965638725.1 of Aptenodytes patagonicus. Lineage (NCBI taxonomy): Eukaryota > Metazoa > Chordata > Aves > Sphenisciformes > Spheniscidae > Aptenodytes > Aptenodytes patagonicus. The sequence continues at coordinate 15,222,636 of NC_134956.1, forward strand.
TATGGGGAGCAGTAATGAATTCTGAAACTTACCTGGAAATCCAGCCTACTTCAGCAGCCCTGGCTCCTGGTACACAGCCCGCAGTACTGCACAGCAAGCCCCAGCCTGGCACGAAAGCGCTCAACACAGCCTTACCGTGCTCTGCTGCGCTACGCGTTCACGCGCATCTCATACTGAAAAGATGTATCCACATTTTGTGGACACACTGGGTATGACGAACAACACACTGCAGTGTTAAATCACTGCCATCGCCAATGTATTCATTGTTCAACTGACTTACAGATTAATATTATTTCAGTATAGAATTGCTACGTCTACCCAAACAGGATCCCAGAACTATTCTGTATTCAAACCTCTTGCTGTGTCAGTAATGCCTGAAGTGCAATAAGCAGTTATCACCCCAATGCCGCTTAGTTTCTGATATTATCTAACCACCACTGTGGAGATTTGGAAAACTGCCTCTGGTGGCTGCCTACCCTTCTCTGCTACCGCCATCCTGCAGCTCCACTACAGACCAAACTATACAGCTAGCCACTTTGAAGCACAATACTTAAATTATGGATAACCTTGCTGGAGGATGTTCTGGATGCTAAACATTATGCAGGTTCAAGATCAACAGCACCAATAAATGGAAGATAAATAAATTAAGGGCTGCTGATACCACCTGTAGTTCAGACATTCTGCATGCCACAAATTAATGGAGGCTGGAGAGCACAGTGGAGGCACGTCTCTGCACCTGCCTGGTTCTTCAAATCTTCTCTTAGCATCTGCTAGTGGTCTCCAATGGTGACAAGATATTGGGATCATGGATGGGTTTGGTTTCAGCTAGTTTTTCATGTGTTCTTATGTAAAGTACTTTTCAACCAAGTTCAGATCTCCATGTGAGGGCCTCAGTAAGCGAGAGCTACTTTATTTAAACTTTTTTTTTTTTTTTTTTAAAAAAGAGGCTAAGACAGTCTCCATAGTATTTTGGCTGAGTTGGAAAGCTACTTTCAGGGAAGAAGAACATACATATTTCAGTATTAAATTGTATTGATTTAGAATTCAGGTGGGAAACAAACGTAACAGTCGATACTTGTTTCTAAGGGACTTCTGTGCCTTGGAGTGTGTTCATATTCACACGCATATGCAAGTCCCAACCGTGCATCTTTACAAACATCTGACATGCTATTGAAAGTTTGGTTTATACAGGGGAAGCAATGCTCTCCTGCACCTGAGGAACACTCCAAGGTTCTGCTCAAAGCAAAGGGAAAAAAATACCTCTATTTGCCAGCTATCCTTCTGTAAAAACTAGTGATTTCCCCTTGTTTTTTTCCCAGTCAGAAAAAGCTGGAGAACTTGAGGTGACATCCTTACTCAGATAGAGATATTCAAACACAGACTAGCTTGAAGTCTGTGATACTTTCTGTACAACAATTTGACTTCTGCAAGCTCTGAAAAGAAAAAAAAAATCTTATCCAGAGGCCCACATCATCTGCCTGACATGATTTTCTGAGAAACACATTTTGCCCAGATTTCCCTGATGGAGATTAACTGATCCACATCCTCTCAAAAACACTTTTGCTACCTTCTCCATGGTTCCTGGGACAGGGCTTCCATATTACCCAAAGGCCCCTAAACAACAACCGTTGCCCTTCTTGCAATGAACGCTTCTAGAAGAAATCGCTCACCTTCAGAATCCCTTCCCAAGCAAATATGTGCATTTCCAGTTGCGATGAGCAGCTGCTATTTCAAGTGAGATGAAAATAGCACATGGTGAGGTTACAAGAGTCAATTCTGTGCAAAACACTGAAGTAAAGGGGACAGATTTTGCTCAGGCTCTTTCAGGGACATCCATGGGGTGATGGGGCCATCACCAAGGGCTTTTGCAGAGCTCTGGAGGCACACTGGGCTCTCTTAACAAGCACTCTTTGGTAAGTAATGGAAGACTTGTGTCCCCTGAAGCCCAGGTCCCCCACAGACGTGGAGCAGGAGAAGAGTGGGGAGAACAGCCTGTTCTCAGCAATGTTATGGTAATGTTAGCCAAAGTTGGTCAAATACAGACTAAAATGTACAATCCCTACACTAAGTGAAAGAAAGAAGAATTAGGAAGCTATAATGATTAAAAAAAAAAAAAAGATATAAGCTTTGGGTGAGCCTGGCAAGAACAGAGACAATGAATACCAAACGACAAGGGATGGATCTCCATGGTGTTTCATATTGACATGAGCTTCTCTATCTTCTAACTCTAACCAAATACTTCTGTTCCAGGCTGCACCCCAGGAAGGAAGCAGCATTTCTTGGTATCTGGACAGCAATTCCTCCTGCAGGACATAGCACAGGTGCTGGAAGCAGGGTCTGCCTACACGCAGCCTTGCATCACTGCAGGCCAGAGTGCGTACCAAGGCACAGACAGGGCAGGTGGCAGTCTATAAAACCTTTTCCGTAGAGCTCCAAGCTAGTTACCATTTTAAAACTGCTAGTACTTTGCCTGTTTTCATAAAAGAAAGGTGATGCAAAAGCACCACACCAGATACACAAGATGTTCTACTGCAAAACTCAGAAAGCCCCAAATTCTCTGAAGCTACACCCGTTGTTGTATTACAGGAGTGTCTCAGAAACGTAAGCATTAACAAAAAGGTAAGCAACCAGATTAGCGTAGCTCAGATAACTATGAAAGGAGAGCATGAACATTTCTTTTAGACAATCTCTATTATGCTACCTTTTTCTTTTAATATTCTGAACAAGCACTGAGACACACATTAGTCAATTCTCTAATCGCAGTTGCCCAGCAAATTACACACTGTACCTGTTCAACATTCTTCAAGCACTAAGACTCTTGTTTATAACTTAGTACATCTTCTTGCCTTGCAGTACAAATAAATGCACTATTTCTAAGATATGCCCTTCTTCAAGCAGATCATTACCGATGTCTGACTTCTTGGGCTTCCTGATAAATTATCCTCTTTTTTCACCTCAAGCAGAAAATGCTCTTCCACCAATAATCTATGACTGTCAGTCTTGATTACTTGTAAACAGTGAAGCTCTTTGAATATTTCTGCTTGTGAAAAGCGTTCATTTTCTCACTCATGTCTCCCAGTGTGAGATGCTGGCAGACCTGACAGCTGTGCTTTATGTTATTTTATTAAAGTTGTTAGTGCTGCAGAATGGTCTACGTTTTTATCACTGCAATTCTTAAGGGAAACACAATATTGTTTTATAACACATTCGCACCAGGGAACCTCTCCTTCTTGCCCTTTGTGGAGGAGCCCAGAATTCTCAGTGCTGCAGACTACAGGGGACCTGGGTCTAGGTCTGGCTGTTGCTTGAAGTAACATCTATATTATGGTTTGTTCTACTTACGCCATAACACCAGCAGAAAAGCAATGTGTGCTAATATAGAGCACTAGCCAAAAGTATTTGGAAAAAAGCTTTTACAGTAGTTAGCACTATTCTCACTCTCCATGAATATTTACTGTTGATAGTTAAGAGTTTATAACCTCCAAAGCATTTAACTAAAAGAAAAATCATAGCAATAGAGACTAATTATACCAAACTGCTGCAACACAACAAAACTGCCTTGGCGATTATAAGATAGAATATTATCAAAACCAGCAGCTAACAAAAAAAACCCAAACCAAATATCTGCCAGCAGTTTGCATCAGACATTAGGCATTACCCAGCTGGTGGTGGTGGTATTACCAACACACCTTGGGATACCCAGGCATCTTTTCCATACTTAATTCCCACACTTGGGTGAAATCTGCAGAGTGATATTTCAGCATCAGATTAACATGTGAACCATGAGGAGGCTGAAAGTCTCATCTCCTCTCTCCAGTGGCAACCCTTTTCCAGAGACTGGAGACAAAAACAATCCCAGGGCTGCTACACGTACCTCTTCCTCCAGCTCCCTTATGGACCCAGAGCCACGTGATGAACACACACCCACAGCATACCCCTGCCCTATTCTGGTGCTGTAGCAAGCAGATGGAGAGGGGGGGGCTTCACCCCGACCATCCCACCTTGTGGGAGAAAAACTCGAGGACTGAGCTGGCTATGGCTCCTTATTCTTTTGGTGATACTAAGGACCTCCTGGTCCCGGTGGTGACTTCCAGCCATCTGTGCCTCCTCTTGTACTGCCTTTACATCAGCTTAATTCCTGAATTGCCTCCTTTGCCCTCTTTTCCCTGGTCTTGTCCTTCTTGCTCTTTTCCCCCAGTGCTTGCTTTCCTTTCACTTCTCTTTATATTTAGTTTCTATCCTCAGAGTAAGACTTCATTTCCACCCCTCTGCTTAATGTAATTAAATATGACATTTACTGCTATTATCTGTACCGCCTGCTAGGCTCTACCCTTTCCTCACCCTCTGCTGTCTTGCTAAAGGGAGTGTAAGCTTTTTGGTGGGCAGATTCCTCTGCCAGTCCATGCCTCCTGTCTCCATCCCATTTGCCTTCAGCTGTGGTTTGAGTCTTGACTTGACTAGCAATGTAAAATGAAAGAATAATGGATGCAATGGCACTTTCACAAAGCAGCTTCTCAGGGATGCTGCAATCACATGGCCCTAAATCCTCTTTTACCTACCTGAGGGTACTCATTGCAGGAGTTCCCACAGCCCTGGGCATGCCCCAGCTGGGTGTCCCCCCTGAAACTGCGCTGGGCGGGGCCCCAGGAAAGGCAAAAACACAGGCAGACAACAAGCGTGGCACGGTCCTCCTTGACCACCTCAGAGACCACCTACAAGATATTGTGTTAACACAGTGCAAGAGGCCTGGCTACCCCCCATCAGCTGCCACGGGATCAGGATCCATTTCTGAGCTGCCTTTACCATTGCTCCCACTCCGCAGCCTGAGCAGCCCAGGCAGTTCAGTGCTTTCCGCATCTCTGGGCCCATCTCCATATTTAATTACAGCTACAAGACTGCTGTAATTTAATTGCTCTAATTTACAGTGAACACTGCAGAAAAAACCCACATCCTATAATTTTCTCTTCTGCTGACTTTGCTTAAGATTCTATATCATAGCGATATCTGCATTTGCATGAATCGGAAATCCCTGATTTTGGGGTGTTTTTTACTTGCTGCATTAAATCCGAGTTATTTAAGGAGATGGAGAAGAAGCCAAAGTTGCCTGCGTTCTATACGCGACAATTTTTTTAACTATCTACTGGAAAATCCTTCTCCAATTATTTTACCACTTCCACATGAAATACACTGCTACCTCACAGCTGCTGATATTATTGCTGCAAAGCATATTTTCCATTGGAAATCTCAGTTTATCAAAGCTGTGTTTTAGAGTGGTGTGGGTTTTTTCCTCCTATCGACTCTTTGTCATAGTGACTGCAAATATTTTCTCAGTGTTATTGTTGTGCTTTGGGGAAAGACTTGAACTTCACACTTCACATGGACATATGAATAACTGCACCCTTTTTAGCAAAGCACTTAGATGAAGAGAATTTTGTGGAAACACACATAAAGGTTAAGTAAAACCCTTAAGCATATGTGTTTAAGTGCTTTGCTAAAATAAACTCTGCAAACGTTAGTTTCTAAACATTCTGCATACAAAAATGATAAGAGAATAAATATAAAAGGCATCCTAAGAAATTTGCTTTTCAAAGTATAAAAGACAAGTAAGCCCACAAGCAGAATGATGGTTGTACAGAAAACACATTTGCCATTTGGTGAAATATGCAGATTGCACTCTGAAGAGCTCAAATCTTGACAGACTTCCAGTTTGGCTCCAAATGAGATAAAATTCTTGGAAAGTGAACACATTACAAAGGAGATACTTGAAGGAATATCCACTGGGGTAAGAAGTCCTGCCAAAGACTTGGAGAACTGCTATTTACAACCTGATACGAATCCAGGCAAGAATCTATAAATGTGTTTGGATACATTTTCACCATGCCCATTATCTTCCTAGTTAGCAGATAATGTTATAAACACCTCTGCAGTCTTCCTCACCTGGGAAGAAAAGTTAGATGACTGTGGGGAGCTTCCTAATGGCACTTGCTAGAGAGGGCTGCCTACATGAGAAAAATGTGTTGCATAGAGACCTGGGTAAGAAATGGCAATGTCATCAATGCGATAATGTTGGAGGAAATGTTATCCTGTGTGCACAGCCTGCCATGCAACATTACTCATTTGGAAAAAGGCTATTTTTAATCAAGGAAAAGCACTTTAATCAAGGATAGAGTCAGTGATTCAAAAATTTCATGCAGGTGCATGTATTACTTGACTGAAAGCCTTTTCCCAAAAGGTCAGAGCTGCAGAGCAATGTGCATGTCCCACTCCAAGAGCAGAGATAACCTCGAGGTGCCTGTATCAGGCTGATGTATTCTGGCTCCCGACACAGGGAGTTTCAAAGTCAGAACTGCCCCTGCTAATCTTCTTAACTTTAGACAAATATTTGCCGTACCCTGAGCACACTCAATAAGATTCATGACGTGCCAAGGAAGACACATGTGTTAGGGAGGTTGATTTGGTTTATTTGTTTTCTTTGTATTTTTCTGCCAGCACAAAGGAAATCAGCTGCAGGTCCCATGGCATTGGCACAGAGCCAGTTCAGCGCGCAGGGGGACGTGAGCATGTCCTCATCTCCTGGGGGGGGGGCGGGGGGATGGGATCTCACCCTCCTCACCACATCTCTGGGAGCTGCAGGAAGACCCCACAAAGGCCAGAGCAGAAAGCAGATTTCTTCTTCTCTGGGGAATTAGCTTATTCCTATTAAACAAATCCCCACCCCCCCAACACTTCTGAAATTAAGAAGAAAACATTCAGTAAACGCGTCCTGGAGTAACTCATATTCTGAATCACTCTCTCCACTGACTGTAGGAGGATTTTAGGGAGACTTCAAATGTCTAGAATGACACATACCGCATGCTTGAGGCAAACCGCTGGGCTTTCAAAGCCTGCCTTTGTGTGTGCTTCTCAGGGGACTCCTCACCCGCCAACAGACCTTCCCAGAATGGTCCTGTCCGCTTTCCCTGCAGTGCTCACAATCACGGCACTCCTGGATGAAGCTACATCGCCAGGACGACCTTTTCCCCCAGGCATCCCTCAAATACTTCTTTAGCTTTCAGCCTTGCACACGCAAGGCTACCTTGCCTCCAAGATTGCCTCCCCGGGATTTAAGCAGCCAATACCCTCTAGTAAGTAGGTACTAAAATAGGTCGAGGAATAAATTGCTCTCATTTAACATACACTCCAAAAAATATGGCTGCATTTATTATGCAGCATATTGTTTTATATACTCTTTTGTTATAATAAGTCATGTTTAAAATGTCATGACATTTAAATCAACAGCAGTAAGAGGGAAACGCTGAAAAAGAGCAAGATGATCAAAAAGGATTTGAAAAATCCTGGTGAAACGTTTTGGGCCAAACACCCTCGTTATAGAAAAATAAAGTCATAAGGGAGCTTAAAACTCATCTATGAGAAACCCACTCTGCCCCTCCTGTGAGGTGTTCTCCATGTTAGGTCTCTGTGTCGCTGTGGTTGTCCCCAGGTCTGGTGGCCGAGGAGCGGTGCCCACCACCAGCCAGGCGGTTGGGGCTGGCTGTGGCCAAGGGACTCGGGCACCTGCAACAAAGCCCACCTGGTGCTCCGAATCCCCTTGCAGGTTTAGCCTTTCTCTGTGCTGCCCTTTGCCACTGAGCCACCGCAATACTCTGGAAAACTCTACTGAATATGTCCTTGGAACTTGTTAATGCCATTTGTCTCGGTGTGGAGCTTTATTTCAATGCCTGTGCTAAGTTATATGAATGAACTTTACATATAATATAGAAGCCCACTTTAATGTAGGCTCCTCTTTTTGAGGAGACACAGAGACTACCTAGCACTGATGATCTACATGCATAATGGCAGAATTTTGCCAGAAAGACTTTTAATGCTAAGAAGAAAATAGCTCAGATCAGAGGAGCTACTCTGTTCCTGCAGATTTAGTGCTCATCTTTTGTATCAGGTCTAGACCCATATGCCAGCATCCCTCACTGCTGCCTCCATGCTCCCTCACCCCCCACCAAGGGAAAAAACAACAACAACTGCAACAACAAAACAGATGGCGATGCAACGAAACATTAAACCCGATCCCAATACCTGAGCCATACCATGAATATTTCACTGAGGCATGGGGTTGAAAAGACAACAAAATGACCTTTTCTAGCATCTTAAGGGATATCTAACCTTGTAATTGCTTTAGACACACTGAAGACACACAAGAGGGAGACCAAGACTATTTAAAAGAAGCTGTGTATATTTTTAAAAATTAGTATCTCAATGTTCCCATTATAACTTGCTAATATGAATGACATTTACTCTTGCTCTGAGAAATGAAAGAAACTCTAAAAGACAGACTGCATTAAGAGTCTATTGATATTCCACTGACCATAAGAACCAGACAAGCTTTGTCAAGGGCAAATACCCCAGAGTCTGCAAGTTCATCTCTTAAAGTAGTAGTAAAGGGAAAAAATATCTTCAATGTCTAGAATATTTATAAAACCCAGCGGAGGCTTGCACTGCTTGTTGTTTGTAATGGCAGTAGATGGCACTAGACCCAGATATGGGAGCAGAATTGGAGATTTCAGGTGGTAAATCACTCTTCCAGTTTTTCCAGTCAGTTAATATTGCCATAAAACTTACTCGGGAAGTTCCCTTAAGGGACATCACATGGGGTTTTGCCCAATTTATTTTTTCCTATTGTACAAAGTTCACGAAGATATGTTATCCATAGCAGAATATGGTCCAATACTCTGTTTGGGATGGATGGGCGCAGGAGACGTAAGCTGTGCAAGAGGTTCCTGCTGCATTGCCTTCCCAGCACTAGTGGAAAGACCCAGACGAGGGAAGAGGAGAAAAAGCGAGGAACAGTTTGGTATTGTTCAAGCAGGTTCCTTCATCCCTCAGATGAACCTCTTAACTCACACACTAAATCAAATGAGAACAAAAAGTCACAGACAAGAGGCCCAATACAGGAGCCCTTATTCACCTGGTGAAACTCAGACTGGGATAACAACGGCTTTTTCAGGGGGTGGAGGGGCACAGGCTGCCTTCACCTTGAGGAGGAGGAATCTATTTGCTCTTCTTTCAAGCTGCAGTGTTGGCCTTCTGTTCAAATTCTTTTTCTGGGGAATAAGACCACAGTTGTACCCACATAATGCCCATGCTGAAGAACAGGAATGGCATAATAGCCTGGGAATATAATATTCTGCAATTAATTTCAGTGAAGGGACTGTGAATTTGGGGAGAATTAATTTTAGCTGGATACACGTTGCAGTTAATTAAGGCTGATAGCTTATACTAGTAGGAAGGTGTTTTTGATGAAAATGCATTGAAAATCTTATTAAACTGCCTAGGAAAAAACAGTTGCCATTGCCCATGCTACAACCTCCCAGACATCCCTATGTTTCTATATAGGAATCATGAATTGATAGCATTTGCATAACAATTATTATTTAATATGTAGACTTCAGTATCATTGCTTTTGGACAGAATTAATATTCAAACCTTTGAGCACAGACATTTTAGAACTATTCATCTGGCAAAGTCACAGGAACTTTTTTTGTTTGCAATATTTTTGCAAGTTCTGTTCCTGTGATGATACCCTGGCAGCAGATCACCACCTTCTCTCACCATAACTCGGAGAACATGCTTCAGAGCTACAGAAAATCCTACACTGCATGGATGGGGTGATCACATGAACATGGGGAGATGGAGGGCAGGAAGGGTATGAAGATGGGAAAAACAACCCAAACATTCCCAATTTTTAGAGACAAAAAGTAATTTTGTTTGCTTTCAGTTCAATCAGTTTGTTCATGCCTTAGGAAACAATGAGACCAACAGAAATGAAAGCAATTTCCAGTAGATATGAATAAAACACATGGCTCAGCTGAGAAGAGGTTGTACATTACTCCAGAAGCTCAGTCAAATACTTGTGGATTAAATGCTGTGAGAATGAATCTAGCATGGGCTTGCTTCATCTCAATTCGCCAGACTAGGAATTTGCAGATTTCCCACTCATTCTTCAGGAGGGAGTTGATTGGGGAATAGGTTGTACAGTCACACACTTTCTGGAGGACTTGCAAAATAATTTTATTCATTTAGACACAATTCGAAGTCAGAGCAGGGTACCTTGCAAGCAGAACTTCTTCCACAGAAGGTCTACTGCTACATTTTTCTCTCCTTTCTTTCGGTCTTTCTTTTTTTTAAACTAGCCTTCAGGCAAAATTCACAAAAAATATCATGTTCTCAGTCTGTTTCCGGAGTTTAGCCTGTGCATGTACTGAGGTGTACAAAGGCATACAAGCTCTCCTCATTCATTCTGACCTGTAAGCATTATTACATTACATTTAATTGCAGAAGACACTGTCTTCACAGCTTTATTTCTCATATGACATCTTGTGAATTACTTTTAAGAAAAGCCATTTACATGACTTCTATATATATGTAAACTAGTACTCTAATGTCACATTCTTGTTTGCACATACCCTTGTATTCATGTCAGCTAATCCTAACGCAAAAAGCAAGTGGCCCTTCATATATTTCAGTTAGGAAACAGCAGCATGGATTTTCATAAAACAAAAGTTTGACTGATACTATGCAAAATCTGTTCCACTGGAAAATTGGCATCTTGCCCATCATCTTCCACAAGGTTCCGTATCTTTGTCAGTGCTCATCTACTTGACTTCTTAATTGTCTGTGTTTGCTGCCTGTATCAAATGGAGTTTTCTTTTTGCTTTTGCTCACTGTGTATTACATCTTTTAATCGGTATATATAATTACTTACCACAATCTGCCATGCCAGATTTTCTAAGCATTAGTCTAATTAACTTAAGCTTGATAATTATGTTTCAGATATCATAACAGTACACACAGAACTTGCAGATTATGCTGTTGGCTTAGCTGTTTCTGATAACATTTTTCCCCTATTCTTACTTTTCACTTTTTCCTTTTTCTTTTTTTGTACAGGGTGGGAGCGCAAGAAGAAGGAGACATTGCTGTTCTGTTTAAATGACTGGAAGTTTCTCTAAAAGCAAAAGTAGGCTGTTTCTTATAACAAGTCATCAAGTAAGTCAACACAAATGAGAACAGATCCAAAATGCAAGGATTTCCTCTTTTTATAAGAATAAAAGATAAATATGTCACTGAAGAAAAAAACTTGAGCTTCCAATAGCGGACATCGTAGAGGATTCAAGCACAAACCTACAGCACTTACTGGCCAATTATAAAAGTACTCAGACTTTCCACAGGGCTCCAGCCTGAGCTATTCTAATTATATGCCTGTTGGCGACAGCATGCCGCCAGGGAGGCAATAAATAAGTGATAACATGCATGGGACCTGGCACACATACCTTTTCAGCACAGAAAGATCATCCTTCACAAAGTGATGCAGGCCATCTGGACAAATGAAATATGTAAGCCTGAGACCCCAAGTAAGAGTAAATAGATGCAGAGGACACTTATGTCACAGTAATAAATAAAGGAAAGCAAAAGAAATCTGTAGCAGGCTATAGATTTTTATTTGGCTTTCTGATGTAAAACAACATTTCTTTTCACTTCTGTCCAACTCACTTTGGTATTCTGCTTTTATGATGGAGAACATATCCTGCATTGTTTGATTTGCCTCTCTCCTGGATGAGGGCAGGGATATTGTGTCCCACCACCCCAAATGGTCTCTGCCCGGTGGGAGATGGGGCAGAGCCAGGAGGGCCAGACCTCCTCTCCCTGCTTCCAAGGGCAGTGGATCCGTCATGCTGACTGGAGTCCAACAAGCCACATTCAGGTCTCAAAGGCACCTAGACCACAATTTGGGTATTTGGGCTGCAAACCCACTGATGTTACGTCCATGCCAAGAGCCCATTTGTTTGAATTTTGGGTGCAGTGGTACATAAATGTTGTCAAGCCCACTCAGAGAACCTCACCAAAGACTTTGCATTTACTCTGGAGTTATTGGTGAGGATTTAATCAGCTATGAAACACTGAAAGAGTGCTCAACTGCTCCTATTTTTAACACAGACTTTATGGATCCGGAGACAAGGACAGGAACAGGCAGTTCTCTTGCTGAAGTTCCCCTCATTCAAGCTCTTATTTTCAGGTGACTGAAGGGCCGTCACCCTTGACAGAAAAGATTACCAGCAGTCAAGGAAGTAATCAGGGTGGCCAGTACATAAATAAGCATAACATAAATCTGAATATTAGTAATTAGCATTTGATTCAATCAGACTAAAAGTGTTAGACCACTGTAGCAGTGATTCCTTATAGGAAACTATTTAACATTCCAATTATCTTTAATGAATTAACCTCAAAGTGTGGCTGAGGTGCAACATCCTAAGAATCTCTTTGCTCATCTGCAGTCCACTTGCAACTAATTTCACTTCACAAGCCTACCTCAATTAACATTTTTCTGTATTTCACACATGAGTAACTGCAGTACAGAAATATGCACTCCTTTCCCAAATTTAATAGCTAAGATACCTTTTTTTTTAATTCTACAAATGAAGAAAAATCATTTCCTGCTACTATCTCAAACCAATTAAAATTCTTTCTATATTGGCTTTGCATCTCTTCGATATATGTATGAACCAAAAAGGTCTGACGTTTTTCACATAATAATTACTTGGAAATGATCTGCTATGCAGCACTCCAAAGACAAAGGGGTTTGCAATTAGTAAATTTTAAAAATTTGCTTTACATTTTCCATCGCTAGAGTTTTTAAAAAATGGCTTTTGGTTGAATGTTTTATATTAGGAAAGAAAACTCAATCAGTATAACTAAACTATCTGAATTTAAAAAAAAAAATTGGAAAAAGTGCAAATTTATTGGTAGGCCTGGAAGGAAAGGAGAACACACTGCCCTATTGGCCACTATGCAACTACAATTACACAAATAGCTATTGTAAAGTAAAGAACACTTTTGTGTAATACACCTTGTGCATTATGTAGCATGGGTAGAATGTCAATGGCTTCCCTATCTGCATAGCAGGGCAACTGCTGGACCTCATGACTCTTTCCTTCTGCTTGCCTTGGTTTTCGCTGTGAATTGTATAAAGAGACATAGTGCCATTTAATATCATTCCTGCTTTAATAGGGAAACATAGTGAGGAAGCTCTTGCTTTGTACCCTGGTTGCGGTAAAAGGAGCAGCATCCTCAGATTATAAATCTGATGTTATTTTCCTTTTCACTGCATCTTTGCAGCATTATTTTAGCATTAAGAAAAATGAACACACATGTAGATAACAGCATCCATGCAGCAATATGGAATAGCTGTTATTCTTCTTACAAGCACCCAATTTAATTTTATCATCAAATACCACACAGTACAAATTCCTATGTTCTATTCCTTACTGATTTTATCCTCAGTTTAGAGCTAAGCATTTTGCGCTGTGCATATCATCTAGAGCTCGCTGTGGAGGAGAGCATTACCAGTAGAGTCACGTGTGGATACAGTACATGAGTCCTTCTCATATCAAGACTGTTGGATTTTCTTCTCCATCTGAAGCACCCACGTGATGCCACAGCGCTTCACTGTCATTTCTTCTCTGAGCTACTGAGTAATGTTATAATAAAGTTACACAGATAGGGACACAGACATAACTTGCCCATATAGCTACGTAGAGTTTATTTTCTATATTAATTTTTATAACAAATAGGGATATGCATGGCCTATTTGGTTACATGAGCAAATCTGTGCCCTGAAAGATGATGTTCTCATTAAGCAAAGCTGCAAGCCCGAATCTTATCTAAAGTGCTGTTTACTTTGCTGGCAGAACAGCCAGCATGCTACAGAGCATAAATCTTTCACTATTGCCACTCAAATTGAGGGTACCCCATAGCAAATTCTGAAAGCTTAAAAAAATTAAATAAGCCAGTAAGAGGAGAATGTATATTAATAATCAATAACTGCTTAATTTAGCTAACATTATAAACTAACATTTCTAGACAGAATAAATCTTTTCTTGTCACATTTCTCTCTAGTACTTTATCTACTCTCAGACAATACTGAATATTGTAACATTTTACCCTTACCTGAATTTTTACCAGCCCTCGGTTTTTGTAGCATACTACACTTTGAAAAGTCTAAATAGTAGTTAAAAATAAACTCTCTGCTATCATCTGATTTCCACTACTTCCATTTATAGCCAATACCACACTGCATTTATACATGAATCTGTTCTTATTTCAAAACCTGTTTCAAGCCTGATTTTACTCATGCTCTTCGTCAAATGTCACTGGGCTCCTGGAATGGCTCTGATCCGCTCAGCCAAGTCGGAAAAAAATTCATTACATCAGGTGGGCACTTTTATCCCTGGGCAAGTGTCCAGGGCCAAACCTTTGCGCGGTGCTCCACCTGAGCTAATGCACCCTCCAGACCTCTCTCTCTCCGCACCTTCTCATGACTTAGGAGCCCAGCCAGGGCCACCCTGCTTCCAGGAAAGCACTGTAGGACTCTATCAGCTGCCTTACAGCCAGACCGAGCCCGCAGGGTAGCAGTTCACTGCCTCCTATCACAGCTTACTGGCACTGCTATCTGAACTGATGCATTTCTTTTTTTTTTTTTTTCTTATTTATTTTTTTTTAAAAGTTTGCTTTTGATGACAGTGCCAAGCATCTGGAGACATTTCAGGAGATGCCTCGAGAACATTAGGAAAGCTATAAATATTGTGTTAGGGATTATTTCTGTGACACAGATCAAGTCAAGAGTTTTCATCCTTCCAACTCATCTCCGGGGTTTTGGGGCATCAGTAAAAATTTGGATAAATCCCTTATTGCAAAAAAAATTTTGTCCCAGTTCACAACTAAAAAGCCTCCTGAAAATTAACATTCTGAAGCATCTCATGTTCATTCTTTAATAAAGGGAGAGGGAAAGGCTGAGAATAAGCTAAAGAAAACAAAAGAGTTTGTACCAGCTTGCTGCACTAAGCCTTTGCTTACCACATGAAGACAGATCTTGTGCTGATTTTGGCACCAACAGGAAAAGGCTATTATCTCCAACTCATCTAATAAGATCCTAGGAAGGAAGGACATTTTCTCTAGATAACAATTTTGTCAGTAAATCAGAAGCTGATTCATGTCACCTTTCAGCAGGGCATTTAAGTTGTCTCTTAATACTAGTGCATGCTTAAGATCTGTTTGAACTCACTTAAGCTGATCACTTGCTTAAATGCTAAAATGGGATTGCACTGAATACCAGTAGGCACATATATAATTAAAAAAAACCTTCTGAGCCTAGCAAGCATAGCTGGCTGTGTGTTACTCATTGTCCACATTTGAGTGTAAGGACTCCTGCTTTAATTAAAGTGATTGAGTGAAGACATCTGAATACTTGCATATTATGGCAGTGAGCACAGTACAGAATGAGAAATTAAGTCATAGTGTTAGTCAGAAAACCACATGCAAAGCTGGATTAAAACTAGGGAAAAATTATGACAAATTAGTTGAAATTCTTCATGAAAATGTTATCTGCTAGTTCAAAATCAAACATTGACAAATTTTAGGAAAACAACACTTCCTTCATTCTTAGCATCTCTTCTCTTGCACCTTCAGGAACTTCTGTTATCACACTTTTCCACTGTCATGTTTCAATTGTGGCTAAAGAACACTTAATATTATTTATAGTATTCTTGTGCCTCAACATAGAAAATATGCATGGTGCTTAAGGGGTAAAAGGAGACCCCAGCAAGGGAGGAGCACATCTTGCAGTGTTTACTCATAAGCATCGTTCTTATTCACTGGCATGTCCCTTGACCCACTGTGATAATTGGGGTTTGCAGGTCTTCCATAATTGTGAGCTCGGCACAGGAAAATGTGAGGTTTCACACAATAGTCTGGCTCACGGTTGATAATAACAGCACAGAAAGGGAGGAGCCTGCATTCATCCAAACAAGATGCTTTGTATGTAAACTCAGAATCGTGATTAACAGAGTAAATTAGGAGTAGATCATAATTGGCACATCCACAATTACATTGAATTTGTGAAAAAATAAGGTGAATAATACCTAGTCTAATATTTCCACCTCACTTTGGAACTTCAAAAAGAGGCAGTGTGAGAACAAAAGGGGTGAAACAGGGTCCAGTGAAAGTGGGGAGAGCGCTCCTTTTCGCTCCAGATACTCAGTTTCAGTCACAACTTACTGAGGCCAGCATACTTGCCAGGACTATAATCTGCTGCTACTGAAGGAGATACACCACCATCCCGGCCATCCTTCCCTTCCTTTGTGTGTTTTTCCATCCTCCATTATGTTCTTCTCTTTCTCTGACTTTCAACTTAACCTGATGCCCAACCAGATGCTGTGCAGCACCTAGCACAACTGAAGGAGATACCTAATCCAACAACGGTGAGAGGACAACCATGAGAGGGGTCTGGGATTTCCAATGCAGGAATCATGAATTGAGAAAAAACAATTCACAATCAAGACATGCTGTCCACAGCACTGTTTCTTCTAAAAGACTGTTTCAAAAGCATATTCAAATTAAAAACCCATACACCATTTAACACTGATGTCAGAAATTACACGTGGAGCTAATTTGATGCATTTGTCTGTGAGAAGTGTATTGCTTCCACTTCTATCCGCCACTGTAAAGCCGCCATGCAAACTGAGATGAAAAAATCCTACTGTTTCCGCATGCCTACAAAGAAAGTATCCAATATCCATAGGTCTTTTCTTTAAGGACACATTTTTAGTACAGATTGAATGAGAAAAGTGACACATTTGCATATTTCCCCCAGCAACCACTTGTGCATTAGATCAGCCCTTGGCTGCCTTGGCAAAGAGTGAAATCATAACGGGGCTCGTTGCGGAGCTGCAGATAAAGCAAACAAACCCCGTCCTGCCAGACAGCCACTGCTGTTCACATCTGAGCCACTGGTAACAGGAGACCAGGGCACATCTTGCTGTTGGTTATTCTACATTATCCGGGATAAGCCCTGGAGCCATCATAGTAACTCTGGGTTTGCAGAGCTGTAATGGGGCTTTGATCTAATATCGCAACAGGCGCAGGCAGCGAGTCAGGCCCCATCAGCAGCAGAATTCGACCCAGCCGGGGTCTGCTGCAGTCAGTGGAAAAACACCCATTGGCTTCAGTGGAAGTGAGTTCAGCAGCTCAGTGCCAGCAGGGAAAAAAAAAAGCTCAAAAGGTCATATAGAGAAAACATAAAGGGGAAATTGTTCTAAGGCACAAGGAGCTGCTTCAATTTTTTTGTTCAGGCTGGACTATCAGTTTGATTTTCAGCAGAGCAATGCATCTTACCATGCAGCCTCCCCTAACTAACTAGGCAGGAGCATGATCAGTTTTAAAGAAAATCATGGGTTTGTCTGCTGACAACTTAATATTTCATTGCATCAGGCCCTGTTCTCTCATACTACTTTTTATTGATCAGAATACCTCAGGCTATTAAGTTTATTAATTATATGATAATTTTTTTCCTGGTGAGTATACAAGGAGATAAATGTCTTACAAATAAACTCAGAGCTTGCAGGCTGAGTCATGTGGTGATTTAGAAGTCGTTTATCTTTTTCTCTCCCCCTCAGCAAAAAGTAATCATTGCCACAATGCTCTGCAAGTCTAATGTAGCTGTGAAATATGCAACATAAAGATATTTTCATTTCCAGCACAATTATACCAAGCTTTTATGTTATACTAATTTGTAATTGCAATGCTAACAAGAGGATACAGATAGCTGCTAATTCATTTAAGCATAAACTGCCACCCTTCTGAAGTAGGGAGTAGTCTGACCCCATTGGCTGAAGCCAACCTTTGTAGAGACTGAATTTAGATTCAAATGTCTCTATTCTTCAAAGACATACAAGTTTGCATATGCCTGAATTTTCCAGCACTTCATTGCTGTTCTGAGCCAGGCCTGGGGTTGACAGGTGATGCTTTAAAGCTGAGAGACAGTAGCTCTTTGAAGAACTTTCCCCCAGTGCTGTTTTTCCCAGGCTGAGCCACTGGAGAGCGTTCCGATGGGGGACAAGTGCCTTTTATCCCACCACCCACCCCAGAGCAAGCAGAGAAGCAGGTCAGGTGCCTGCTAAGCATGTAGGGAAAATATCACAGTTCTTTGATCAAAGCTCCAATCAAACTGTGGATGCCAACAGACACCAGGTAGAAGGGCCGAGTAACAGCAGAAACTCAAAAAGCAAGTGTCCAGGTGGACAGAAAAGGGTGTAGGTCCACCGTGGAAGGGAGAGGAGGGTTGCCAGGAACACATGAGGACATGTTCAGATACAGCAGTGGACGTAGTTCAATAACATGGGCAGTTCAATCTAAACAAAGCCTCTAGACTGCAAAGAGGCTGTGCGAAGCTCCCACTTACAAGTAGTTTTAATACATGGTAGCATAGCTATTGCTTTAAGTGTTTGTAACACTGAATGCACAGTGAAGCTGAACCCATTCCAGAATCCCTTATTTTCTTCTTGCTTCATCAACAGTACTTTGATTTAAGACAACGATCATCAGGACAAGCTCATAGTGTGCAGGGTAACAGCTGAAAGTCTGGGCAATTAGAAGAACACTGGAAGAGGGGAAAATAGTATGAACTGAGAGCAGCCTAAATAATTAATCTGAAACTGGACCTGTGTTCTACAACAAGACAAACCAGCAGCAGTTGACATCATCTGTACATAACTCTACATTAACTCCAGCAGCCCACAGGGTTTTCAGACCACAGGATGGTAGGAGAGCTGGAGGGGTGACATGGGTTCCTCCTGTGCTGAAACCCAAAGGTGCACTTTGCTATTCTCAGTGAAAGTAGGTGAGAATGCAAATATTTTTGCATTTAATTTTTGTGCTTTTTGTCCTAAAGATTGAAGCTTTTTGTTTCTTCAAGAATATGTTACAATATTCTAAGAAAGTGAGGTGTCTAGTACAGCACAGAAAGGGACATGACAGCATATGGGAAAAGAATGGTGACCTCTTGTGTAAGAACCAGACTCCAGTCTGGATCTCTTTTCCCAGGCCTTTTTCTCTGATATGGTTTTGCCCAAGTCAAGACAGAATAAAAAACCTTCAAGATTTGGCCCATATATTTCTTATCCTTAGATAACCTGCCCTTTGAATACAAAATACAAAATGTTAGTTTCTTTTCTTTAGCATTTACTAATCTCTTTAAAAATCACAGCATTATTTCCCATTGATGGTACCCATGGTTTTGGGCAGGCTGAACTAGTTTGGTCTAAGATAGGCTGATCTGCAATGTCTCATTCAAAACTAACATAAGAGCCACATTCTCCTATGGTTGCAGTGCTGCTCTACTGGTTTGGAACTGGAAGAGAGGCTTAGCAGAAAGAATCATAAAGAGGCAATGGCAGCAAAGGCAGTATTCACAGGAACACATTTTAAAATAATGACACAGGAATATAGGGTAAGGCCTCTAATTTTTCATCCCCTTTTCCACAAGCAAGCAGCTGCCACAGTACCAGCCTACAGGTGGTTAAGGGACATCTGCAATTCCTTGGGGGGGACCATGGATGTTGTTCCCATAACACATTTGACAGCAAGCTCAAGAGACCTTACTGACATCTTCCAGCTGGAAAGTAGGGCATAGTGTTCACAGCATGCACATGTACACTACACACAAGTCCTTTTGCCTTAAGCACAGAGACCACATTCTCCACAAACTCACAGCCATCACGCCTCTGCCAGCAACGTGCAGGTCAGACAGCTCTATGCACTCTAAACCACGCTGCTTCCATCGAAGAAGCTCAGGGGTATTTCTGCAACATCCCATCCTGCTCTCCAGAGCTGTTTACTTACTGTTCCAAGTCAACATCTGATACAGATTAAGAACCATAAAGTGTTTAAAGAAATCAAAACCATGAATGTCCTGTGACAGCTACGCTAAGAAACAGCGATGCTGCACTGAGTGCTAGTTTGTCAACCTTTGCTACTTATGCAATTCACAGCCAATTTAATTAAAAATATAACAGATCTGAAAGCTGCTAAAATGCTTGCAATGACTATCAGTCATTTGATAATGGTATGAAAGAGTCATTAGAAGTGAACTGTAAGCAAACTTTTTCAAGATTGAATAACAGGGGCATTACAGTTTCAGCCATTAATGTCATGGTTTTTAAAAAATTAGCTGTCCATCTCAACCTAAAAACTAAGCATTTTTCTCTCACACACATTTACAATCAAAATATGTTTATAAAAGGTACAGTAAATTTCATGGTTATGAGCTGCACATTTTGCATTCTGAACACTAAAACAGCCTCTGCTGACTCACTTCGTCATTTAGTTGATTTAATACAAAACTTTTTTCCTCCCCTTTTCTGCTTGTTGCTAAGATGAATACTCTGGATTCATTAGTAATCAAATACAATAGCAAATGTAATATTGTTGCACAGATGAACGCTTTTTATTACCAACACCTTCACATTTAAATTATTTCCTTTAAATAGTTGTC
Organism: Aptenodytes patagonicus; assembly: GCF_965638725.1. NCBI lineage: Eukaryota > Metazoa > Chordata > Aves > Sphenisciformes > Spheniscidae > Aptenodytes > Aptenodytes patagonicus. The sequence goes on from NC_134956.1 coordinate 15,243,010, forward strand.
TCTTGTTATTCTAGTTCAGCTCATGAAGGAAGTTCCAACAGCAACAGCTTGGACAAAGAATGCCAAATTAAATAAGTGCAAAAACCCAGAATCAACGGATACTGGTTCGTGATTAAAATAAAGTCATGTTTAGCCATACCCACAAGCCTTTTGGATTGCCATCGTGGGATAGTGCTGGGAGACAATCCTACTGCTGGTCCTGAGCACAAACCACACAACTGCTTTTGTCGGTTGAACACTTAAATACTGATTGCCTCAACTTTGGGGCATGGATTGGTCCCAGAAAGTCTGCACAGCCCTGCAGGTCTCCCTGCTAGCAGAAGGTGCCCACTAGATCAAAGTCAAGCATTCACAAAGTGTACAATCCTGCAGAAGTTGGATGACCTATAAGCTTTCAGAGGTTTGAAAAGGTGGAGACTTTCTGTCTCAGGAATGTACAAGTGGGAGGTCAGAAGAGTATTAGCAGTGTTATTTGACTGATCAGAATTCTGCAAATCAAATTTTGAATTTAATTCTGACTTGAACAAAGCCACAGGTATTTGTTTTATGAGATACATTTCTCAAATCTATCTTCTAACTCGAGGAATTCAGATTACCTGCAAAGAAAGAGAGGCAGGGTAGCTTCGGTTCAGAGTAGCTCAGGTGCTGGGCCCACAGCAAACTGCCAGCACACAAGCACACAACTGCAGATGTAGAAGGAAGCCTGCACTCCTGTGAGCCAGGAGAGCCAGATGCAACGCTCTCCTGGTGAGAGCTCAAATTTTCAAAATTGTCAAAAATGTGAACCAAAAGAAGAAAAAAGAGTAGTGGCTTCCTTTGATCACATAGCTCCAAGAATGGAGATTTTTAACAATACTGTACTGCATACAAGCTATATATACACACAGAGACGCATGCGCAAATACATATTTATATGAAAAACAAGAGTTAATAAACCTTGTGCTGGAGATTAACCCCTATTCATAACGATCCTAAGCTCTGTTTTGAAATTCATTTTATACATCTTATCACAGATTATTTCTTCTGTTTAAAACTAGCCCAAATTACTTGCTTTATTGAAGCGTTGCAAAGTTAGAATATTTATACATATAGCAGCAGATGCTGCTGTATCTCTGTACAACATAATACAACTTTGTATCATATACTGCCTTTCATACCAACTGCATTCCCAAACACTGAACAGAATTAAATACAAGGAAGCAATAGATGCAGGCAGAACATAATATAAATTATAGAAACCAGTGGTGTAAAGACACTGTATGATGAATAAATTAAGGCACTGAGCCATAAGGCCAATAAAAGAGTGAAAAAAAATTAAGAGGCATATGCAGATGAGAAAATCTACTTAAAAAAAAGAGACAAAAGTTGAAGAGATGGAGAGTTGATGAGGCAGAAAGATACACGGAGGCTGCTCCAGATGGTAGAAACAATAGCAAAGGTTCCTACACTAGAATGGCATGACTATGTACAAAGCAGCATGGGGTGGTTGCAGAGTCTGCAAAAAGACAGCAAGCAAAAACAGGGGCTGCAAGCATTGCTGAGATGAGTCACTGGTTTTGGAAATAAGGAAGGACCCTGAAAAGACTGAAGAACTTGTTCTGAGCATGGTCATATTGCTTAAAGTATACATGAAGGCACCTGAGACTATGGCTGTGAAAAGGTCCTTCAGCTCTGGTGCTTGAGGAGCCTCTACTGCCCTGTCAGGGCGATTTGCAGATACACAGGTCAGAAGGAAACATATTACCATGTAGTCTGGCAGACATCTACATGAACCCATGCAATGGGTACACATGCACACAAGGCATTACTTATTTACATCACAAATACTGCATCAAAAGCATTTGCCCAAATGTATAGTTGACCTGACAACCCCATAGTACACACTAGATACATGCTACCACATGCATGTTAGATTCTCCTTACGGGCTCCACATATTTTCTGTACAGTGTATAGAAGTCAATCCCTAAAATACCCTGCTACCTGAATAGTTTTCAGCACAGACTGATGCACTAGTATCACCATATTGTTTAATATTTTGAAAAGTCAAACATGACTGTGCTATGCTACACTGTTTTTAAAATATTACTAAACAAACATTAAACAATCTCAAATTTAGCTCTTGGGCCTGAAGCTATGATACACAAGTGGCAAACTGGCATAGATGTGTTGGCCAGAATTTACTCAGCTCTGAACTAAGTGGCAAAAGCGATGATAGTGCTACTTGAAATCACCAAGCATACATATTTGTGGATCCATATCATTCTGAAGTTGTCAGTGTGAGAACAGTGCTGAAAATAAACATTTCTCTGTTGACCTCCACTGACAAGCCTGCACAACCTTTAGGCTTTCAGACTAGCAAGGTCTAGTGCTCACACATAGCTTCCACAGTGGCATTTTCAAGCCGAGAGTGACAGCAGTGACACATTTAAATCTTGTTCATCTCCTTTCCATATCCAGCCTTATCTCCTTGCCCATCATCTGCAGTCTCTGCCAGCCCACTCCCGAGAAGATCCTGGTATATCAAAACAGGATACAGCTACAATGCTTGTACATGTGGTCTTGCACACCTCAGAAGACCCAAACATATAAATGCTGTGCTTAACATTCATCAGACAGATCCAATAAAGCTGTAAATGAAAAGAAATTGAAGGGACTGTGTGCCTAGGAATAAAGCTAAATTAAGTAGCAAATGTTTATAAGATCAAGACCTAAACCACTAGCTCCTACAACATGGAATCAGTCACTCTGGCATATCTGGGCATTCAGTGGCCAGAAATGAGCTCAATTCTTATGAAAGTCCTCAAGAAGGCACACAGAAAAAGCCCAAGTCACTTACTGAATTAGTGGGCTCTGTATGGTGGCTAAACATCCATCTCTCTGGTGTCGGCTATGGAAGGCAGTAAATGTAAGCTACCCAGCACACCCAAACAAAACAGCATGCAAAGAATTGGTAACAATATAGATTCACTTTCCTGGCTATCTCCTTCTAGCTTTTGAACTCAGGCATTTCATTTTAACAACTGATGCTTTAGACATCTTGGCATTATCACCTATGGGTAGCCAACTCAGATAAGCAAGTAAATAACTCTTAAATATTTTAGGTCAGATACTTATTTTGTGCTCAGTTTTGAGGATGACAGGTCATTACAAAGAGCTTGCATTACACAAATGCTGTATGATGTGCTACTGGGTCATATTCATATCAACATGACAGTCCAGAATATGAAATGCAATATGAATGATGCACTAAAAAGCAACAAATCAAGCATAAATAATCAGTCTTCAGGTTGAAGACAGGACAGTGCTGGTTTATATGAAATAGCCCTTGGAAATAAGTTGTATTATTCATCTATAACCTAATTTGGCATTTAAATAAACTTCAGTTAACTATTAACACTCAGATATCATTAATTTGTTTTGCTTTTAATTTTCAACTAAAATTTTCATTAGTGGACCACTGGATTGACTGTTTAATAGCACAGTGCTTTAAAGAGCACGCAAGTGTCATGTGTGTCCAATGCCTGTGCAATATAAACACAGAACAACCCAATGACCAGAAGAATTGTATGTTTTCATAATGAATTTAGGATACTGTCAGTCACAATCCTTTGCTTGGAACATCATGCCGAGATGCCAGCTGAGATGCCCAGACTGACCAGGAGCTTGGGCTCAGAGCAGTCCAGATCTGAACTCTTCGAAAAGGATTAGGTCTTCCTCTGAGTCATGGGCAAGAACACAATGCAGTTCCTTATGAAACTCAGTAATCTCTGTCCAAAACTACAGAAAAAACCTATAACATTTATCAAATCTAGAAGCAAGATACAAACAATCATGGCTAGGTGCATGCATAATTTGGAAAAAAAGAAATCATCAACCACAAATAACCCACTGTAGGTAACCTAGCTGCATTTATTCAATCTGATTGAGCAGAATAAGCATTATTAAAAGAATTAACACATCCCATCCTGAGATTTATTTGTATGGAACCAACTGGTGGGTGAGATCATGTAAGAATTGATTTTTCTGCCTTCTTAAAAAATGAGGTTATGTAGAGACAAAAAATCATTATCTGAGGTGCCCAGAAAGTCTTAAGCAAAACTAAATCATACCTACAATTCACCCAGTGCATGTATACATCTGATCAAGGGGTGTTAAAAGGTGTTGTAATAGAGAAATTACTAAATACTTTTATTTTAATTTTTAAAGTATATCACATATTTTGAAGACACTAGGACTAACATTAATTCATTTACTAACTAGGTCAATAAAAATTGCTGTAGCCAAGAGCTCTATTAAAAGTCCATAATGTTACCTTAATGGAGGAAAACTAATAGAGTTCTTTTGGAAGTTCTCCATAAAATTAATATTGTAGAAATTTAGTGGACGTCTTAAATAGTTTAAATAGACATTTTTATTAACAGACCTAATAATAGAATTAAAACAAATTAAAATCATTACTTTCTCTAAGAGGAAGTGTTTACATTCCAAGCATCTTAATGGAGTTTATTCTTAAGAATTTAGAAACAATGCTCATTATTCAACATTGTGAAGTGGGAATTAGTTATCTGGCATCCACGCACAGAAGATCTGCCAATTTGCAACTACTGCAGCACTTACTCGGAGCCTCTCTGTCTAAATCACTTTGCATGGCAGCCGTCCAGAACCTCAATCTGCAATACAATCCACCTCCTTGTCAAGAGCCCTCCTCCTTGTTGGAAAGGATTAAACTCACCCAGCAACCAAGTAACAAAAAATAAAAAAATAAAAATCTGGGTAATCCATAACGCAGATAACTAAGAAAAGTATTGTATCAGATATCTGCTCATACCATGTTTCCCTGGGCATTTCACCACTTACAATTATGCCTTGGTTTATCCCAGGTTATCCTGCATTCCTTATTTCTGTGGCTAACTGCTTACTGACAGTCTGTGCACATTTGCAGCTGAAAGAAACCTTTATATTTCAATTAGACCAACTACTTGCTTGTAGGGTTAAAACATCCATCAAGCACTGCAGATGAGCTCAGTGTGAGCCCGAGAGGATTGTCATGGTTTAAGACATAGACAGTATTCAAGGTGCTGGAAATGGCACATCCTGCAAAACCAAGCACAGCACTGGAGGCAAGTTTTTGGCAAACACTTCTGGCTCACAGAATAGTAAGGGATGGTGCACGAAGTGCTGTGCACCTTGCACAGCTGAAGGAAACCCAGACTCAGAGGCAAATTTGATCTGGCCACAATCCTTAACTCCTGTGGGTGGGCAGAAAGCAAACTGACATAGCTACTTTGGCCAAGAGCAGCCACGGAGCCTATGCCTGGAACTAAAACCCACAGAACCACAGACAAATTTTGCTTTGAGCTCACGCAGGCATTTCTCAGGGGTTTATGGAGAAAAAGGAAGCCCTGACCCGACAGAAGGGTACTGAAGCAAGTTTACCTTCCTATTGAATTCTGTAGGCTTCTGATTCTGTTCCTAAATGAACAAGCTGATGAATTTCTGATGAAACCACTGTATATTTAATATCCAATTACTGTACACAGGCAATTGAAATTAATGCTTTTGGAGTTTTATTGCCCTATGAACATTATCACCAGTCTTGGGTTAGAAGAGTGCATTTTCTTGACACGTCAGAGTCGATTATAAAAGGCATTACCAGCACTGTTTTTGTACACCAGGGTAACGCATGCACGTGCCTTCCAAAGCGATCAAAAATTCATGTCACACTCACACCTTCCTTACCCCCATCACACAGGGGCAAGGGGAAGGTTGCTGTGAAAACGCTGTCTGTGCAAACACAGCCTGCCACGAGACCCAGCACAGCTCCCAGGCTGGGCACCTTCATTAAAAGGTTTTACCAAAAAACACGGCTCCTTTGTTCAAGTCATGCCACCAGAACACTAGCTTACTGCAATGAAAACAACAGATTATACAAAAGTTATTTGTCATTGCGTAATCAATAGCGATAACCAGATTTTGCTTCTTGTTATCAAAGTTAGGCTGGAACAGACATTGGCAGAGGTATAATATCACATCATAATTGCTGCCAACACTGGAAGATTCCCCCCCCCCCCCCCCCCCCCCCCGAAATAGCTTGCCAGGGAGTTAAAGCCCTTCCACAGAAACTGGCAGCATTGTAGCATTCAGAGAACAGACCGGAGCACTGAAAACTATTTCAGCCATTACCTTAGCAGACACATTAAAGGACTGGATCCAAAGGCCATAAAAGCTCCAGGAAACTTTTCGTAGTCTATAATGAGGTTTGTATCAGGCTCCAGGTCCCAAACGGCCATCCCTAGTTTTGGTATTCATGTTTGCTAAAATTACAAGATGTCCTTTCATTCCAGAGAATCTTATCAGAAAATTGATCTCTTTATATATAAAGCCTTCAGCCAAGGTAAAGTCCTTTCAGGAGTTTTATGGTTTCCTATCATTCTTTTCAAAACCCTCTGGAAACTGGAAAATATGCTGATACTGTTTCTATGTTAAAAAGAATGGTTAAATAAAAGAAAAATATAGTTCTCAAGTGTTTGCAAATATCCAGCCTTTTCTAGTTTCTTTGGCAAAAATGGCAAAGGTTAATAGCAAACAGGTAAGAAAATAATTCAGAATGACACAGTTATTTACAGAAGTACCTATCTGAACATTATTTCACTCAGTTTCTTATTTGTAAGACCTACAACTGTGCTCTCTCTATGTATTTAAATTAAATTATCTAATGCAAATGTTATATAAGAACAGCTCAGCAAGACATTGTATTGTAACAACACACCTTATTCCATGTAAAAGCAGATTGCTAATTCTGGGATTGTAAACGTGTCAGACGATAATTTTATTGCTTTGCAGGCAGCAGAACACCCAATGTTCTTGTTCCCAAATGGTGATTGAGTGATAGCTTTTAATATTGTCTAATGATCACAAACATGTGGAGTCTTGTGTTAACATCTGGTTTATGGGTAAAGTCGTACACAGAAACTATTCGCAAAACAAATAACCCCCTGCCCTCCAAAAGCTAGAATTAATGGAAAAAGCACATGCTCTTTTATTACTGAAGAAAAAGTAACAGGGCATGCTGCAAATATTTCTAGGTACGTTTTATGTAGCGTAACTAACTGAATAGATCACTTTGTTCAAAAAGTTCTTAGAAGTCACGAGCTCTAAGAGAGGAAAACAGTTTATCAGGAACATTGGAAGAAGCAAACAACCTCAAAAACTAAATCCTGTAATTCCGCACGTGGCAAAACTTTCACTGCAGACAAGGAGAGCTTTGCCTAAGGTCAGCCTTTAGCCAGTAATATGTGATGTCCAGGTAAGCTCAAGAAGTCCTGAAGGTAAAAATAAAAACACGGTGTTGGTTATTCCATCCTTATGGCTCATTTTTCAGCCATGAGCATCACATAAAGAAAGCCTCTAGGACTATTAGAAATCTCCTTACTTGATCAGAGCTACATTTTACTTACAGATCTCCTTCTACAGAACTGTATTAAACAGGCCTTGCTGTGGGCTTTCCAGCCTCTTCACATTTATTCCAGTATCCCAGAAATTGCAGTACTATACATTTTTCCTTTAAACTATTTTTCTTTGTTCTATCCCTATAGACTAGGGGCTGGACTTTTTCCTAGATGCCTAGATCTTTCCAGATGCGTGTTCACAGCCCAGAGCCTTGTTGCTGGTATGACTTCCACAGGAGTCATTGCATCTGCAAGGCAGAGCAGCAGCTCCGCTCAGGGCTGAGAGCGCATGAAAACAAGTCCCCCACACCTCTGGCATATCCCATTCGCATACCTCAGGCGAACTCGCACCTCTTGCTGGGCCGTCCTGGAAGGGATGGGAAACATCTAAGCCTTGGGGCTGCAGAAACTGCTGCCCTGCAGAGATGCAGAGAATGGAGAGGAATTTATTGCAATTGTTTAACAGAGCACCAAGGACATTGTAGCCATTTTGCAGGCATTTAGAGGGGAATCATCTTGTGTCCACAAAGCTTGGGAAATCCAGATGAAGGCTGAGACTGCAAATCTACTCTTCTACAGCACTGAGATACAGAAAAGGAAATTCTCCTCTGAGCAGAGGGTGTACACAAGGCCTGTTCATTACACTTACCCCATATGCACCAAAGATCTCAACTCAGCAACACACTTGCACCTGGGCCACAGGTGCACTATAAAGACCTCCCAAAGCAAGCAAGTTTAAGCACACCAGTACAGACTTGGCTAAGCGCTGTAAAGAGCTACAGGCTCTGTAAGCCTCTCCCACTCCTCAAAGCATACCTTTCAGATAAGTTTCAGAAGAGAAACAAAGCGTGATTAATGCTGTGAATAATATAGAGAACAACCTTCAGCATCACTGAAACTGCCACAAGCCTACCTCTTTACCTGACACTGTAGGGCACGACTGCTCTTCCACCTCGGCAGCAAACAGCCCTTACTGTGTACCACTTTCCATGGAGAGCGGATTTCTCAAAATCCCAAAATGCCATAGCTGAGATTTGGATGAGACTCAGTATGTCTGTCCCCTAGACCCCAACATATGCATATATTCCCTTTCACGCTCTCACCCCTGCAATTAATTGGAGAGACATATATTTTAACAAACCAGTTAATTGAACAGAGCTAAGATGCAAAATTTAAGAAATTTGCCACATTTATATACATAGTAATGAGATCAATTACTTTCAGCTCATGTAGACATATTGAGAACTAATGAGGTACTTAAAACGTACATGGAGAAAGTCTACTTTCTATTTCCATGCTGTAACTTAGAGCTTGTTAGGGATTTAGCTCTTTATCAGTTTGAGCTATGGCACTTACATTGATAGAAGGCCTGTTAGCTGTGGCTCCCGACTGCATTAAAAAGTCCTTTAATGCAGTTTTGTAGTGGCATACATCTCATTATAGTGCAAAAATGGGCAAACACTGAAGACCACATTGTTGGAAAATACTTTGTCTGAGAACAGAGCAAGCAGAAAGCTTGTCCTTTGAAAGATAACATCCACCTCACTCATAATTTAGATAAGTAATCTGGAGACCCTTATAATAAGAAAACCTTTATCATTTTTTAAAGCTATTAAAAAATGATCTGCAAAGGTAAAGTGCCAAATTCTAGAACTGTTATCTTAATGGGTCACTTTTAACAACAAAACACTCTTTCTCCCAATACAAAACACAGTGGTAATTTCTTTCTTCAAAGAAATTGCACTGAGGGAACATCTACAACACACTACACTTCATACACTGAGCTCTAGTTTATTACCTGGGAAGCCAATTTTCAGGCAGCGATTTCAACATCTGAGCACAGCCTTGGATACAGCTCCAGGCACATCCAAAGTTTCTCATTAAGTTAGACATGCAATGAAAATGTTGAAAGTTGTTTAAGGGTGAGGAGAAAAGGGATACAGATATTGTAAAGGGACAAAAAAGAACAGAAAGAAGTGGAGAAACCTTTGGCTCCGGCACGGAGAGTTACAGGTGAAGTCAGCCCAAAACAGTCTCACCATACAGCAGGTCCCTGTGTCCACTTTCTGCACAAGCATGCTGGCCAAGCCACCGCAAAGCTTTAAATCTTACTATCTGGCAGATAAAAACAGCTTCTTTTTAACTATGGTTCTGACCATGCTTTCTGCCTATTGGACCCTCCAAACATTTTATTTCCCTGGCCCAGATATTAAATGGCACCCTTATGTATGCAATAGCCCTCAGCCATCAGGCTGTCTTCCAGGTCAGTACAACACCTTTCCCTGAGGGACAGGGACTCCTTAGCCTTGGAGGGAATGCTACTGCATAGATATCTCAGCTTGGCTCCCTGGGGCCACTCAGGTTACAAGGGACATCTCCACAGCGTGACTGGAAGCTTCTGGTTTCCACGATGCACAAAATATCCTTCTGCAGCTCTATCAGCCTAAAGCCTCCCTTTTCCTCCTTCAGTTAAAATGGCTCAGCAACTTAATTTTACTCATGCATTTGCTGTTCTCTTTTGAAACGTTCATTTACAGCAAGACAACATCCACCAGGACAGCACCCCTTCAAATACCAAATCAATCCTGGATGTGAGGCTCGAGGCAGGAGCCACAGGAACCACCTCCACTCGGAGCAGAGGCTTTCAGATCTGACCTTCAGCTGCTAAGGGAAGAGAAGGAGAAAAACCACCTACCCAGCCACAGCCAAGCAAAACAACCACCAGGCAACCAGAGAGCAGCAGCAAAATCTAAGGCTGCTGAAGGAGGATTTAAATAGCTGGCACGGGACCCAGCTGTGGTCCTGCTGGGTTCACCTGCCTCCAGCACAGCCTTGATTACCCAGCCTGGGTGAAAACATGACCCTACGGTACACAGGGCTGTTATGGGGCAGCAAAGCAGCTTATCCCCTGATTCACTCCAGCTGTGGGTGCATCCCAGGGCTGATGCTCCCCACCTGTGCCAGAATTGCCCTTGGGTTTCATCAGTCACCTGAAAGAGGAACAGACTCTGCCCCTAACTATCAGGCCAAGTCAGCTCTGTGGGATTTTGTGGGCTTAGAGCTGGGCATCAGGGCTCCCAGTTTACAGTGAGAATTGGGAGCAGATATGTGGGTCCACCAGCTCCTCCTCTCTGCAGGAGATGACAACCTGCAGAATGGGGGAGAAGCAGACAGCTACGGGCTACGCCTGGCTTTGGTTTTCCTGACACTCAGTATGCATATGCTCGTATGCAGTATGTTCAGCCTGAATCATACATTTGCTTGTCATTACAGTGCCTATAAGTAAATACAGAGAAATAAATAAGAATACTTAGCACTTTAAGCCCATTAAAGCATTGGCAAAGTTTCACATGAGATGGTCTTTAAAGCTTGATGTATGGCAATAAAATTAGTTCAGAAAGAGACAGCTGCATAAAAACAATGTATGCCTTCACATAAAACTGTGAAAAATATTTTGACTGGCACAGATTTTAAGGTAGGCTTATTTATTGGAGCTATGCTTCAGTAATTTACAAAATACAGAATCTGATAAACAGGAGCATCAGATGCTCGCGGAGGGGAAGACCAATGTGCACTGATTTCAGCTGATGAGTTTGAAATCACATTAGGCTCATATCAAAGATTTATGCCCAATGTTGGGGAATGATCACACTTTACAGAAACTGACAGCTAACAAAGTAAAATTAAAAATAAGTGGAGTAGCGGGCTGAAAAGATTGTCTAAAAATGTAATATGAAAGGAATACCTAATAACTAAAGATTAATTCTTTTTAAAAAATCTAGGAGCATCAAGTTTGAATTAAAACTAATATATATTTTTAAATCATGCTTCTGGACTACGTGTGTCAGAAAAAAACATCCAATCTGCGTCTTTGATCCAGTTAGCAGTAATAGAAAACACTTTCCCAGAGAGCCATTCGAAGGAAAAACAGATTCATGGGAGCCTCCACTCGTTATTTATAGCTTTATGCAATTTTTATCTCATATCCTTCTTCCTGTCCTTTAATTGAAAAGCAAAATTTATACCTAAGAGCAACAGTGCAATGAGAGATCGTGCCTGTAGATTGGATTTGAGTCTCTAAAGTGAACTGAGTCACATGAATGATGCAGTGTTCTAGTTTTGGTGTGCTCTTTGCTGTCTGGTTAATGATACCGTGAGACAAAGGCACAGGACCAGCAGCAGTAGGCTTAGCTAGCTCGCTCTTACCTTGTTTTAAAGTGGTGACTGTAGCGGACTCAGTTCACACGGGCCAAAGAAAAATAGGACATCTTACTCTCTGGAAATTGTAAAATGAGACAGAAACTTCATATTTTTAAAGAAATATTAAAGGTGTGTGTCTTTTGACAAGACCTTGGGCTTAAGAAAACAGATTGCTTTACCTTTTCATATCAGATAAAAAGTTTCAAATAGTCAATGACAATTTCTACTGGTTCTCTATTTATGCCTGGACTACCACTGAGCCTGTCTCGCATGAGGAAGGTCCTATTCATGCATTCTCTTAGTTGTCCATATAATGAATTCTCATTACAAACTGAAGCCTGTGCAGTCACATTAAAGTCCATTCATGTTCCGATATGTACGTATGCGTTAATTCAGATTATATTCCTCTAATTGCACAAATTAATTGCTCTCTGATGAATTCTACAACACCTCATTTCTAAGGGTTTCTCCTGAAAGTACACTGAAAAGGTCAACAACATGATCAAACGCTACCCTGTTCAATATGCTTTGAAGATTATAATTATATCTAATTAGAAGGTTTTGCAATTAGCACATATTGTAATTTTTCCATTCTACGAATTAATAAGATCCTTTTTTATTTATTTACCCTGCCAAACGTGTGCACGTACCACCCAGCTGCTATTGTTAATGGAGTATTTCAGCTCAGTGAGGACAATGGGATGTCACCATTATTTGGTATTTTTCTCAGGCAAAGATCTCCTTCTGCCTGAAAGTTTACCCCCAGTGTCTGCAGCCTGACCAGGACTCTTGGGACAGAAAAAGAATACGAATGAGCTGATATTTAATGTCACAGGTACTAGTAGTACTCTATGCCTTTGTGCAATTTTTTTCATGAAAAAATGCTAATGTGAGGAGAAACTACCGAGGTATCGGGTACTCTGTGGTGACCGCTGCACATAGCTACTAAGCAAAGGAGAGGCATGAAACCAGTGCATTTCTGAGTCTGCCAGAAGGCACATTTTTTTCTCATTCAGAAGGGTACAGATCACAGATTAGTATTCCAGGTACTGGTTGATTTTCAGCTCTTCTCTGAAAGCTACACATGCACTTGTACCCCAGAGAGTAATATAAGAGCAAGACTGTCAAGCTTCATCTTTGCTGTAGACTAATTACAAAACCTAGGAGTCTACCTTGCAAAACTGGGCTTCTTTTGCTGCCTATCCACGCTATTTCATGTATCTTAACAATATAGGAGATATTTTATTATGGTAACAGATATGCTCAGTTTCTGGGTCTCTTTGAAACAGCAAAACAGGACAGTGACAGTATTTGCAGCACCATCAGGAGGAAAAGCTGGCAATGTGCTAAGTTTACCTCAAATTAATTACCTGCTGAAATCACAACAATTAGTTTGTGGATTTGAATTTTACCTAGGATACAAATGTAAAAAGAAGAAAAGGTTAAAAAAAGCTAAAAGCAGTAATGGTGAAATTGAAGTTTGGTTGTCATCTCTTGGGACAGGATCTCTCTCTAACACTCCAACACAAACATACATGGCTTTGATTGAAAGCCCATTGCTCTCAGGAAGATTTGATTACTTTCCAAACACAAGAAGGAAGCATCATTCCTCAAAAACCTGTCTTCCAGAGTATACCTGGGGCTTTCACATCACCATTCATTTAGGGTAGCAACTCACAACATAGCCTGTCCCTCAGCAACATCACATCAAACTTCGTTTAGAGAATGGCTCATCTGTAAGTCTGTCTGTTGCCTGAGTATGCCCAAAACTGCCCGGAGAGCTAATGACTAGTTTAATGATCAGATTTTAATATTCCTGAGCTGCCACCACATCGACCCTTTCACTGGATTGGATTCACATGTACCCTACAGAGCCATTTGTGTATCTACTTGTACATCCTCAGGCATGTTCCGTGCTGATTTGCTCACTGTCTTGGATGTAGTATCTCTTTGGAACACAAAGAGCTAATTATAAAGAGAAATAACAATAAAAAGCCTTTTATCCCTCAAGGCAAATTTTCTTTGAACCTACATACATTTAGCATATATATGGCTTCCATATCTCAGCTTGAAGAATTACAAATGTATTATTGAGTGTTGTTAAAACTCTTCAGATTTGTTTATATTCTTTACATTCACATCCAACTGAACCAAATCTCCTTTTGTAGGATCTGTCTTCCTCCATCAGTGATGTCAATATAACAATCCCTCACCATCAAGGGAAACATGAGTCAGTTCTCTCATTAGAATTGTTTCATTAAATCCTTCTTTATTGTCCCAGAAAATTCAGGAAAAAGTGAAATTTCATTCATTGCTCGGCTACAACCAACTGTGACACGACTTCTAATTGACCTTGACACTTGAGAACTTCACAAGACAGCAAATTACTGAGAGGACCTATAAGTCAGCCAGGTTAAGAGAAGTCAAATAGTGAATAGCAAGAAGGGCAACACAGCCAACATTATGTAAATTAGGAATTGTATTTAAGCCAACATATTGCATTATGCATGAAAAGGTGAGTAATAGCAAATAGTTTAAGAAATCTGTCTACAATTAATGAATCCTAAATAGCTTTATTAATGTAGGTCAAATTCCATCTTCTTGTGGGAATTTGACATTTACTAATATACCCCTGTATGAATTATTCAAAGAAGATATTTTTAATACATATACAAAATTTTATTGAGTATGCTCTTCACAAAGGCTGCATTATACTTGTACTACAAAATCTACAGGGGCTACTTAATTTCTAATCCAGTAATCATTAATTAAATAATATTTAAATCATACTCTAATATAGGTAAATCCAAATGTTATGCAGAAGTCTGCAAAATATTGTCTTATTTGTAGCCTGTACACAATGACATCACCCATCACAGAGCAGGTATTCAAATTCTGTCTTTTGTTCTTGTAAATTATAAACCTAGTATCAATTCCCACTGTGAAGAAAAACTATGATTAGTAATTAAATTACAGTGCATTAAACTTACTTAACTTAAGTTCACCAGCTGGGAAAATTCTATGCCTCTGGGCTTACCAATAACTCCTAATCTTGCTGTTGCCTGTGCCTATTTTTTTAAGTTGTATTATCATTTTCTTTATTGGAAATTCATTAAAAATGGTAATGTCATTACTCCTGTTAATGCTTAAAACCAACACCATAATCCTGAATTTTAATTAGTAATTATAATTAATCATTATTTCATTAATGAAATGTTTAGTTCCTAATTGTCTTTGAGCACCCCAGTCCCTAGGCTTATAAGCATTTCACAACATTTAATTTCTCACAGTTTCTGATTAAGTGGAACCATCAACCTTATTCACTTTTAACACTTTCATACGGTGCAGTACTTTGGGTCTTTTATTTACTATTTACACCTGCTCAAATGGATGGCTTCAAGTCCTGATTAGTGCTTCATTAACAGAGAAACAAATGCCTCAGGTATGCAGCAGATAACACAAAGATACCTCGGAGGTAAATTGGTTCATCCAGGGCTCTTTCCACTCGCTTTGCTGTAACTGTAGCTGTAGATCTTAGTGTTCCACTGTCTCAATGTCACACAGGTCTGGGTTCATCCACGTGACATTCGGCAACACAAGGAATGGCCAAAATTAGCACCTGTGCTCCCGACAGAGGGAGAGTGGGTGCCGGAGGGTCCTATGGTCTTCATGGGCATGGGCAACTGCGCCCTGACTATGACAGTTGTGGCGTTTGGAATTAGGTGGGATGATCTTGGGCCAGTCTGGTTAGATGCAAAGACATGTAGACACAGTGAAGATACAATCTGCTTTTAGAAAACCTGGCTCAACCCTAGGATGACTGCAAGGAGACACGTGCCAGTGCGAAGGCTGGGATCCACACACCGTGAATTTTGACAGATGGAATACAGTGCGCAAAATTTTGCAACAGGTAACTTATTGAACTATTCTTGTAAAAATGTCTACCAGCTCTCTCTTGGGATTAATTAAAAACGGATGCTGGCTAGCCAATGGCTGGGATAACAAACTACCTTTTCTTTTTATCAGGGGGTTGGAGGGTACAAGATTAAATGGCTTAGTTTATGTGTGTGCTTTCTAAGAAAACTAACCTCTCACTGGCTGCACTGAACTTGGGCGAAACCGCAGAGGAATGGGTTGAACCACAAGTCCCTCTAGCTCAGGACCTGTCTCCATCAGTGATCAGTAGCGGGTCCCAAGGAAAGCACAGAAGTACAGGTTGAGCATACGTTGACACTTCCCCAAACTCTTCTCCCACTCTGGATTTCCTGAACCAGGCTCCTTTTATGTTACTCATAAAAGTCTAAAAGTGATTAATAGTTATTATACGTATACTACAGACACGAGTATTATGCATTAGACACAGTCCTAAATACAACAAAAGAAAGCTTTAGAGATGATTGCAAGTCATGGTGATAATTGTTTTTTGAAGCTGTGGGGCTGTATAACAATTGGCTCACTGATGAACAAATACATCACTGCTAACGCTAATATATTAACCTTTAATTTATAAATGGAACTCAGTATGGAGTGTAGCCAATTTGATCTGCAAAAGGGGCTGTGAATCTTACAAGGAATGACTGATATTCTGCATCACCATTTCCTGAGCTAAGGTTCACAGGTTACTGACAGCCTGTGCAGCCCTTGCTGGAAACCTTATCTGGTCCACAGAGACGTAAAGTCCTTTGGGAATTTTTAATGGAATGCTCCTTGGTAAGGCTGCATGCTATCCCTAAGAAATTACGAGGACTAACAAATGGATGCTGGCCCAAAAGGCTGGAAAGCCTGAGTTCTGGGTTTATGCTGGCATCACTGTAATGCTGATCCAACATTCACTGTGTAAAATCTTGGAAATTCAAAATAAGAATTAACCTGAGGTTTTGGTGAAAATCTGATATTTTTGGTTCTGCACAGAGCTTCTTATTCCAGGAGAAGTAAAACAACAGAAATCCTAGCATTTTTAAACCCGTGTATTTTTTGGTACAACAATAAAAGAGTATTCCTTTAAGTTACACAGCTTAAGCGTCTACTTATCTTGTGAATACACACACACAGAGCATTTCTGGGGCTGGGAGGGGAATACTTCTGTAAATTATTTTCTGCTTATTTTACACTGACTATTCTTTAATATGCCTAATCATATGCAGTCTGTTACAATGAAGCACAAAGGACATATTTTCTCCTTTTCAGAACACAATGCTAGATATTTGATGGCTACCCAAGAGAGGGTCAGTGAAAATGTCTAGAAATATGGTGGGATTTTCATATATAGAAGGGCTGGATTTTGAAAGAGGCACACTGTGCTCAGGGAGGCACCTCACTCAGTCAGTGCTTGAGTCCATTGGCACAAGTTGAAGTTGGAGTATTTGTCTTAGGGCTGAAGGTTCAGAATACAAACCTCAGTCCCAATGCACTCAGGGACAAGAACTACATGAAATACAGTAACAGAAAATAGATTTCCTCATGGTTCACCATCTGGGTATTACCTAATTACTAATTAGGAGACAGAAGATACGAAGGAAGCTACCTCTCCGTAAGGTGTGGTCTACCACCAGGAATATCTGACAACACACACATCCAAAACCATGATATTTGCAGTCAAGGGCATTGAATTGAGATTTATACCATATTTTCTTGGCTGCATAGGAAATAAACATGCAGAAAGCCAAGAGCATTTTTCTGTGTTATGGTGGCTGAAGGATGATAGAAGTACATTTCTACTTACTGCACCTCTAAGAGCAACTGGGATGCCGTGCTCCGTATAATGTTATGTTACTAATGTAGTACTTGATTCAGTGAGAAAAATTCTTAAAAGATCATTTTGAAACAGATGGGGGATCAATAGTTTCCTGTACAATCTGTACTCTCTATAGACCAAATAGTATTCATACATCTGAAGTTTAGCAGATGGTGTTTTTGCATTAATTTTCTAAACTACCAACTGTAGGATACTCTGTTTTCAGAAAACCAGTTGCCTTAAGGCTTGAATTTTTAAAAGTATTTCAAATGTTTTCATGTGTCGTAAGCACACCTCTTTCTCAGGTTTTCTCTCCCAACGGTGCCGTTCTGATTTGGATCTCAAAAAAATGAATTGGCAACAGGCTCAGCCGTGCGGGTTCATGCTATGTTTATAACAGGAGGGTGGAATATGGCAGCAGCATTTCACCAGAGGGCATTTGCTCCACTCTGTCTGGCCACAGAGCCACCCCCTCTGTCATCGCGCTACTTTGCTGCTTAGAAGGAAGGAAACCAAATTGGTGGGTGGAAAGTACAATAAAACCATTCAACATACTCACAAGATGCCAAGGACCATTTGCTTCTGTTTCAAATCAGTCTCCAAAGCCCAATCCACACTTGGAGCACCTGTTTTCATCTATCTGCACCTCTTTTCTGATTTAAATTATTTATGTAAACAAAAGAAAACTTGAGAAATTATGACAAGGCATAGCGCCTCCAAATATTTTAAAGATACTGAATTCTTCTTTTTTGGCCAGCTATCGCAAGCAACACTTTTGAAAATTTGACTATAGGTATATATGTCAGGGCAGAAAAAGTTGCATGAAGGTCACTGTCTCACAGATTTTATTTGAGTTCCTAAAGAACCCCCCCAAAACTGAGAAGTCTTTGATCCACACCAAAAGGGGAGAAAAGAAAACTTCAAAGAAGAATAAAAATCCTCCTACTTTGCACCTGCCTTAACTGCAGTCAGTGTGTATTATTTATCATCCTCACCTCACTTTGGCATTGCTCTAAGCATGCCGAAGTCATTCAATTTAGCTTTTCAGTTTGGTCAGCCTGCCAGGAAGGAGTAATCTTGCCTTCACCTTCCCTAGCCCTCTTCTGAACGTAAATATAGTGTGACTGCTAATTTGTTGATTTATACAAGGTTTAATCCACTAGAGTCATAAAATATTAAAGGATTCTTTCTTCAGTAAATTTACAGCTAAATAAAATCGTAGCTCTCAAGACTTGCAGGAAACTAGAGTGACATTTTATTTGCTTGAAATGCATTTTCTGATTCAGTGAGGTGGACTGACATGGGCAGCTTGCTTATTTAAACCACAGCGTATGCAGTGTGCTTGGGTGGTATCTTCCTGAGAGAGAAAATTTCTTTCCTCATTTCACAGAATAATGCAGCTAATGCATTCATCTAATCTTTTACTGTTACTACTAAATAATTGTAATGAAAGACCAGATAGTTTCCACTATAATTAATGCAAAATAATTAAGAGAAAACCCTGAATTAGTGCAAGATGGAAGCTTGGCTGAGTTTGGTTGAAAATACATCCCCAAGCACACTGGAAAACCTTGAAATAAGTTCTCTCCTTCCTCCTCCCAATTAACAACTAATGGAGTTGGTATCCATGTCTAATGCAAAGTGAAGACTATGGTGTAAATACCCAAAAGACTAGATAAAGGAGATTCATTACTTTTTATCAAGGGTCAGGCTGTTCCATTTTGCTTCCCTGAGTACGTTACAGGAGTCAGAGCATTTTTAGCTGTGTACACCTAGCATTGGATTTCCATTACACAGGATTATACACAACCAGTTTAAAAAGAAAGAAAATAAACATGGGGCTACGGGTTTTTTTGAGCGAGAGAGGATAGGGAAATGGCCTACAGATTTTAACTTCCCACTAACAAGAATGGACCATAGGACATCATTTGTGAACTCCAGAAATTCCCCTATATAAGTGCATATTTTTGGCAATTTCTCTACTGGAAATGTTTGTTTAGATGCTTGATGTGAGTTCTGTAACGCAATAGAAGTTCTGGGAAATCAGCATTTTTGAAGATTCAGTCCCTTACTTAAATGCCTAAAAATAAGATTAAAGAACGAGTCAAGTACCTGTATTATTTTTGTTGCAACAGATTATTCAAGTGTATCGGAAAAATATTAGAAAATGTGAGCTCAATGAACATTAAAATATGCAGATTATCAATGGGAAAACTAACAGCTTCCATTTTTTTATGATATTTATTGAAGAGTCTACTTTTAAAAATGGTTATTTTCAATAAAATATGCTATGCCTATTGGAATAATTTTTTTTTTATAACAAGGATGTTTTAGCTTGAAATCAGAGTTGTTCCTTAGCATGGTTTGGAGGCCCTTATTGACAAAGTTAAAAATGATTAAAGATTTTAAATCTCCATGTGTGGTTTTCTAGCTATAATCATAGCATGGCTTTGCTGATTTTCAGCCTACAAAGCAGAACACCCAGTCCTTGAAGAAGACCAATTAGCAACCAATCCTATAAATCCTATATTTTCTATGCAGTTTTCAGAATCTGGCAGTTTCTGAATCCCCAAACTTTGCAGTATTGCAGAGAATCTATTCAAAGTACATCTGCGTTGCTTAAGATAATGTCTTTGATGTAACAAAGCCAAACCATAAAACAAAAAACCAGGTCTGCTCTCTCTGAGGTTTTTTTAAAAAGGGGATTAAAAAATTACCATCTTTAGCTGCTCTTCTAATAGCAAGCCTGCATCAGAAGGAATAATCTCAATGGCTCCTCATCACAGAAACAAGAGTGTTTCCTTAAAGATGTGGTATTATACCTCTGTGGGTATAATCTGATTTACAATGGAGAGCACTCAAAACTTTACCATAAGCTTTCAAAACTTGCTGCGGATGAAGATAAAGTGCATTGCCGCACTTCTGCAGGCACCGAAAGCCCTGGCACTGTCCCTGCTGCAACTCAACTTCAGCCGCTCCCAGGAGTCCCCCAGCCGCGGGCCCCACAGCCCCGCCGACCACACTGCTGGGGCACACCGATATTTTCCAAAACGCCGGGCACTCAGAAATATTTAACAACTCTCATCCCTACATCAGGATTGGCATTGTCTAATGAAAATATACCTCATTTTGAGCTCCATAATTTATTTTTTTAAAAATATATATTTCACCTCATTACTGACCTATAGGAAATCATGTTGTTAAATTAAGATATTTGGGGTTTATACAAATGTTTACACGTAGCATATAAAGCCCATTGTTTCCTTCCATCTTGAGATTTTTCTGTTCTCTCCCTGTACTCTGATGTTTCTGTACCCATTGCATGGGAAGCAGTGTGTCAGCTGGCAAGTCAGCTGCATCACTTCTTAAAACTGAGTTTCTCACTACGTTTTCTTCTGGTTTATCTTTAAAAATCTACACTGTTTAGCAGTCATCCTCCTGCAGATCTGCAAGCAGGCTGCTCTGTAGCCCTTCATGCTAGGTTCATTTATCACCATTCACTTCCCTCTCAGACCTTGCCTCTTTCCATAACAAATGTTCCTATACTGTCTTTTTATTCTTTTCCCTAAACCTGCACAGGAACTTGCCATAGTTTCTACGAACCTCAGCATGGCATTAGGTGTAGCTTTGAATTCAGCTGCTGGCTAAACTCTGCCTGCTTGAGCCGAAAACCCTGGGCCAGTGCACCTCTGCTCTTGCCTTGACGAGTCGCTGCAGCCTGCTGCAACTCCAAGTAACCCCAAATCCACCCTTAGATGATCCCATACTCCTCCCAAATGTAAGTCTTTCACTAGCCCTAAACTCATCTTCATTTAAGTTAATGCCGATTCCTACTCTGGGAGACTCCAGCCATAGATCTACATACAGGGGATGCTAACTTGTTGTATCAGACACTTCAGCTATCTACAGGGGTCTGCCACGTGGCAATGAAATTGCCAATACATATTCTACAATCCAGTTCTCAGCTGTTGAGGATCCTGAAACTCTTTGAAAATTTCAGGAATTCAGTTGCAAAATGACATGTGCTCCAAGCACTAGCTTCTGCTATCAGAGCTTTTATTGTACTTTTCATTCAACCAGTGATTTAATTTATTTTTTTCTCTCGAAGCCTTCCTTTGCTACTACTGGAGCCACAGCTTGGTCTGACGCCATTTCCATCACGCTGACCATCACCTACTTACATGCAATATTGCAGCAAAGATGGTTGGAACTTCCAGTGTTTGGGGGTTCTTGTAATGGGATTTACCCACCAAGAGACAAACTTGATTTATATGTTGCATAATTTACACCTTCGGTTCTGTTTTGGCATGCCCCTCATACATTCAATATTCATTCCCTTCACTCTTATCCTTGCAGTTGTTGAGTTTATAAATCCTAATCTGTCTCTCTGGGATGGTGAGGTTATATTGCACCTTGTGTGATTCTCTGGCTCTCTTGAGATTCATATCATTTATTAACTGTTTGCAAAAACATGAGATTTGAAAAAAGCTTTAATGCAGGGCCATGGATTAATCGTAGTTATCAAAGCTTCTTTTTAAAATGGATAGCAACAAAGCACATACACACACACTGCAGTTAAAATTTAAACTGCATTACTAAATTACTTTTTCCATTTATATATAAATTATGCATCTAAACAGAATTGTTAATAATTTAAGTTATTAAGTTGCTCAGCTAACATCAGATCTTAATTAGTCTTTAGTATATCTGTAAAGTATAAATAGGTTGATCAGAACGTGTAAATTTATTATATGTCTTTTCAGCTCTTAGTACAAAGTGAAAATTTGTTTTTTGTTTGTTTGGGGAGTTTAGGTATCCCAATCACCATGTATACTTGAAATTTTGTGGTTGTTTTCTCTTATAGGCAACAAACAGGAAAGAACAGAAAGAAATATGTAAACAAATTCAGAATTTTACTAGTAACAGGTTTTGGACATGCTTGGGACTTTCACTGTGAAACATGCTCTGAGTGAATGAAGTAAAGATTTACTGCCATGGAACTAGCTGCAGGGAAATATTCTGGGGCAAAACAGTGTATCACACTTGAATCAGAAGCAGGACCCCGGGATCAACAACACTGGGGAAATACCGATGATGGGAAAAAAGTCACTGATCTAAAAACTGGAAAAGTATTTTGAAAGTTACTTCTTTTGCCTTCAGAAACACAGTTAACCCAATAGTCACATGCTCCTTCTTTGCTTCCTGGCCAACAAGAGATGCCACCTGCTTGGCTGCTTGCAGTAGACCTTCTTTTATTTACGTATCACATATTTCTAACTGGCCCATATTCAGCTTTGAGTTTTATTTGGGGGTGGAGAGGGCATTAATTTAAATACAAATGCACAAATATTAAGCTTTGAAAAAAACACCAGCATGGTTCAATAAGAAAAGCTGAGAGCAGGCCTGCTCTTCTTATGGTTAGAAAGTTGAACATGGGTCTAGTATATATGAATATGTAGGCACATGAGTACCTTGTCATTGCAGTACCCCATCCGCGGCACCTCCAGCCATGCACCCTGCAGAATGGTGATTTGCCATTCAAAGGGACCAGTGAGGTCTGGAGACACCTGAAAATGATGAAGCACCTCGACGGTGTCGTGGATGGGCACAACTGGTGCTGCCATCCTCCACAAGACCACCAGCTGCTGGGAATGAACCCTGTAAGCTGTGATAATGATGATGCTGAACAGTCTCTAGTGTTAATGGCTCAGCCAGATGAGGCACTTGAGCCTGGTCCTGTGTCCCTGCAGACGTGGCAGAGTCCCGCATCTCATTTTCCATTTTTGTATTCGCTCAGCTGGACCAGGTCCTTTTCCGCTCCCCCTCCAGGCAGGACTGTGGCTCTGAGAGACTCAGACCCATTTTCTGTTTTCCTCTTTGCAGTCAGTCCTGCAGGTTTTCTCCCCTTGGAAGCAGCTTCTCTCACAGCATCCAGAAATCTATGAGTTTTCTTCCTCCTTCGTACATCTAAGACATCTCCCTGGACTTGTGAGTTGTATTCTTCAGCACAAAGTCCTTCTTGGTGAACTGTAAGAGCCTTTGTCTCCTAGCCCGGCTCCACCTGCTAGTGGTACTGCTGCAATTTCAGAAATTCATTTTTCATCCTCTGCCTTCAGTACATTTTTCCCCAGCAGTTTTGAAAAGACATGACTATGGAAGGTTTCTAGATACTGCTCTGTCATTTTAAGAGTATATTTCATCTCTTTAGTGCTTGATTTTCTTTCCAAGATGTGAGAATTATACAAGAAACCCCACCCCAATAACCAACTGTCTGTGTTCCTCTGTTGAAGAATATGTATGTGTACACACAGAAATACATCTGTAAGTGAGGAGATGAACTGCACTCATAGTGTGTGAGGATGAAGTTTTCTAAACTAAATTCTCTTTGACAGAAGAAGTCCAACTTCAGGGAAAAAAAAGTAACAGTAACTGTTAACACAAGGCTGTCAGTATTTCCATGTGAATTATGAAGAGGAAGAGCGACTATTACCATCCAAACGAGAGAAAACTGTCAGCCTTCATCATATCTAGACAAATGTTTTAATTTGAAAATTTTGCTAGGAAGTTTCCAAACAACAAATACACCCCTTTATCAATGTCCACCTTTGTTCATAATGTCCAGGTTCATAAATAAACTTTCTGAAGCCATGAGCTACCAATCATCCTGTGTCCATACCAGAGTCCTGTGACTTTGCTGTGCTACCGCATTACAGTGAAATTCAGATGCAGTCTAATGCTAGAGGACCTCAGCCGTCGGATAAAAAAAAGATATACGTATCTCCTCCTAAATTGCAGGAAAGATGTAGTATCTGCCTCATCAAACAATAAGGAGATCCTAGAGGCTGAGTTATTGCAGTTAATGAGGCATTCCCAGACCAAGCACCCTAACCTAAGAGGTCAGAAAGTGAAAATGTGCCCATAATTTGCAAACTTTTAAATTTAATTTTTCAATTAAAACCCCTCCCTTGCAGATCTCTTGCAGATCAGGGCACTTTGATCCAATCAGGGAACGTAAGCGTGGCGCCTCTGTCGTACATGAGCAGGTCCTTTGTGCAGTGTTGCTGAACGAAAGGCACAGCCACACGGGCCTGGCTCGTGACGGCAGGGCTGTGGCAAAGAGCAGCGCGGAAACTTGGATCTGGGAAAAACTCAGCTACAGACATTTTCTTGAAAAAAGACTGAATCCGTCCTTGCCAGTGTTGACAAATGTCTGACTCAAAAGTTCCTCTGGGAGACTGCTTTGCTTCCTCTCCCAGGCTTAATGGATGTTATTAACAAAAAGTGCTTTTTGTTGCTTTTGTCCCCACGTTTAACCCTTTGCTTCCTAGCCAGCACTCATTATCCAAGGGTCAGGGATTTCCCCTCAAGCCCAGTCACAAAGTCACAAAGCTCACAAAGCTACAGAACAATCCTAAACCAGCAGACACCAATTAGGGCATCAGTCTGTAATTCAGGGGGCCCCGTTTTCCCACTCTCTAGAGCTGAACGACATCAAGACCCCGATGCGGCCGCCCCCAGCGCTCTGACGAAGCTGCTCAGCACAGGGCAGCAGCTCCACGGGGCAAGAAACGTGAGCCCTCACCAACACGCGAGTTGCAGCCCTCCACCGCTGCTGTTTCCAAAGTCCAGGAGAGCCAGCGCGGCTCCAAAACTGCTTCCAACAGTTCAATTATGCATCATCTCATTCTATCGTTTGTCTCAAATATATTGCTTCAAAGTTTCACTGCATGTCCCCTCCTGCCCTTTCCTTGGAGGAACAGTGAATAACCATCTCATAGTCACTCTCTCCACGTTATCCTATGATTTTTAGAGATCTCTGTATTTCCTCCCTTCTTTGTCTCTTTTCCAACTGGAGAACCTTAACCTGTTTAGTTTGCCTTCCCAGGGAAGTCGTGTGGATTTTCCTGAAGCTGTTTGGTCAAATGGATTTCACTGAAATTCAGTTCTGTACTGAACCCTAATATAATAAATGCAGTATGCCCAGGAGGAGGTTTTGTTTATAGAAAGCTGTGAGTTCTGGGAAGGAAAGGGAAGGAAGATTATAATGGATGCTGCATTTCTACATTAATTATATCAAAAATATTTCTGGTTTCTTCTGCAATTTCACATCTTTGTTGTGTGTCCCAGCCACAACATAGTAATTTTCATTTATTCTCCAGTTCAAATGTCCGTATCTCTCCACAGGCCTTTTTTAATTAGCGAGAATATTTTATAAAAAACTATTATGTCTCACAAAGTTACAGCGAACTTAACACTTGTGCAACTACCATCTCGCCAAAATAAATGCTCAGACCAGAAACCATGCTTTAGCTAAAGGCAGAATCTCATTTGCAATCCTGGTTTGGGACAGAGCAGTTACATTTTAAACCACTTTAGATTAAAAGTTCTTGCTAGCCTTAGATGATGAGAAAATCATACATTTTTAAAATTAATTTGGAGGGATGGAAACAGCTCAAAGATTCAAATTCAGGGTTATGCAGCAGACATATACCTGTATGACTGATTGTAATTTACACCTCCAAATTGTTTTAATAAATATGTAATGCTAAAAGAGGGATACTTTTGCTAGGCATTTAATTTTTCATATATTGCATAAGTTATTTAAATTATTTACTCGAATTTCTAGCAATTGAGCGCATGCTTTCAAAACCCAATCTTTTACAAGGGAAACTGGGTCTAAAGATCCTGGAGACTTCCACATAAAAATTAGAGGCAGGGAGGGGAGGAGGTCTGAGGACAGTGAGTGAGACATCTGATTTTAGGCATCTAATTCAAGTGACATGGCCCAGCACCCTTCCCCCTGCAATCAGCACAGCCGAGGTCCCTACCATCGGGGAGGGCCCTTACCCGCCTTGAACAGATTTGCACACATTAATATCAGTATAGCACATCACTCAGCCCCGTGAAACACTCAGAGACAAATAAATGAGAAACAATTATTAGGATGAAACTGAGTCCCTTGCTTATTTGTCCCTCATTTTGTTAATTAATCTTTTTCTTTGCAGTCATGCTGGTTATTCCTTCCCATGAAAAGCGTGAAAGCTTGGCGTGATGGCGAGCACGTCCCAGGCCGTGCTCCAGCGAAACCGGAGTGAGCAAACCTCGCTGCCAGATCCTCCGGGCAGGTCCCTTTCACCGCTGCCATGGGATTTACTGCAGCTTCAAAATGATTTCAAAGTGCATTAACAGAGCTCATTTTACCTCGGAGCACTATTAGGAGGTTACCATGCCATTGACTTCGTGGGGAGAATGGATTAATTGCCTTTGTTAAGTTATCATTACTGAGGAGAAAAAATTACTTTCACTGGGAATATGTCCCCCAGGCACCACCAAGTTATCTTACAATCTCCTAACTTGTTCATTTACTGGTAGAAACTTCATCATTTTCTCCTAATTTATATACACTCATATATATTATATATATTCCAGACCAGTGACAGATATCTTGTCCAATATCTTGCAGCCCATCAGGGTTAGTAACAGGAGCTTTAAGCCATGGAAAACTACAAATCTTATTTTCCCAGTGGAATATGGCTTTATTTCTAGCCTTGAAAGGCCATGAAATGATAGGCTATAAATTGCAAGTTTTAATATCTATTTATAGGCACTTCTATGGTGCACATCTATGTATAACAAAACTTTCTGATCTCTAAAGTCCTAAAATATATTACTGTCCTCTACTTCCAAGGTCTTTTTGGTGGAAGTCACAGACCTAAAGGAGCCAGCGTTTGCAAATGGCAGGGATCCATGAGACATGGATAAATTCATGCCAAAGTACCAAACTGCTGCCTCCCTGGACACTACAGTCTGTTAGAGACATTGTCCACACCAGCATTGTTTTCAGGCTACTTATCCCATTAATATCTAATGAATAGTGAAAAGGAAACACAAAGCAGGTGACCAGGACAGCTGATGCAATGAGAGTCTGGAGCAGAAACTGGTTCCTTTGTGCCCCCTGTCTCCTGTGACCACATGACACTTTTGTACGTTCTGTCACTTGTGATTAATGTGATAAGAAATGGTAAAGTGTTTCCTGACACCACTTTCTTCTACACAAGAGCACAAATGTGTAACACGTGTGAAGGATAGTTACACTGACAACTATCTGCAGGAATCATTTCCTGGTGGGTTGTGTGTCTGCATCTCCAGCAAAACCCCGTCCGCTCTGGCTTTGCACACACATCAGTGACCCATGGTGGTGAGCGCTGCGGGGATGGCAGCCGCAAGCTCCAGATGTCTACGAAAACACTAAACAAACTTTCTTCCTGAAATCAATAGAATCATAGAAACATAGAATCATAAATGTTGGAAGAGACCTCTAAGATCATCGAGTCCAACCGTCAACCCACCACCACCATGCCCACTAAATCATGTCCCTAAGTGCCTCATCTACTCGTCTTTTAAATACGTCCAGGGATGGGGACTCAACCACTGCCCTGGGCAGCCTGTTCCAATGTTTAACCACTCTTTCAGTAAAGAAATTTTTCCTCACGTCCAATCTAAACCTCCCCTGGCGGCAACTTGAGGCCATTTCCTCTCGTCCTATCGCTAGTTGTTATACTTGTGCTAAGTCTCAGGAGCTTCTCTTGGACCGCGGACCACGCAAGCCAAAGTGAAACTGAAAAAGCAGAAGTTGTGTAGCTACTGTCAGAGCTGTTAGGAGCAGACAGCTCTTTCTGGCAGGAACAGCCTCCAAGCCCCTTCTCGGCTGGCCTGGAGTCCTGCCGCCCACGAAGACGACTTTCCCAAGCTGCAAGGCTGATGTATCAGGGATGAGCAATGTGGAGCCCTCGTGCAGGAGTCTGGAGCATCACCCCAGCTGGGCTGCTGCTCCACGCTGCTCATTTTCACCTCCATTCCCCTTGTGCAGAACCACCAAAAGCAACACCATAACAGAAACCATTGCATTACCCAGAAGCAGGGGCTTCAATGGGCCACTTCAGCCTTTGCAGGACGTCCAAAATGCATCAGAAACAAGACCTGACTCTAGTATCAGCTAACGAGAGCTGTGGACTGGGCTTATCCCTCTCTGCCTCACGGAAACCAAGGGAGTTGTTCCAGATTTGTGTCCGTGCACCAAAGCGAGGGGCCAGCCAGCAGTGCTGTTTGGCAGGACCTGTCACAGCAGTGCACAGAAGAAGACGACAGCTGCAGAGTTGATCTGAGAACTTCAAATGACTTTTTTTTCCCCCTTTTTTTTATGTCGACACAGGCCTGAGCAGAATGCTTAATGCTGGTGCACACAGCTACCACAGCACAAGATTTATGATTATTTTCATAACATAGGCCTTGTCAGGGAGTTTTGATTTGATTTTGGTTGGATTATCTATTGCAATGCCAATAACATGTTTCACAGTTTTTTTAGGATGCAATGCAGTCAAGGCTGGCGGAAAGCAGCGACAGACCCACTTAAACGCGATTTGTTGGCGTCCTCGATTCTAGGAGCTGCTCCCTAGGGGCAGCAGAGTTTGCAATGCTCTACAAAGGAATTTCTTAATATCTTTTTTTTTTTCCCCTAGACCACTACTTCCATTAATTATTTGAATAAGATTTAACGGAGATGAAAGGCTCTGGTCTGCCTTTGATGTGAACGCATAACTATCATTAACATTTCATTATTAATAGGAGTTGTGCACATACAGAGGGAAGAATAGATCCCTTCTTATTTTGAGCTAAAGTTTTGCCTCTTTTCCCCCCCAATTCCTTTTACCTCTAAGAACTAAAACAAGGGGTGAACAGCTGGACACATGCCTTAGTCATGTTAACAGCCCACAATACACCCTTTCTGTGATGGGAAGTGTTTGCCAGCCTCCAAGGCAAAGGTGGCAGAGCAACTTCCACTGAAGTTTCAGCTCCTGAGTAACATCCTCATGTGCTCATTGTGGGGATCACATTTTGCATGGCTGACCACTGCCCCCCCAGCTACGTTTTGCTGGAAAGTTTAGGCATTAAGTTGCTTGTTATTTTTGTGTTCCAGAACAACAAAAAAACCCCAGACTTTTTCCCCTGGAGACCTCTTTGTTAGAGTTAGGTACAAGCTGCCATCTGAACCTTAGAAAGCATTTATGCCCTGCAAAGACCTTACCTCCATAAGGAAATGACATGACGATGAATCGACATGACAGTGAAATTCTCTGCATGAGAAAACTACTTCGGAAAAAGTACTTAGTCTAGGAAGAGTTACATTATAATGGTATAACTATAGAAATGCAAGTATTTTACTACACTATTGCTGACCTATCTAGAGATGTGGACAGGCTTTGTATCTGAGATATTCATGAGGCTTTGGGAAAAATTTAAAGGGTATAAACACTGGAAAAATTATACTATAGCATAAGGAGGGTTGACACCTCTTAGGATTTTGGTCAAGTCCTTAAGCAAGATCCAGCTTCCTCCTAACAAAAATGCATATTCTCACTACGTATCTATTTTCCTGGTTTAGATAAAGAGATTCTTTATTCTGTGTGCTTCTTTCACAGAAATACCATGTAAGCAAATTAATGAAGCTAACAGAAACTTAACTTTTTCATTTCCAGACTATATCACTTTAACCGTGCTGGTTTCATGGTGCATTAATGTTGTTGCTGGCATTTTTATGGCATATTAATTACATTGCACTCAGTTATTTTCTCTGCTAAACTTAAAAGGTCATATCCTTTGTGTATACTTTTCTATATGGAAATTTTATTTTTTTAGCATACCAAATAGAAGCTAAATCAATGAAATAATACATTTGCTATGAAACGAGTAAACAGTATTCAGTGAAAGGACAGTTAATCTACAAGCTTGTTGTGAATGTTTGAGCAATAGAATTAATGTTTTCTTCCATTTCCTGCAGCAGAGGAACTGTGCCGCTCCTGTACAGCACTGCACACATTCTGCCAGTGCCAAGAATGCTTACACCTGGGAAAGAAAAAAATAAGGGAGTGTATATAGCTTTCTATGTGCATAGTTTTATACGTGGTATAGAAATACTTTCACCAAGAAGATGGCAGCATAGAAGACATCTGATATACTACAAGCTATTAAGTTGTCACTAAGTCTACACTGTATATCTTCCCTCGAGTGCAATTCTTGGACGTTTACCTTTTTAAAAAAACCTGGATATATTTTACCCCAAAAAAATTCCCTGCAAAAATGAAGATCAATGGGGTGAGTGGTGAAGTGTAAATATTGTCTAGTGGAAAAAGCAGTCAATGCATAAAAGTTATTGACAACAGCTGGGGCAATACAATGATTTTCCACAGATATGAGACCATTTCATCATGAAAAGTTCGTATAACAGGAAAACATTAATTCTGCTAGGGACCTGCTATACAATATCTTTCACAGATTTCCTTTGTACCACAAGCTGACATGCAGGACACTAGGATGAATTGCAATGATAATGTGCTTTTTGATTCTTAAATTTCAGAAGTATGCATGATTGTCAGTGCTCTGCTCCTGTGCTTGGGTTTATGTAGGGAGCTCTCAAGAGCGCAGAGGCCCTGTGGTCTGGGTACTTGGTCCTTGGAGGAACGACCCCCTGAAATCCACAGAAATTGTGTCCGAGGGAAACAGCAGGATGCAGGATGCCAGCAGTTGCTGGCAGCTCCTATGAGATGTCAGACCCGTGAGCACAGATGCTCTGTCCAGGGTCGGGGGATGTGTGTGTCCCCCTGCTTTCTTAGCTGGAGAAATGGCTCTGATCTAACACAGGGAGACATTACGTTTGAGCCCTAAAATGGAAAAGAACATGAGAGAAATGCACAGGACAGCAGCGGCACAGGCAGGGGACTGTGTGCGGAGACGTGATGGGACACTGCCAGCGCCTCCCGTGCAGCCAGGCTGCCTCTGCCTCCTTGCTCTTCATATAGACACCGACATCCTCGTCCCCTCCAGGATATGGGGACTACCCTGCTACAAATAAACAATAATGCAATATGTAATAATTACATTACAGTGTAATAACACTATTGATGCTCTATTGGAAACCGGGCTTAATAGGTAAATAAATGTACTTAGAGACCTGATCCACCAACCGCAACAAGTCTTTGCACCATTTAGGTGTCTGACTTGAGACAACCACATCTGAAAAACATTTACTTTGGCCTCTCAGTGGCTGAATTTCCACCAGTCATAAAATATTACACTACTGCCTGGTGCTTTGTAAAAGGCATTATGCAGCTGCAGAATACAACTGCCATTACAGTACAGTCAGTTGTGCACAGTCCGACCCAGCTGCTGCGTCTCATTGGGACGTGCTCAGTACAAAAGCCATGAAGAGAGGTGCACCAGGGTTGTCTGTCTGATGGCCATTCCCCACCATACGTTAAGGTATTTTTCATGCAGTTTCTGCTAACAGCCTCCAGCGCCATTGCATTGTGTGGGGCAGGTACGCATAGAGGGATGTCTAAGGTAGTTGGCACTGTAGCTCTTAACTACTTGAGTTTCCCTTAAGCAAAGGACTACACCTAAGCGTTCTTGGGCTCACAGGACAAAGGACTGGTGAATTAAGGTATTTAAGTTTTAGCATTTTAATTTCTTTTTGGAGAGAAGGCAAATTCCTTTCTGTCAAAATAGCACCCATCCTGCAAGGCAGCAGATTGCATCTTTTCACCCCAGAAGTGCAGGAAAGAATAGATGGACGTAATGACCATGTGGTTTCCTCAGGCCATATCCGTTTTCCTTCTTATAACAGGCCGAGTAGAGTGATTTTTTTTCTATCTATCTCTGCTAAAATGCAGAGGGAGTTAAGGCTGCAATTAGAAAACAAATATGAATTAGAAAAGCAAATAGAAAATAACGACATATATACAAAAACCCAGGCAAGCACACTGAGCTACAGCATTCCTTCAGCACCTTGGGCTTTTTAAATATATTTCCTTTAGAGAGGGTGGTTCCCTCCTATCACAACAAATATCTTGAAGGGCAGGAAACTGCTAGCAGTGGCAACAGCAATATATGAAATTGCTTCTCAATTCTTCATATCTCCAGTATGCCAGCAACTGTAAATCTAGCAATGTAAAAGCAGTCTGAACCCGCTGGGCTCCAGTTGTGCTTATTGTAGTGTAGAATGGCCAGAAACTAGAAATGAATATATAACCTAGTGACCATGCTTGTGCCAGGCTCCCCCACCCCAAGTAACTGGTGCACTCCAAAAAATTTTAGGAAAAGATCGTTGCCTGTAATGGAGCTGTTTGTCCTTTTCATTCATTTCACAAATTTATGTTTTGTTGCAGGGCCACCCGCTCCTCCATGATGAAGTGATGGGGGAGGAGAGGTCTAGAGCCTCTTGATGCTAAGGAAGGGGATGTGTAATGGGGCTTTTGAGGAGGCAGGACTCCCTCTCTGGCAATGCACTACATGTTATTGTGTTGCCTTCACTTTTACCCTGGGTTTTGGCCATGGGGCAGGGATGTGAGGACTGTCACACCCCTCTGCTGCATGGAAGCAGCCACCAAAAGCATCTCTCCTTCTCATCCAGTCCTCATACATCCTCTGAGGAGGCTCTAAGGGACTCTTCCTCCAGCTGAGGAAGAGCAGAATCGGATGGCAGAAGAAGACAGGGAGAGGATGACTCTTTCCCGGCTGCTAAAACAGGACTGTGACATTTAGGGGAGAAGGAAAACAGGAAGGAGGTCAACTCTCTCAGCATGTAGCGCTCGCTCCCTCCTCCCCTGCACACAGCAGCGGTGCAGCCCATGCTTCAGGAACTGCAAGCTTCGCTGGGGATTAATACCCCGACCTGCCTGGAGCAAGCAAAGCCAGGCTCTAAAAGCACAGAGTCTAGGTCAGCAAGGTGCATGCTCGTGCTCACACACATTTAGGAATGGGCTGAAACTCTGTTGGAAGCAATGAGACTAGAGCACAGAGATAAAAGCTTTGCTGCATCAGCAAAGAAAGGCAGGCTCGGGGGGGGGGGCTCGCCCAAGCACCCACTCTGCCCCCAGGCAGCCGTTCCCATGTCACGGCTTCCCAGAATTTCAGCTTTCTCAAAGAAATAAAGAAGAGACCCTGAAATTAGAAAGGACATTTCTCTTCATGTGTCCGGTGAGTTATCAACACTAGAAACTTAAAATAAATTAGTAATACCAGATTAGTACTACAATGGAAAATTAATTCAACCTTTATTTTTTTAAATAAAATTCCTTTTATGCTGTTGGTGTCACTGTGATATTAACAGTATTGAAGCATAAAACCCTCCCTCCATGAAGCCAGCGTAATTGCATGCTGCGTGCTAGCTATTCTATTCACATCGGAAATGCATCCTTAAAACATTTCAGCTTAAGCCTTGTCAGTACTAATCCTAATGCCTGATGCCGAGATGTGTATTTTATTACTGTGTATAAATGAAAACGGAAAACCTTCATGGAGGATTACAGGGTGTAGTAATGACCTCCACAGCATTATGGCATGAAGACATTCCCAGGCGCCAAATGGGATTCTGGGATAAAAGTGACATGTGTCTATATAACCTTGGCACCTGCTCCCGGTACACATGTACCTACCAGCTGTGGGATTGTAAACATATGTCCCTTCTAGTGAACTGAATTTTCATTTATGAGGAGGCTAAAAACGAGGAGCGAGCAGGGGAGATGGATGTTGTCTGAGGCAGCTAATGGGCTCTCGCTCGCCCCTAGCTGGGAAAAAGACCACTGTTGTTTCGTGCTGTCACGAGAATGTGGACTGAGGAATAGCAGTGAAAACAAGAAGAAATGGCAGGAGAATGAAAAAAAGGAGACGAACAAAGCTGGAGGGGGAGGAGAGAGGAGGGGGGAAGGAAGCGAAGGAAGACGCAGGAGACGGAGACGAGGCAGCGAAGGGCTGGGGACAGGGGATGCATCTCCCTGCTTTCATGTCCCACCCCTCTAAGAGGGCTGACCCTCCTGTGCGTTTTTAGGGATGCTTCAGAGAGGAGCTGTGACTGATCCACCCTGCATTGGGTTGCTCTAGCCCGAGTAACGGCTGTACTTGGGATTACTCCAAAAGAAGAGGGGGAAGCACATGTGGGGAAGGGGAGATGGGGAAGCGGGGAAAGAGGCAAGGTTTATGTCATCCGTGCTCCCTAAAAATGTTCCTCGCTACCTTTTCCAATAGCAGTGAAATAGAAGTGAGATGCTAATTTTGTTTGGCCCAGTTTTACTCTGATCTACCCCGGGCCCAGAAACACAGCTTTTCAATCTGCCAGAAAGTTGTTCTGCTGACCCTGAAATGTCAAACTGTTATAGGGGGCTGAATCCAAAATTGATTACTTCAGAGGTCAGCCAGTTTCATAGTGATTTTTCTTGAAAGTCTTTCCTATGAACGTAAAAAAAAAAAAAAAAAAGAAACACTGTTCAAATAAGAGCAAGCAACCATGAGCACAGAGCTTTCTGAGACATGGCAGCGGCTCTTTGCAGAGGAGGGAAGGAAGTGCAGACCGATGCCAGACACTGTGTCAGTGCCCCGGGGCGAGAGCGAGATCCCAGGGATACAGCACGCAGGGCATGTTTTTAGCCTAGTACTGGTACACAAACACAGATTTGGGGCCAGTTGGCTGCCTTGACTGGCTCCCAGTCTGTTTCCATCATAAGCTTACCCCTTGCAGACTTGCAAAGAGCCGTGTACCTTTTCCCTCCGTCCCACAGCAATCCCCAGCAGCTTCGGGATTCATCCTGCAAGAGCCGAAGCTGCAGCAGCCGACGCCAAGCTGCTGCGCTCACTGGGGAGAGCCCCCTCCTACCTGCGTCTGACAAAACTCCCTCTGCCAAAGCCCCTTATTCAAGTTCCCCTTGAGCAATGAGAAATGCCCACAGGAAGCGTTTGGATTACCGTCTCCAGCTATTAGGCCATCGCAGATACTGTAATCTATATGTTTATTCTCTGTAGTAAATGTGTGCTCTTGCTAAATTTCAGCAATTACAAGTGCTTCATCCTTTTCTTTAGCCAGCCAGCCAGCAATATAAATACATTTAATTAGTTAACACCCCCTGCCAATTACAACATCTGAGGAAAGTATTGCTGAGATTGTTGGTCCTAATTATTTTAATATTCAGGAGAACCACTTTAACATAACAAGATAATTACTCATGGATAAGGATTTATGAGAGCTGCAATCCTTTTCTTTATTTTCTACAGTGCAAGCCTGGGCCTAGTTAAATTTCTGGACACATTTTCAACTTA
Organism: Aptenodytes patagonicus; assembly: GCF_965638725.1. Lineage (NCBI taxonomy): Eukaryota > Metazoa > Chordata > Aves > Sphenisciformes > Spheniscidae > Aptenodytes > Aptenodytes patagonicus. The sequence goes on from NC_134956.1 coordinate 15,278,537, forward strand.
AGATTAAAAATTGTAATTTGTGAGAAATCATCAAAGCACCACAAGTTGGAAGAAAAATAACTACATGCAATCTCTGTTAACACTATAGCAAAAAAAATTCACTGTGTATTACATGTGATTAAGAGTGGAATCTAAGGGAATCAGTTTATTTCTTTCTAAAAGTATCATTTTACATGTACTGAATTGATCAACTACGAGAAAACACCATGGCTGTTCCTCATTTTAGACAGAATGTGAGTTGTCCTTTATTAATCTACCCTGTATCCTTTTGTAACTATGTAAATCCTCTTTCCCCACTAACAGTCAATGGAAAACCTGAGCTACCTTCGCTACTGCCTATCTGAGAAATCTTTAAATCAAATTTCTGTTTTTTGCAGTGTAACCATCAATGGAAGAGTTATTCAGCTGAGAAAAGGTTGGTCTCGGTATCTGTTATATGTTAATACTATAGCATACCCAAAGAGATATCCCACAAGGGTTTTTCATGTGCCAAATCCCTGAAATATATGCATGTATTCATTTAAAAAGAATTTGGCCAGGGGTGTTGAACAATAAATGGTGTGCTGTTCCCTTCATGCGCATTCAGAAGGAAACTTTTCTTACCATGTCTCCAAAGACAGCTTTAATACATATCCAGTGAAATATTTCAATGTTTCTGTTCCTCTTTCTGTATTTGTACTCATGGAAGTACAGCCTGTTTACAGTGGAAGCCCATTTTCAAAGGAAATTTTCCTTTAAGCAAGTAATTTGCCCATAACTCCTATATTATGTATTTGCTTGGTCTTTGTACAATGCACTAGTGGGAAAATAGGAAGATGAGAGATCAGTACCACCATTAAAGATCTCCATTTGCTCTGTGTGTAAATAAGGCACCTGATGACGCAGCCCTTGCTCGGGAGGACAGACTGTACTGGCTTTTGGGTTATCCCTACCCGACCATTTGACTTCAGACTTGGGAGATGAATAGGCCAGGCACCAACTAGAAATACAAGTTAATCATCAGTTCTACTCCTTTCACTACTGCCACCACCAAATATTAGAGCTAACCTTAGGTGAAAGAGGTTGGCTGCTAATTAGGTGTTTAAATATTAAGGAATAATTTACAATTTGACAAAAAAAATAAAATGCCAGCATTATCCATTACTTTTACTCTATAATCAAAATAATTTGAATTTATTTACCCAAATATTTGCCACTTTTACAACGGACTACCAGAGCGCACAGGAAAAAACGTGTCTGAGTAAATATATAGTAACAGAGAGGGAATAGAAAGCTGCTTGATTTAGTGAAGCAAACTTTGCCTTTAGCCCAACAAGTGTGCTTTAACTCATTTGCAAGCGTTATAAAAACAATGCATATCTAAACAATGGTGATAAATTAGTGAAGTTAATCCAAATAATAGGCAAATGTTAAGAGCAACATATGTAGAATGATTGCAAAGTTAGATTAATTTAAAATAAACCCCTGGAGTTATGTAACCAATTACAAAAATTGCATTTAACAGTAAAAGAACAATTAAAAACAAAAAAATGCCCTAACCCCAGACATTATGTGCTGGGGACAGGGACACTCATAGAGAATGCGGAGATCAGCTGGAAAAGCAATTGAACAGAAAGTTAGGCTGGTTTTACTGTGTTATGGAATCAAAGTGCTCAGATATGGCCTCATAATACACAGATGGGGCTCAGTAATCAGATATAGAAACAGCTATTTTTAATGAAGACCTGCAAAATCATCAAGGCTTAGATGTTGCTGGCTGGGATAAAGCAACGGGAGGCAGACGAAGCAATTTGCTAATCTGCCTGGTGGCACAAAGTCAAGCCCGATCAACACATTTTTCATAGCAAATCACATTCCTTCAGTAGGGCTGGCCCAGAAAGGCAGCCATGCCAAGCAAGGGGGGAGCCTCGTGCCAACTGGCACGGGTGCCCCTCAGGTGGGAGAGCCCAAGCTGCATTGCACAGCCCCATACGTTAAAAGACAGAAAATACCTGCTGTATTTTTCAGTCCATCATCCTGATAAAATGTTCCCATGAGTTCACTTTTTTTTTTTTCCCATGTCTTCTGTCCAGTCTATTTATAATTTTTCCAATTGGGGGTATTCATTCGGTATGCAGCCAGACATCCTGGTAATTACAGCAAGGTGAACATCTCTCCCTTAACCCCTTATTTTCCATTACACACACTACATATTCTTTGAATTCAACATGCTCTGATATGCAAAGCCAACACCGTTTTTTAAAATGAAGTACTATCTTCTAGTATTTAGAAAAGTGGTGGTAGAGAAGATTTACTTATCTTTGTAGTACACTAGAATGCTAACCCTGCAGCATAAAGACACCAAAGAAACAAGCGCCAAATCCCTAATAAAAATCTTAGTGGAACAAACACAGTCTCAAGCAAGTAAATAAAATAATTTCTAATGGAACACATTTGTGTATTTCCACACTAAGCAAAGACATGGTTAAATTGATGTCCAAACCAAGTTGAAGTTTTATACAAAATAACCTGCAATGTGCAGGTTCTCTGGGGCACCCACAGACACAATCTATGCACTGGGCACCTGAGATTCACCATCATTCCCCACCTGTTGTAAAAGAACTTAGATCACAACTCTGCAAGAAAGAAGTGCCGTCAGATTCCTGGAAGAAGTAACATACATTATTCTTGGCAAAACAAAGTCAGGCTGGTCCTGCCAGAACAGAAACGGAAGTATGAGGTCCTGGCAAAGCAAAGATAGTACTAGAACTCCTATTCTGAAAAAAAAAAAAAATTAATAAAACAAAGGAAAAAGAACTTTACATAATTATTGGCAATGAAAGTATATTGTGTGGGTTTGATTTCCTGACAAGACAATCTGGCATTTGCAGACAAATAATACCACACAGACACAGGCAACCACTCAGCTCATGCTACAGAGTTGCCAGCCCACCACAAAAGCAAAAAAGCAAACATAAAACCCACAGTAGTTCCGCAAAACCATTTTTGTTTCTTTGTGAATCCTGGCCAAGTTGTATATCTCATGCCCACAATAAAGCAAGTCCGTCTTTCCCATGAGTAGGTTTTCTTAGGAGTGGAAAATGAGGAGGGAGGGGGTAGTGCATTACATCCTCATTTCAGCAGTGCCATGGCTGTAATATTCCCATAATAAAGAAATGAAGAAACACAGCTAAGTTTCATAGAAATGTTAAGCACTATTGGCAAGAAGTCAATGTATGGACTTCTCAGCCACAACAACCTCAAATTCATTAAAAAATAAAGTCATGGCTATTAGAGATATAGGACATTACCAAATGTCCATTAGCAAAGGCCAGTGAACTGCTGTAAGTGGGCTGTCAAGCTTGCAATGAGCAAAACTCAATATTTGTCTATAACCTCATTTGAGCTCAGTGTTCTTCTGACTCACCTGGGTAAAAGCTGGCCTTCAGACACCCTGTTCAGGCTTTTTCTGCTTCAGATTAAAATCTCCCTACTGATACTGGATGCCAGAAATACAAAATAAAAACACACATACAAAAACATTGTTTTGATGATTGTTTACCTTACTGTTGGCAAGATGTACTGTTTTCACACTTGCTGCTGTTTCCTTGTCAGATATCTATGAATAAGGCTGAGGACGTGTGAAGGAGGAGAAATCACAGAAATCCAGCAACTTAGAGTTTTGTACTGAAATAATCTTTATCTTTCAATTCTTGGGAAAACAAATAAACTAAAAAGGAGGCCATAGCATTTCTAGCATACTGATGATTAGATGAAACCAGCCTTTACCGTGAAATAAATGCTTCAGCAGCCAGAGCAGGGAAGAAGCCCTGCCAGCCGAGGACCCCAGCACACTCTGCCTGAGAGCTGAAGTCAAAGAACTGCATCTTGGCTGATCTTCTGACCTTGCTGCCTCGATGAAGCCAGCGGAGCTACGCTGCTAGAGCCCCCAGCTTGCCCTCCCTTTTGTCTTGTACATACCCTCAAGGTGGGAGGGTGAGGAGAAACACCAGCACTACAGACATGGGTCTGAACTGAGAAACTGCAAGGCGTTCAACCAGATTTTTTAAAAGAGCTGTATTCAACCTAGAGAAAACTCTTTGCAAATGCAGAGGTCCTAGTAAGGAGCCTCCTTACTCGTTCTCAAAGTCTCTGAGATTTTGATCTCTGCTTCCCAAGGTGCAATGGACTGCAGCTTAGCTTTATACATATCAAAACTGCTAGTCAATATAACTGCTATTTTGGATCAACACAGGATCAAGCCCTCACTGCAAGTCTGTTGTCAGGTTTTCCAGCCCACCAGCAATCAGTTGCCCAAAGCCATCAGAAGCCACAGACGTTCACTAAATGACACTTTCTTTCTTGGTGGGTGGGTAGTGGTGGGTTTTTCGGGGTTTTGTTTTGTTTTGGTTTTTATGGTAGCTAAATGAAATGCAAATGCAGCGAAATTTTGCCATTTAAGTCTTCAATTACCTGAAAGCCTGCCTTCATGGAAATTTGAGGACAAACATATTTGTTCATTCCTTACAAACCCCAACAAGTTGGGCTGACTGTTAAAAATTGTATTTTAGAAATAGGTAAAACTTAAACGACTGAACAAAACTCCTGAGAGACAGAGGGTGCAATTTGCCAGCACATAACACACAGTCTGGTAATACACTCTTCTGCCAGGAACTAGCAAACCCCATGGTCTGATAAAACAGGATGCACAAGAGGGTCAAGAGTCAGGCCCGGGAAATTCCTCTTTATCAATGACAGTAAAAGAGAGACGCCAACAGCCCAAGAGGAGGAGCTCCATCACTTAGATAAAGAGGAAAGAGAGGGTTCAGCTGTCATGTGTACTCACTGGAGAATTTTTAATTCAAGAGCCTAGTTTAATGCCAATCAAGCTTAATATATCTTCACACTGGTTTAAATAGGAATGGGACTGGACTCCAAGGAGCCTGTGTGAGCACAGATGTCGTCAGCTCCCAATGCACTGAACAGAAGCTGGTGGTCTGCATTCCCACGATCAGGCACTAACCACCCCCGTATGCTATCTCAGTCAAAAGTGTTAACCACCTTCAGAGTTTAACATTAACTCCTGATACAGCCATAAATGAGTTCCCAGCAATAATCTGCTCTGCCTTTTTTTTTTTTTTTAAATCTTGTTCTAATTATTAAGGAGCAAAACACTGATGAACAACACTGATTGCATATTCTAAAAAAAGTACCACCCTCCAGCTGCTCTGCTGGTGAATCCCCTGCTTGCTGCTTGTTGGGATTTACTCTCAGCCCGTTGCATCTGAAACTAATTACTGCAACACCATCCTCAACATTAATTCCCTTCTCCTCTCTGGAATCGGAAGCAATATGGTACATTCAGAAGATAATTTTTCATCTCTCTTTCTAAAGGGAAGATCTCAGCTCTTCAATGGAAATAATGGTAAATGAGTCACCAATTTCAGAAGGTGAAGCTTTCTGATGTCCCTTTATCAGAAACCATTGTCCAAAATTTCAGCCGGTGATTTAGGAAACTTTTTTATATGAATGTCACCAAGACCTAGAGAAATCTGTCAGCTTTCTATGGGATCTTAAAGACAAATTGCAGCAATATCTTGTCAACCAGCTCTCTTAAACTTGCTTCACTGCCTATTCTCATTGCGCCTGTTTCACTATTACTTTTTTCTCCCAGAAAACATTTTGCCCAACTTCCTTCAGCAATACTTGATGGAAATTAACTATTTTTCTTCCTTTTTAATTAAGTCCCTTTGTTTTCAGTGAGAAGAAGCACTTATTAAATGACTAGAATTATCAGGCAGTTGTATTTATGGTGTGGCACTATTAAAAAGAAAGATTGTGCCGTCAGGCCCTGATACATCAGTGAGATGCCCTGCTGCATTTCCTTTTCAGGAAGGAAAGCCACCCCTTGCCACCTGCCTGAGCTCACTCCTGTCTCCTGTCACCTTATCACCCCTATTCCTGCATCTGTCTCTGCTCTCTGGTGCAGCTGCACCTCTGGTGCACCTAAATGTCCCTCCCATTAGAGATCCTCGCTTCACACTTCAGCAAGCAGCAAATGTGCTGCCGCCCACCTGCTCCCTTGGACCAGGCATCTGAAGAGTGGCTTTTTAAGAGGCAGAGCCTTTAGTCCAAGAGATATTGCTATAGCAAATATGTACTCATACATTTTTTGCTATTCAACAGGATGCTAAAAATAAAAGGAAATGAAAAATCAGTAATTCATTCAATTCAGCAAGCAGATGTAACTTGTGCCCTTCCAAATAGACTTCCCTATGCTAAATATTAATCATAACAATTAGACCTTCTAGTAGATGACATTGTGCTTTCTCAAATTGCTGCAGAGCATTAAGACTCGCTGCTCGAGTTCTCTGGTGCCTGAACTATTGCATCACTATGCATAACATTAGAAGAATTAGACAATTCAAAGCTGTACTGTTATGACCAAAGTGACACAATTGCAGCAGTTTTCAGTTTCCGTGTGCATTCTCTGGATACAATCTGAGCCTTTCTAATAATACGTTCAAAACATTTACATCCTGACAATGCATTATAAAGAAAGTTAGAAAAGCAGCAACAAGATAAAGCCAAACCCAGCTGAGGATCAAATCTCCCCGGTCATTTAGGTGAAGATGAGAATGAAAAGATGTATCATTTAAATAAAACTCTAGTCCAAGTAGTCTCAAGATCTATCTAGTCTGTGTTTTTTAAGCTATCAGGTTAAAATGAAGAACTGTTTGTTTGGCCCCTGTTTTTTCCATTATGTTGACTGAGAGGTTACATCTGGCACTTGCCATTTGTGGCTCACTGATATTTGAAATAATGCAGCCAAGAAATTTTCAATGGATGAAACTGAACAAGAATAACTGAATGAAAGCAACTTTCATGCAAGTCGTGGAAGAATGGCTATTTCTGTTGGGTTTAGTCTGGTATGGTCCTGACCTGAAGCTTGAGTCATGCACGCATCCTCTGTCCAGGCTGATTTTGTATCAGTGCTGCCTGCACAATCCCTCACGTGGACAAGCCCTTATTAATGCCACGCACAGAGACGGTGAACAGCTGTATTGCTCCAAGAGGCAACATCCCACTCTTTTTGTTGCCCCCTTCCCTATGTTCGTGGGCTGTGCAGATGAGTCACTGGCACCTTGAGACGACTCTATTACATGAGGGGCTGTAATTTCCCCCCGTGTAGCCCACTTGTGCTTTGAGCACAGTTTTCATGCCCACGCTTTGGAACGGGAGAGCTGCAGAGCCGACAGTTGAGCTGAGAGTGAGCTTTGACTGTGAGGATTAGAAGAAACTTGCAACATCGTGTTTGCAGTATTTTGTACTCCGTTGTTCCCAGAGATAATGCCTTCACTTTTACTTGCAAGATCTTTGTGTTTCCCACTACAATCAAGGAGAGAAAATCTGACTGTAAACCTTTCTGTTCTATATTATCATTTCATGTTGGTTTGGTGTGTTAATCAAAGTGTCAGTAATGGCTGCAAAGAGAACTCATTCAATCCTCAAATGAAGAGAAATCTGAGCTTTCTAACACTGGCACATTTTCCAGTGGATAAGCTTTTTCACAAAGTAATTATTTCATTTTCCAGAAAGATTACTGATTACATCACACTGGAAAAAACTAAGAGAGGGGCCCTTTATCTTCCCCATGTTTCTGCAATTCTTGTACAAACTTATACTTGTTACCATGAAAAATGACAAATTTGCCATCTGATCAAAATGTTAACAAGGTAAGTGTCAGTGAGATGGATCACTGACTGTCACTGCAAGCCAGAACATGAGGATACATTGATATTCCTCAATATATTCACTGCTTCCCCAATGTTCGCTAACAACATTTCTACTGCAACTGTAATAAATCACGCAGAAATAACAAGCTGCATAGGATCTCTAGGATATGATAGATTTGTCGTAATAGCAGTATCTGCAAGGTAGAAAACAATTGGTAATGATCTATAGAAAGACCTAATCAACTGTCATTTGCTATAATGTGGCAGATGAAGCAAAGATATGAAATCCATAACACTTCTTTAGCCACTGCCCTCCCCCTAGACATACACACGCGTCAAGTGGGGAATAGTAAAAAGAATGAATGAGCTTTGGGGTTGCAGAAGTAGAAAAGAAAGTTAATAGCACGCCCTGGATGTAATCATTAAATTATACACTGCTGAACAAGGCAAGGGATAATCACAGAAGCTGCACAGTCCTGGTAACAACAATAAAGGCTTTTACCAAGCCTGCTCCTCCCCCTTTGCTTTATTTCTTTTTCATCGATTTCAGTATTTTAAAAAGTACTTATGTTGAAGTGAAACCAAATGCAAGTGGGGCTGGATAACCAAAGGAAAAGCCCATCCTAAGTTCACAGGGGATCTCAGAGGACTGAAGGCAAGATGTGCCAAGGCTCTCTAGGTATTTTGTGCAGCTCCAGAGATCAAAAACAAATGACTGTTTTGCAATGGACTGTGCCAGGTCCCGAACTGACTGCTGAGGCTTTGGTGTTCCTTTGCCTGCTCCCATGTGGGAGTGAAACACCCACCTTCCAAAGCAGGCACATGCAAGATGTGCAGTTTCAGTTTACTGAAACACAAAAGTTTATCAGAACCACTTTCCAAGGAGCTCAAGTGCTGCCTAGAGTTAAAGCCTAAAGTCTTGCATTTTTATGCACTGAAATACCTGCTCGCCATCACATTCTCCATTGCCACCTGCCTGCAATAACTTCCAGGTCAAGAACTAACACTCACCTATTAACCCATAAGCTTCCCAGGTTACACAGATTGTTCTGCACAGCTTTTTCTTGCTAGCCACATCAGGGAAGCCTCTCTGGAGAACATGGCAGTCTAGTGCATGCAAGGGAAATCTTGGGTTTAAAACTTCAAAAGAAAAATTCAACCCATTTTTATAAGGTGCAAATGAATCTTTTTCATCTCCTCTCCTCTCCTCTCTTCCCCAGGAAGGACGGTGGAAGAATAATGGTTGCTTTGTGCTAGTGTGCTTGCAAATCACATTTTGCTAAGTGAATGCATTTTTGGGAACACAGGAACCGCCATGCTGCCTCAGCACATGCAGCGGTGCTCTGCTCCAGCATCCTGCCTGGCAGCTGCTGCAAGGGAATGGGCAGGAAACCTCCTAGTGGGCAATTACGGGAAAACCTGTTCAGATCCAAAATTTTCTCCCAGCCCCTCTATCAGTCAATAAAAATTGGCATGTCTTGAAACATGGAGGTTTGTCTTTTCTCAAACACTTGTTTCAAGTCCTTCCTGATGTTTGTAACTTAACATTTTCCATATCAGACAGTTTGCGAAAAGCCGTATTTTCAAAAGTCCTCATCTTCCAGCTTGGCACTAAACAAAGCTGGACAGAGTTTGGAAAGGGCTCAGCTCCTTGGTGAAAGGGAACTGCTGAGTTCTTTTGCAAATCTGTCCTTAAAGGGTCACAACAGGAGCTGCTCCATGTTGAGCAGTTTTGAAAATCTGTCCTCAGTTGGAGGTGCTAAGCCTTTGGAAAGCTGGTGCTCAACATTTTTGATAATCTGGCCCCAAGTTAAGTAACAGGGGCCAAATTATGTGATTCAGAGGCAGAAATTCCCTACTGACAGCAGTGGAGATTTCCCCTCAGCGATGAATGGCTCAATAGGATTCTGGAATAATAGAGCCATGAAAAGTGGATAATGCAACAAATAAACATCAAAGGGTAGGACTTTCCTTTTCAATCATGTCCCCTTGCGCTCCACATAAAAGGACTGAAATATTCTGACATGAAAGAGGGAGAAGGAATGGTTAACTATACAGCCCTGCATTTCCTTCTAAGATGAAAACACAGAGCATTTTTTAGGAACAGTGTATTCATATAACATATAATTGGTAGTTTACACAATATATAAGGCACTTGGTGGTACTTGGACTATCCTCCTCTTCATATGCACAGACATACACCAAAGAGAGAAAAGCCGTACATTCCTCCAGTTCTTTTCCACACTGGGAGCAAAGTTTTCTCAGTTGAGCTCATCTCTCTTTTGCTTATGTACAAATGTCCTCCCTTTCTCTCCCTTAGATATTTTCAACATTCAGCCACTTCCATCCACAATTCTGATCAAAAGTGAGGTTTGCACACAATTATTTTATGCTTGCTTGTGGCATTTTGGCTGAGAATTTCAGGGGAACTTACTGGTACTCAGATGAGCTTGACCACCACAGAGCTTGAACCTCAGGCAATTTCCCCACATTCCCATAACAGTTTTGGCCCTACTTACTACCATGATTAAGACTTCTGTCCTTCACTTCTGCTGGAATATCCAGTTAACATGTTGCCTGTGCATTTAGAGGGGTAGGCTTAAGCATGGAGCTAAGGAGGGTATGTATGTTGTGGGCTGGATGGGAGTACTTCATGCTTCCTTCATGGCTTCAAGTCTCTTCCAAAGCCCTTGACAGAAGACTGTTATTCACAGGTAACACAGCCTGATGCTCCACCTAACACAGGAGCACACAGGTTTTTGGGGGCCATAGGAACAGCCAGTTCACAGAAGCTGAAGACACTATATTAGGAGGACAGTGGGAAAATATCAGGGTTGCACGCTGGGCAGAAAAGTTGGGCTCTGGACTAGTTATCGGAACAAGGTTATTTAGCAAATGTTAATGGCAGCTTTCTGTTGCAGAAGTTATTTGTCTTGCTTAAACCACGGGGTAAGGTAGAAGAGACTGAGATATGGAAGATACCGCACACTCCTTCCCCCAAAGGAAGGGAGCAAGGCAGAGGATGAACATTTTCATTTCACCAGAGGAAAACTGCTTATCAAGATGTAATTTGCTAATAAATGCTGTTCCATGTAATTAAAAGAAAACAACGACAAACAAAAATGATGTGGACCAGCAGGAAACAAGAAACTCTCCACGGAGAGTGGCAATTCAGAGAACACCCACCATGCGGCCCACCTTCCCCATTCTCCCTCTAGAAATAGACCCATTTTATACATGGTGATTAAGGCACTAAAGAAAAAAGTATTAACATGATTCACATGTAGAAAACAAGGTTATTAGGAGTAGACATCATTTCAGCACATTGTTCTCCCTAATAAGCATAGCAACAAGTAATTGAGTTTCAGGCAATCTCCAAGGTGGCGCTTTGTAGAAAAAATGGAACTTGGCATGATGTCTACTTTTCCTTTAATTACATTGCCCTAATGAGCAACTTTCTTTACTCTCAGCAAATTTATTTCTTGAGAAGAAGCAACAGTAATAAATGCATAAAAAGGATCACCAGGTAGTACCAGAGTAGAAATATCAGCAGCTTAAAATGACAAGAGGTTGCTAAAAGTGGTGGAAAAACACTAGATTGTTCTCAGCTTCATTATGTTTACCACACTTAAAAGTGGAGTAAAGAATGTTAATCAATGGAGCACATTATCTAACCCAGGAACTGTCCTTTTTCTACTGGTATTTTCCTTCTGCACATGTTCATGAGAGCAACCCGGAAACACGAAGTGCTGATACATCAATCCAAAGCTCCTCTGCTCACATGCAGCAGAGGGCAATTCTGCCTCATGCCCTTGTGCAAGATGAGAGGAGAAAATCACATGCCACTAACATCCTACTGAGTGTCAATACCTCTCACCACAACCTAATACAGAAGGATAAAGGGCTGGCTTTTCAAAAGTCTTTAAGGTGTTTAGACATCTGGCTCTTGTTGAAAGTCAATGGCAGGCAAGGCCCCAGCTGTTTTGCTTATCTTTTTTTAGAAAACTCCACCTGAGAATCCACTTATGCTAAAGGACTCCCTGGATGTGCCTTTCTGGAGGCATTCTTATCATTTTTTCCCTAAGCATTTGCTAGGAGACACCACACCAGTGATGGTAGACCCCCAGTCCTAGTAACACCACTTTTATCTACAGGTGGGTGAACATGTCACCCCTTGCTTAAATACCTGAGGTGTCCACCTTCAGAGAGTAGCAACTGCTACAGCTCGCAGGCCTTAGCTGAATTAAGCCAGTGTACTCCCGGGTGACAGTCTGACTTTGTAAATGCCAGCAGTATTATTCTCCAGAAAAAAGCCAAAGCAAAGTTTTTTAGAGTCATCCAAGTTTTCAATGTTGCTCAAAGCTGGGGAGCACATCCCAGCATATCTATCAGCTGCCTTAGGGCCACAGTTTCCTACAAGGAAGCATGAACTTCATGTGTTGGGTTACTCCATGTAGCTGTAGATGGGTGATCAATCCACCTCCCTCCTTTTGCTTGTTCAGAGATTCATGGATGTATCTGCACTCAGCAGCTTTACCCTGACTCACTCCATAACTTCACAATGTCCCTTCACCTCTCTGCATCGCACCTGCAAGTACTATTACTTAATGCACTCACAGAGCTGGTAGGAAACTTAATTAACGTATGTAAAAAAAAATACTCAGAGGTCTCCAAAAACAGGCACTTCAGATGTAAAAGTGTGAAATGAAGTTATCTTCAAATAGAAAATTTGAAAGTGCCAGTGGAAGCAGACACCTAAGACCTTGAGTGTTTACGCAGCTTTAGGTACTGTTATTTCTTCAGTAAGACTGCCACAGAATTGGCAGGGGTATGGGAAGAAAGTATGCTAGCACTTAGAATCTACTCGTAAATGCATTAAGTGCAACTATTTTACTGAGAAAAAGATCAGGAGGAGACCAGAGTCCCTTCTCCTGGGGAGCTAATCTCAATTACTGCTCACAATCATGCTTCAGCTGAAGAAAACCCTGCGTAACTCCCATGCTGTACGTGATCTGGCAGTTGTGTGCATTTGCCACTTCAAAGACACTGATGTAATGAATGAGAATAGACTTCTTCCTTACAAAAAGGAAGAAAAAAGTGATCGTTCAAGAAAAAAAATTCTAAAAATAGGCCTTCCATTAAAAACTCTATTTATTGCAATAGTTTCCCACTTCCACAGAGATTACAATCCCTAGAAGCAAGTTGCCACTACACAGAAGTAATTTACGCAGGCAAAAGGGAGATACAAATGTTTAGTTGGATTTGCTTATATGTTTACCACAAACTCATGGTCGGTTTTTGCAATTAAATGCAGGAGGGGTTCTTTGCCAGCCCCGTACACAATACTGCAACTGTCCGGGCGATGTGGAACAAAGGCTGCCTTATTTCCCTGCTTTCCCTGATTATTGGAATACCTGTGCTTGGATAGCTATAATTAGGTTGCAACTGAGTCAAGCGGGATTTTGAAGCTTGCTTTTTCTTGAAGCAGTAAATGCCACTGCTCAATGTGGGCACCAATAAACACTTTCTCCATTTTGCAGAATGCAAAAGTTGAAATTTGGGAAAAATGCTGCACTGCGCTACTTGAAACCCTTTCAGTGGCTCCCTGCAACATGGGGAGGCATTTTCAGCCAAAAGAAGTTGTTAGCACACAAGTTAATTGTCAGAAAGATAAAAGTTTCCTATACATGGAAAATAGCAACATGAGCTCGTTTTGAAAACAGATTATATGTTTCCGGTAATTAAATTTGGAGTTGTTTCATTTTTGCCCCCCAAGGAAACACCGTTAGCTCCTCTCTTCTTCTGAGCATCCTGTGTGTTTTAAAACTCACACTTAATTCCACAGAGAATTAACAATTCTGAAGACTTTGCAGCGATATGGGCATTTTAAAGCTCCCTGCAATGAGACATCACCCAGTGTGGGAGTCAAAGCTCTTCACTCCCCCCACCCCGACGGGTACCTTGTGGTTCGAAGCTGGGAAGCGTGGTCGCTGCGGTCTGCTCGTGGCACTGCTGAAGCCCACCTGCCCCTGCAGTGCCACGTAAACCCTGTGCAGGGTTATAAACGCTATCTAATAAATTTGAGGGCTGGAGAACAGTAGGAGAGAGGGGAGCAGATTCTCACATCATCAGGAGGGAAATAGACTTTTAAAAAGCCAGTTGTGTCTGTGCACAACAATGAAGCTTTATGTCTATATAAACTGACAAGTCAAATTGTACTCCTGGGCCCAATTCTCAACATCAGCGCCATTTGACGGTGATAGCTCGCCTCCTGCCTCTGCAGCCTAATGGCTCTGTCTGCCAGGAAGGGCAGGCAGGATGATTAAAATAAGCATTAACAGAATGGTTTGGTGATTAGCTTCTCCCTCTCTCTTTTTTCTCTTTGCTTTCTCTTTTTTTACATACAGTTTTGTCTGCCAAAGATTGCTAAAGCCTTTTCTTCATTAGCAGTGTACTTAACAAGTGTAAATTTAAAGTATTCATTTTCTTAAGGCCAAGGATTAAAGCAATTAAGGAAAACTGCTGCAACCTAGCACTCAAGTGAATCCTTAACATGGAAAAGAAACAATGGTGCTTAATATATTTAAACAAAACCAAATTGTGTATAATTATCCTGACACTCTGTCAAACTAAATTTTCACTCTGCTGCAATTATTTGTTAAAATCTCCTTTCTGAAACTGAAATAAACATTTTCTTTCCCAGTATGGGAACAGGTCTGTGGTCTCTTTGGACTACCTTCATGCAAAAACGTTGCAACAAAAGCTAATGTCCGCTCTCCTTCTGCACTCATTTTACCATCAGCCTTCTTCCTGATATCGTATGGGCTTAATCCCTCACCAGGTCTGCCCACGGGAGACCTGAGCCCTTGCCATCCCAGCAACTGGCCTGTGTACTTGCATCATCAGGGCCCAAAAGAGCAGAAAATAATTTTGAGCAAACGCATCTAGAAAGGGAAGTCATATTCCTGCAGTATTTAGCCTAAAATAATTTTGTACCTTTGCCTTTTATGCACATTAAGTCCTTCTTAACATATGGCAACGATGGTATAGAACGGGGCCTGATCTATCTTTGGCAATGAATTTTTTAGCTACTGTTTTGAATACGTGAAACTGAGACTTGCCTATGACAAACTCTGTAGCCTTTTTCCCAGACCACAAGCTGTAATGTAAAGTGTTGTCTTCTACAGAAAGAGGTGAGGTGTTAACTGTGAAACCACAGCGAGCTGGTAACAGAAAGGTGTTAACTCTGGAGCCTCAAGGATGGCAATTTATATTTCAATGTTGTTAACTGTTTCACTGATGATTCTTGTAGCAGAAATACTGAGCAAAGGCATGACACAATCAGATCTTGCTCAGAGATGTAGATGCTCAAATCCCATTCATTTCTGTGGAAAATAGAAGGTCCACAAGTTCCCACAAACACTAAGTTTATGAATAAAACCCAAACACACAGCTATAGCATGCTACAGCAGAAAATGTAAAAATGCGGCATTATTCGTCATCTTAGAGGGGGCCAAAATAAATACTCCATGTGCTTCTGAGCCCTCCACTCTGCCTATAAGTGTGTCCCCATAAAGTGTATGCCCATAAATATATATATGCAAATGTATAAATACCTGTTTATTAAAAAAAGAAGTACTTTTCTTCAGATTTTATAATTTTCACTTTTATTTTAATAAACAATTTCATATTTAAAAGTTCCTAAATAAGAGGTTTGTTGATTTTGGTTTCAACTTAAACTGTCAGCATGTGATTTTGGTTTCTGAAAACCACAAACATTCAGTTCTCTATTTTCCATTTTGGGATTATTGGCAGTTCTTTCTAACTCTCTTTCAGTTCAGTTTCCTTCTACACTTTTATTTCCCCAGAAGAAAAGAAAAAAAAAAAGCAGAAGGAAAAGAGTGGGCAAATATATAAAGGAAAAAGAAAGCGTGGTGTTTTTTTTTTTTCACCAAAAACCCAAAACCAGAATACAAGCACATATCTGGAGAGCTATTTTCTCATATCTATATATTTTTTCACTCTTTTGACTCAAAAAATAAATTAACTTGACCTTGCAGATATTGGTAAACCCATCCCATCAGACTTTTATTTACTTCCCAATGAGGAAGATCGCTTGGCTCCATTAATATACCTCCACCTTCATTTACAAAAGTCATATTTAGAAAGTGGCAGATAGCATCGCATCTGAATCATTGAAGCTGCTGATTCAGTGCTGGGTGAGCCAACGAAACTGCCAGCAACAACCAGTTCAGATGGCGTCTCCTATGAGATGATCACTTCCCAGGAGGTACTTGAACCTCCACTGGACAAAGCTGATCCCTCAAAATATTGTGATCCACATTTGCAAGACAGCAGATAAAGGAACTGCCCCAAACTACAGGGTACAAAGAGCTCTTTCCTTGTGGGATCACAAGCTAAAACCGTAGCATCTTTACATAGCTGCATGTGGGTCAGAGGGTCGGATCACTGTGAGCTACCGGCCATATCAGAACCAGTCCTACGGATTGAGAAGGGACTCTCCAAATTCTTGCTATAGGCAGAACGAATTGCTGAAGTCAGCTGTTGTGCAGTGCACTGGGTTTCAGTGTGATTTGCTTTGGGGGTTACCAACTAGCTGCTCCCATACCCTGAACTTTAAACAGAATGCAAGGGAGTATTTCATTTTAAGTTTATGGCAACATTTCAGTTCAGACAAGAAAAATCTCTCTTTGGAAAATAGTTTTGTTTACTTTCCATCTCATCAGTTCCAAAAAGCTGAGTATCTAGGATACTAATGGGGCATGTTCTCCCCACCAGCATGAATTCAGCTTACACTGTGCATCAAAGGATATGCAGAGGTCTGGAGACAGTTTTACCTCGGGGACTGGGAATACACAAGAAGCACCTGAGCAGCTAAGCAAGTCCAAGCACTGACAGAGTAAACAGGCCTGAGAGACCGTGTTCTCTTTAATCCCCTTATCAGCAACTTGTCTTTGGTTGGAGGCTTTTTGTCACTAAGTCACTTGCCAATGAACTACCATCAAGGACACGAAAGAGCAAATAAACCCTGAGCTAAACACAGTAAACATCCTACAGAAGGGGCCAAGAGATCTTTTGTAATGGTCACAATAATTGGTCTCTGCTATATTATAGACTAAATGTAAGTGATTTCTGCAAGCCGATATTTTTTACCTATAAGGAAAACAATTGTAGAAACCTTGAGGCAGGAAAAAGTAAGAAGCAGCAAGAGCAGTGATGGAATGCAGAGAGACAGCTGGGCTAGAGGGCAATGAGACTACACGATGATATGTAAAATGCCAACTGTACATTACCTTCCAGACAAAGTCTAGGTGTAAAGGGCATGAGGGATGGCTGCCTTAATGGGAACCCTTCTAACCACTTCTAATTTGTTCCTGTAGTTGAGCTGATTCCATTTCTCTAGATCTGATGGAAGATATCAGTGAATATGGCTCTTAATCAGATCTGATTATGATATCCTGCTATCTTAAAATAGGTGCAGCCAATGTATGCGGCATACAGGGAGGTCTCAGAGATTTCAGGTATCAAATTAAGAAATGCCTCACAGGGTTGGAAAGGGCAGAAAATACCACAAACAGTGGGGTTTCCATCTAGGGAGATAGACGTGACGATAGGATGTCTCCCAGTATTCCTGCTAGGCCCTACTGACAAATTTGTCAGTTTTGCCTTATGTAAATTGGGCACGTGCAAGAAACTTGCACGGGGTGCCAGCAGTCTCCAGGGGTTTTCAAATCATAATCAGATAAAATATCATGGTCCAGAAAACAAATCATCCTGTTTGACTCAAAAAGGAAATTCGTTTGATGGGAAAAAAAATGTTTCAGGTCAACTCAAAATGACTTTTTGTCCGTTCAGCTACCAAATCCAAAACATAATTATTTGCACAGTTTTAGCTTCTGCCGCAATAATCTCAGCTGGAAATATTCATGCACAGTTAATCTGTCTTGCCCTGCTGGAGTCGCTATAATATCACAAGACTCATGAAGCAACTGGGAAAGGCTTATGCTCCTTGGCTAGCAGAAACCTCCTCAGATGCTCTGTCAGTCAGAAAGAGCGACACTGGCAAGACCAAGATGAAATCCACAGCCTACTGGGAAGAATTTATTTGCTGCCGCATCAGAAGAAGATAGTGAAATAAACTTGTACCTGGGAAAAACAGAGCTTTTTTAAAAAAAAAAATATTACCAATTTAGATTCTGCGCTGCTTCCCTCCCTTTCCATGGGTTTACCCATGCAGTGTGCAAAGAAAGCAGAGTCTGGCCCCAAGGGAGTTCAGGTGCAGCAGACTGATCTACCAGCAGGCTACAATATGTTCCCAGAAGGTGCAATGTAATTCTGAGGCCAAGGAACAGCCTATTAGCTCTGCATGCCATTAATTTCCATGAATAGTTCAATCCAGTGCCCACAGAAGCTGTTGGGCATCTTTCCATTTTGTCTAGCAGGACCTGGATTAGGTTTTATTTATCTTTTCATTATATACCTTATCTTTAAGTAAGCAGCAGCCCAAACAGTTCAGTGCAGCTGTTCAGGTTTCAAGCCCTCCACC
Organism: Aptenodytes patagonicus; assembly: GCF_965638725.1. NCBI lineage: Eukaryota > Metazoa > Chordata > Aves > Sphenisciformes > Spheniscidae > Aptenodytes > Aptenodytes patagonicus. The sequence goes on from NC_134956.1 coordinate 15,296,819, forward strand.
AGGCTTTGTGCCCAGCAGCACGCAAGACGCTGTCTGCAGGTCAGAGCGAAGGCATGTCACAAGTCAAAGCCACTCATGGAGAATTAAACTTCAGGCTTGTTTGACTAAACTTCTGAATTCACCGCGGTTCCCCTGTTTTGCCAGCCTGAAGAAGCAGCCCAGCAGGTTCTTGATTCACATGCCAAAATGTCTCCTTCATCCTCCCTGGAACTGGAAATGATTACTAATAGGTATTCTTGCTGAAATGATTTAACATAATGTGCTGAACGAGATCACTAAGTCAAAATATCTTTCCCTAAGTGACTCTCTCTCTGCGTGCCTGAATGCCAGAGGGAAGGAGGACAGCATGAACCGAATTCTTTTGCTGGCTTCTGTGTTTTACAAAATCTCTAAGCTACTGAAGAATTCACATTAGGAAGTTTCACCCAGGCTCATTACAAGAGGTCTGTGATGCAGGTCTGGCAGGCAGCCAGGGGATAGAGACACAGGGGTTTGGGTTAACCTCTCTCATTCACACTTTTCCCTTTTACGGTATTTTCAGTGCTTTCCAGCCTAGGTTGGGAACTGAAGACAGGTGAGGAAATGAGGTGGGCATGAAAGCAAAGCTGGCGAGGGGATGGGCATTCTTTGTCCTGCATGCACAGCCCCGGCTGTGCATCACTGCTGCAGCTGCATCCGTTACAGCAGGCTGCTGTTTTTCTGTGTTTCACCAAGTGAAACACAGAGTTTGGGGAGGAACAGGGGTCTGCACCACAAAACACACCACTGCATGCCAGGGATGCTCAGGGTTTTGCTGAGAGGCCAGGCAGCTCTCACCCATCCGAGTCTGTCAGCCTCAAAATTAACTTATTGAGGTCAGTACTCATGACAGCGGTATTGCGGACTTTTGATTCAGTCTTCCTTTCTGAGAAAGTCCCACACTCTCTGCCCCAGCACGGCTATTACCTGCCAACCTAAAGGATGATGAATGTTATTTATATTGTGGTAATGGCTAACCACTCAGTGGAGACCAGGGACAGGCTGTGCTATGGACTTTTCAAACATACACTGAATGAGGACTGCCCACAGATGGCTGAGTGTATGAAACTGCTGAGACATTTCAGCATAATGTTCTTGAATGCCTTGGACACGATGACCTCCAACAACTCTGCAGCACTTGTGCTGACTGCAACAACACAGGGTGACATTCGACAGTAAAGATGTTCATTAATACCAAATTCTTATCGGATACTGTGAACACGCCCTTACAATAGCAAAAAACCTCGTCTACTTCAAAGCAGGCAACTCCTTGGTAGGAAGGCCTTTAAGTTCCGTGATTAATAAATGTAAAAATATTAATCTATTTCAAACCAAATAGAAAACAGAGGAATAAAGAGGTATTCTGATTAAAAGTTTTCCTAATATTTAGCTGCTATAGTTTTGCTGGCCAAGAAAAAAAGTAAATAAATTAATAAGAACTCCTCAAGATGTAGATGAGAAAAGTAATCCAGCAATAGTAAAACATGAAGGGCCTGATCCTTTAAAAAAGCCTGTAAGACCAATTTAACTCTGACATGTGCACACTTGCAGGATTAGGCTTCAAATAATTGCAGGAAAAGGTAAGAACTGAAAAATTATACCTTTAGCTTTTCACCGTGGTGAGCCCAGAGGGTGGGTAGCTAACACTCCCTGGGAAATGTCCTCCCAGGAAATACACCCACAAAGATGCAGAGGAAATACATCTAAAATATTCAATGCAGATTCTTTTTTTTCATTATTAATCATTCTCTCTGTATCTTAGAAAAATCATGCAGTGACTTCTTTCATATGCACTGAGGTACAGAAACCTAAAATATTAAGTGACATATTCCACCAAGAAATGCCTTAGAGAAGGTGCTGTGAAATAGTTGTCGCCCCTCTTTTATCCCTTCTACAATTAATGTTACAGTATTGAAGTTCCAAATATATATCCAGAAACCAGCAGACATTAGTGTCCATCAACAACCTTATTAAAATCCAAATGCTAAAGATATACCTTACCCTTAACTATACTCTTTACACTTAAAAGTTGCTTTAGACGAGGCTATATCAGAGCTTCATAGCCAAAGGCCTGAAGATACCAGAGCCCAGTAAACAGACTAATCAGGGATCAACCTGATATGCTTTTTTCCGTCTTTTCAATTAGATGGGTGGTCACTCCCAAACCAAATGGGAGAAATAAAGCACACGGTAAGAGTCTGCAAGTACTTTCTAGCTGTCTCAACTCTAGAAGTCCCCTAAGAGGACTGATGTCTCAACATCTGGGCATTCCCTTCACTGTCAAACACTCACAGAGCAATGGGATTTGTCAGCAATCTGCTGAGCATATACAGATGACAACTGCAGAGCTTGGAGAGCTCAAAGGCATTTACAGATAGATAGTGGGTTGCAACAGATAGGTTGAACCAGAGCTGACATCCAGAATCTGTGAAAATTACGCCCAATAGCTGTAAAGCTGCGGTAGTTAAAGCAGGCACCACAATATGTAAAATTTAGCCTGGGTAGCTTTACAATTACACAAATTGTTTAAGGGAGGCTGATCAGCCTCCATGTCACATGCTACAAGGAAAAGGCTGTGGGGCTGATTTTGGAAGGTGGTCTTTGCTGCCTGAACTACAACTCCATCTATCACTCGAATGTATGAAAACGAAGCATCATTTATAACCAGGTTTTGGATTGTCCTAAGTACAAATTTCATGGACGATGGATTTAAAGCTCTCTCTAGCACCTACATCTCACCTAATGGTACTCTATCCCTTGTAGATTTTCAGCCTGTTGCCCCACCATGATCTACATATCTTCCTAAATCTTATAAAAGATCTTCTTGACAAAGGGATATGTCTTGTTGGTACAACACAGAGAGGCATCATATCAAAAGATTTTTGCCTTACTGACATAAGCTCCAAATGATTTCCAAAGTCAGCTATATTTTCAGTAATTTGTCCATTTTGTATTTTTCAAAATAGATTTATCCACTTATGATAGCATACAGCTTAAGCCTCTCCATCCTCCAATCAAGGCAGCAATAGAACTTTGCATCAAACTTTTTATAGCATCAAATGTGGTTTTTTTCCCTGGCTTCCCAAAAAACCATGAAATCTTTATCAGCTACAGTCTGTACGAAAGCATAAGTTAGCTCTGTGGTATTCAAGAATAGCTGGCTAGACTCTGAGGCTGTACATTCTTCTGCTAAAAGATATATTACCACATCTATGTCTAAATATTTTTGCTTCCTATGTCTGCTAAAAGCAACACCTACAATTGCCGTAACTGAAAATTACGAGACAAAAATATTTTTCACCAATTTGTCACCCTTTTGCATTTAACAACACTAAATGTATAGTCTAGTTCATTAACAGAGTTTTGTCTCTTTGTATTTACATATAACAAGGGAGAAATAAATGTGTTAAAAAAGAAGAAAATGGAATTGTAAATATGACAAAAATGGGAACAGAATTTGTGGGTTGGTGCAGCATCTAAAACCACTTAACACATTTGAAGAGGAAAAAATGTTAACTTTCAAGTTGCCTCACTTACCTGCTTTTAACTACAGCAGCACATAAGATGGCCATCATGTAATTTCATTTGATCTCCTGGCTCAGCAGTCTCATTATAAGGTTTTACCCTTATTAGTGGGGTTCTCAGTCTCTACGCTTCATGTAACTGGTCAATAATAAAATTTTTTCACCACTTTTGCATAGTTAAGTCATTAGAAAACTTTAAAATACACTACCTTTTTTTTGTGAGCGGAGAGTTGTCATCATGTATATATCACAAAGGAAAAAATACAAAAGCAGAAAATGTCATGAATTCTCCTTCAAGCAGATGGTATTGCAGTAGCACTGAACAAGTTTATATTAATTACTTTCAGAAAGAGAAGGAGATGTCATATTTGAGATAGAGGATCCTACCAAACCCACTAAGAACCATCTGTAAATGTAACAATAGCGAGATTTTTTTCATTAACTCATTGTGACAGCTGTCAAGCTGGGGAAAACTTTTTGTTAATGCCAGTACAATTGTTCATTTAAACAAAAGCCAGTAATTCAGTCACACTGGAACAGCTCATGTCCCCAGCTCCGCTGCACAATCTGCGCACATGCATATATTATTACATCTATATGCATAGTTGCTCTTTAATTTTTATCTTTGGGGCTATGATGTGATTTGTCCAGAGCATGAGCAGAGCCCTACAAAAAGCAGGCCGGAAGGCAATTTCTGATTGAGTTGTAACGAGCCGCCTGTGTTTTCCCTTGTTGGAAGGGGGAAGTTTGGCACCCCAGGCTGGCAGACGGGGTAGGACATGCTCCCTGCATGCCAGGCTAACCGCGTGGTCACCCTTTTTCCCCATACCCTTAAAATAAGAGAACACAGCTATTGGTAGAGATGTCATCTCGCTCTGTGTATGGTGACAGACTGAAGTACCAAAGAAGTCGACAGCATCCTCCCTCGGGAGCCTGTGTGACCACAGCTTGACCCAGAGCTCACAAGGAAACCCCAGTGTAGGGCTTGGTGCTATCGCAGGCTCTTTGCAACCAATAAAGATGCAGAGATCCCACTACCTCCACTCAAGGTAGGGCCTGTATCATTAAGATGATTTTCTAACAGCAAACCCAACTCTGAACAAGAAATGGAGTGCAGCCCTTACCTCCTTGTAGACATCGTCATTCCTGCTGAAGTCTCCGGCCCTCCTTGGAAGGACATGGACATGAACATGCTGAAAACATGAAACAAAATAATGGTGATTATCAAGCTCATGACTTTCTTTTCTGGATTGTCAGCATTATTCTCCACACATACAAGTAACCGTGCACAGGCTCCCACAGCATTATTTTCAGAGGAGAATACATTAACCTGTTCCATAACTGTATCTCAACTCTTTGGAGAATATAAAAGATGAAAAACGTGAGAGAGCAGTTCTGCTGTATTATATGAGCTTCAGAGTGAAATGCCTGGAAGTTTAGGGGCTCTGTGGAATTATTCATAGTTGTCAGTCAGAGATGTATTTAGCCACAGCTTTGAAATGACAATGTACCTCAGAGCTGCGTGTTGTGACTTCAAAACCGACAAGAATAAGAAGGTGCCGGTGATGGGACACAGCTGTAGCAGGTGTGGGCAGAGGGCTCGTGTGGGCAGCCCCAGGCTCAGTGCTGTGCTGCACAGGTCAGGGGATGGAGGAGCTGATGGTACATAATGGAGACCACGTAGGTAGAAAGGCTGTCAGAAAAGGACATGCACTAGGCTGTTCAGCACCGCTAATGCAATGTCTTTCGCAAGGTTAAAAAGACTTTAATGTTTTGCTTTTCCCCCTGGGAGGTTGTAGCCCGAATATAACAGACTGAAGGCCCCAGTGGTATGAGGTGCGTGCTGGGGGCACACGCCTGCAGGGACACGGGCTCCAGTGCACCAAGTGGTCCCAAACCTACAAGGCACAAGAATTATGAGCCCAGTTTTGCAGAGCCTGAAGCATGAGCATCACTCTCCTGATGGCAGGGCCATCGCTCGGGGGGTAGCAGAGCTAAGGACTATAAGCTGCACAGGCAGCCTTGGGCTACCCGGTATGGGAGGGAGGTGAGGGGCAATGTATTTTTGTCACAAAAGCTGATGAGATATGGGGAAAAGGAACAAAAATATGGACAAGCAAGCAAATATATGACTTGCCACCTTGCCAACTTGATGTTGTATGACTACTGTGACTATATTTTTTTTCTGTTAAGAGATTATGACAGTCTCTTCATACCATATAGGAAGGGTAATTCAAGATTCTCAAGACTCAAACTCTACTAGGAAATGAAATGCTCATCTATCTGCTTTTCTGCAGTAAGTTCAGCTACAACATTGCAAAGCATTCTTTTATCTTTTCCCTTTTCTCTTTCACTCTCTTTTGGGAGGAAAAAAAACCAAACCAACTGAGAATAATTCTTCAGGAAAAAAAACCCAACACCTCATTGAGGAGAGGCAGCAAAGGATCTGAGTGACAGATCACAGTTATGTGTCTCCAGATCTTTTTAGATGGTGCCTAAATCCTTTTAAAAAAAAGACTGCATCAGAAACAAATGCTTTACATAGAATTTAGACAGCTTGCACCTGACTCAATTTGATGAGGTAGAAACCAGCTGAAATTCATGCACCTCACTGAAACATTCTCAAAACATGGCTCAAGCCTATAACGAAATCCAAAATCAAAAAAAAGGTTTTCTTAGTCTATTTGTAAGAAAATTCAAACATACCTATATTGTGTTAGCTTCAATCCATAAAAACATTTGCTCAGTGAATAAAATGAAATTACAAGGATGTTTCAGTTAATGAAATATTCTGAACACCACTCTTTTTTTTTTCTCAGCTTACCCTAGAGAAACGCAATATGCGATTGCTTATTCTTATCATTATCCATAGCTTTCAGTGTATTCAGCCTAGAGATGAGGATGATTCTTGAGGGTTAAAAACTGTGTTTTTGAGTAATACATCAGTGATAGTGTTCTGATAGTGTATTATACTAATATATCATGAGAGCGATAGTGCTCTTGTGATGTATTAGGGCAATGTATCATCTGAACATCACTGCTCTCATGATGTATTGCTCAAAATCACAAGACAAGTTTAAAGATGGTCTTCAGTAGCCCTAGGCCTGAAATTTTGCTTTTGGACAAAGACAGTCTTTCAAGAAAAAAAAAAAGTGAAGATCAAAGTTTGCAGTGGTACTGTAAAATTTCACTAGTGTGTCACACCCGTGGTTCTCATTAGATTTTAAATTTATTCATAAAAATAGAGAATAATCTGCCAGTCAGTTTCTTTCTCTTCTGCTACAAGGAGTGATAGCTTTGCTACAAATATCAATTTTCAGGAATTTCTCTTGGTGATATATATACAGTCTAATATCAGCTCTCAACAACCATATCCCCAAGAAGTTCAGCCACCTTTACGAGTAATTTTTATTTCTGTGGCAGAATGTTCCAGGATGCACACAGGAGAAGATCTGTATACCCACGACAGACAATTTGGAATATCAGAAAGCATGCAGGGATGTAGTCCAAAGCTCAGTGCAGACACGCTGCACTGCAGATGCACAGACCAGCACAGCAGGTAATGAATGAGCCTAATGTGATCTTCTACCCAAAATGGGCTCTTGTGATCAGCATGAAAAAGAGATGAAAAAGTGTTTATGACAGCATATGGGCCACTTGGCATCAGTGGGGACGTTCTCAGGGGTTAGTCACCTTTACTACATGCATTACGTTCTTACACAGGCTGCACAGCAAAATCCATCAACTGTATCAGAAAACAAATGAGTATTTCCAAGGTTTGAGGTAACTACAAACAATTTAAAAGAGAGTAATTTTTTCCAGACATCCCTTTTTTTTTTTTTTACATTCTGTGCATGGAACATAAATAAGTATCTGGATTCTCCCTACTCTTTGTGTAACAGAAACGAACAGGATCGGCAACAGTGTCTCAAGTAGTTTCCTTCTCTTCAGCTTTACCGAGAAAACACAGGGAAATACAAGCAGCACAGAGCAGTGGTTACCACATAGTGAGAAACACCGAACAAGGGGATTTCACACCTTCTCTAATCTGCCTTTCAGCTTCTGGACTTCCCAACTTGGGGAGGCTGGTATTTGGTTCATTAGGAGTTCTTTAATTGATCATTTTTGCTCCTTAGTGCTATTTGTTATTGTTAAAGCCTCAATCCGCCAAGGCACTTAAGCACCAGCTCGATTTCCAACCTGTGAATTGGTTCAGTGGGAGTATTTGCATCCCGGATATTATGTATACGTCTCAGTGTTTTGCATCTGCTGCTGGCTACAGGGAGGTCTCCACAACTGTAGGTAGCAGAAATAACTTCAAGGTGCCCGCAAATTAAAGTTGCTTCCTTCCATTTTGTTTTCCAGGCAAAACAAAAACCTGCACGTCCAAAAAAGACATTTGCAGTTGACTGAAATGTGTCAGTAGATACAAACAAAACATTTGGCTGCATTTTTTTTTTTAACCAAACAAACAGATTTAGGCAAATCTTCCCTCAAAACACTGCTTGGAGATGAAAATTCCAAACAGTGTGTACACAAAATGTCAAAATAAAGCATTTCAACTTTTTCCCCAGTTATTGTGGGTATCCTCATGTCTGGTGGGTGGCAGACAGCCCCATCACATTCCAGCAGTCTGTATTCAATCACTGTTGATTGTATTTCATTTTTTTCCTAAAAAATTGCTTTCCCCTCATTTTGCATTATTTTGATTAATAAGCAAGAAAAGCAACATACAACAGCCAAGGCATTTACATTAATGGACCAATCAATATCACCCGCATCAGGGTAGAAAAAATGCAGACACACGTTTGCATTGCTTAGAGTGTTAGCTACCATTCCCTCTTCTTGTCAGACACTGATGGAGAAAGCTGCGCGCAATCGCAGGAGACCGGCACACTGGGTATGACAACATGGGGACACAGCAGTATGTCCCCAGGTGGGGTACACCATGTGGGTCAAAGATGCCTGAGACCCAGTTGCTTCTGATACTGGGGACAAGGTTTCCTGCCAGGGATGTCCGTGACAGCAGCAGCTGGAAGGAGGCTGCGGGAGCTGAATCTTATAGCACCTTCAAAATTAAAATTATTAGACTGACAGTTTTGCAGGGCTGGGACTGTAGCTTCCTCTGTTTTCATGGTGGCTACCACATTATAAATGAAATCTCAGTGTGAGAAACTTCTAATGGTGAGAATTATCAAGTGATGCAAAATCACTCTTAAGAGACGTTTTTTCAAGACCTTTAAACCATGAATGGCAAGAGAATTAGAAAAAATACTGCAAGGAACAAGTCTGTAGTGCCATGAGGAAATTGTGAGCCAGAGCCAGCACGTGCCATCTCTGACCTCCCACCGCCATGAGGGGATCCTCAACTCGAGCCCCACGGTGTTCCCAGCATGACTGTGGGAGTGTGGGGCTGCTGACGGGCACTCCGGAGCACACCCATCCCACCACTGCTGAAAACTGGCAGCAGCACAGGCATTTGTGAGATTATACATCTAAAGTCAATTTCCAGTGAACTGGGGCTGCAAAATGCTCGCAAAAGTGTCAGCCAAAAAACCTGGAGCCTGTTTTGTTGGAAAAACACCCACTCGGGTCAGTTGAGTTTTGCTTCAGCACTCAAGGCCATGCAGAAAGCAATGTTCCTAGTTACGTCTGTTTTTATATACTGAATTATGGTCGAATAACCAATGTGTCACCACTGCACTGGATGTAAAACGAAAATACTAGGCAAAAATAGACACTGAAAGAGATTTCCTGGGTAGACCAGAATAGTGAAGAGCAGATGACCCTGCCACACACCACTGGGGAGGACATGGACATTGCCTGCAATAATTCATGAACATTATGTGGTGTTCGCTCAGCTGCTGTGCTGGTTAGCAGAGCAACAAAGCTCAGCTTCCAACAGAAAGGGAGATAATAGCCTGTACGAGAGCTCCTCAGCACACACCCAGGGTCTATTAGCAGTAAATGTTGCCATAGGATAAATACATACAAACTGGCAACGGGTCACGCAACCTTGAGGACAGGGGGACTGCCAAAAAGTTGGCAGAGGAAGGGCTGTTCCCCCCACACCTACAAAAGCATTATGTGGCCGAGCTGTGCCTTCACGCAGCGAAACCAGATGCCTTTCAGCAGCTTAATCCTTTCCCTTGTTACTTTTCCTTCTTTCTACAGAGACAAAGCTTTGCAGCCGTGGGCTTCCACGGTCTCATGGTGCAGCAAGATCGGGAAAAGCCGTGATGTGGGGCACGGAGGGCCACGAAGAGTAAACCCCAATGTCCCTGCCACTGTCGTGTTCAGGCAGGTGGAAGGGCAGGAAGGGCATTAGCGGCTGCAGGCAGCAAGACTTGCTGGCCAGGAGACCCCCATCAGCCAGTTCGCTGGGAAAAAGGATGGTGGTTTGCAGATAACAACTTGTTTGTTGCAGAGTCCCCTGTCCATTACAGACACATGGGCTTCTCGTGGGAGGCTGTGATAATGCTTCTTCTAAACTACCAGATTAACTGTAGAAATTCCAAACTAATAACCATTTTCCAAGTAAGACTGTTAGCAAGTGATAAAGAAAATCAACCATAATACTGAGATAGCCACATGAAAAATAGAGCAATTTTGTCCTCTCTGTAAACTGGGCTTCCATGGAGCCCTTGTTTGCTATTCTTGATTAACTGCTCAATTATCCCTGTTACAAAATTATTCCGTGGAAAGCCCTGCCTGTATATCCATAGCTCATTAACAGAAAGCAGTCCCTCTGCTGTCCCCGAAAATACATGGCATTACCCAGACGCTAGCAGGCTCAGTACAGTTGCTCTTTCTAGGCATTGCAAGCCAATTTCTAGGACCCTTGACTTGCAGGCTGAGGCAAAGACATCTTCATGGGAAAATAATTTCTGTTCAGTGAGTATTTATGAATTCTTGACATTTTTCCTAGTCCTGAATTGGGTTGGGATGGAGAAACAAATTAAAAAATAAAAATAGTCCTATCCAATATTAGGAAAAAAAAGAGTTTTGGTCAATTAAAATACTCAGTTTTCACAGCCTTCAAAATTATTGCCAACATTAATATTTTTCTTTTTTTTTTTTTTTTTTTACATTTCCAGGACTTATAAATTTCATAAAGTAAGACCACTTTAAAAGACCTAATTTTTATAAAATATTAAAACATGACAGGAAACTACTTGAAACAATTCCTTTCCTACAAAAATGCCCTGTTTCTAAGAATCAGCATTTTCCTTTCCAGCTTCACTAAAACCTCATGCACGAAGCTGTATAGATGCAGACACTTGGCGCCTTCTCCCCACATGGCAGCTCTGGCATTCTGGTGGTAGAAGTTGCTCCAAACCCAGGAAGGCTGCACAGACTAACACACTCTTGTAACACCTTTGCTTTGGCTCTGGTTTATTAAAACACAAAACCAAAGCTTGCTTTTCTAGCATCATGAGAAACATAAGGATGTGATACAGACAGAAAGGAGTGGCACAGACTGCCAGACATGAGAGAAGTATGTGCAGAGGGACAGAGGGACACTTTGGAAGGGAAGCACAGGGAAACCCGTATCTGTCTCAGAAAGCCCAGGGCAACAGCAGAGGAAACAGCAGACATGCAGGTGGGAATGGACTAGAAAAGCCACCAGAGAACAGGAAGGGTAGGAGCTACTGATAGAACAGAGATGGTGGTGGAAGTTTTGTGAATCAAAAAAGTCCTGCAGAAAGAGGGTGCAAAGAAAGAAAACAGAAGAAACTGGAACAAGTCTTGGGAGAGGAGGCCACATAGGCTGTTCAGATGCTACCATGCTGCAGCGTGAGGACCCTTTCAGGTACTTGCAGTACCTCTGCATGGCACTGCACTGTACACATACCCTTAGGAGGGAAAAAAGAAAGCTTTGCAATGAGCCCTACCAACATTTATGCCGTGAATTTGCCTCTGGAAGAGTGAGTATCAAGATACTTGATCAGCACAGAGAACATGTACTTGGTAAAGCAACAAAATGAAGAGAATTTGCAAATATATCAGAAACGAAACCAAGTGGGGGACTTGCAGCAGAGTACATCTTCAAACATGTAGATTGAGAAATGTACAGATTCAGCATCCTCAATAAATAATATATCTGTCAACTTCTATAAAGTTTTAAAGAAATGAACTGTGGATGAGCTAGAAAAGAGTCCTAGACCTAATGAAAATATGCATAGAAAGATTTTAAACCCACTTGAGATCTGCAGTTATAACTTCCACAGCTGAAGGCAACGTTAGCATTTGAAAGAGAACTGCCAACTCCTCCCCCCCCCAGCCCCAAACCCAAGAAAACTGGCACAATAATGAGGGTAATTAGCCTGTTCATTGGAAATGGTGATTCAAATGTAATTTGGACATCTCCTGTGAGATCCTCTGAAAGGCAGCAAATGAATAAACCAAATGGAAATAAAGGTGGGATGGTGCTTCTGAACTGATATTTCCTGACCTCTAACCTGGTCCGCAACTCTAGGAATGAGGGTCGACACATGGTGGTAGGAAGGTCAGGCCAAGGACCATCACCTCTCATGTGCCATTATTCGGTGCCTACCACCTAACCAGCACCCACAGTGGACAGGACAGGACAGGACACGTCCAGACCTGCTGGAGCATCAACCATTACTCTGTGTGAATCAATAGGAAGAACAACACCTCGGTCCAACCAAGGACCCCGATGGGGAAACGGCTACGCCATGTTTCCTGGATTATATGCCAGCAACGCTACGATCAGAACACTGTGAGACCTGTACAGCATCTGTAGATCCGGAATACCAAAGAACTGCAAAACCAAACCTAAACCCTGGCAGCCCCTGCATAAAGTATCACTTCCATTTTACAGATGGTAAGGCTGATGCACAAACCAATGAAGGTGCATCTGAAGCTGCTCAGGAAGGTGGTGCAGGCTTAGGGACAGCTGGGGAGCACCTGCCTTGAGGTCCTGCACATTTGCCTTCCCTCAGGGTCACTTTGCTCAGGTGTTTTTGTGCAAATTTAATGTTGCTGAGATGCAAATGAAAGCACAATTGCATTTCCCCTCACCTCTGATCTTTAGTTAAGTCTTGATAAATGCGTATTGTTTTAACACTTGTGATATGTATAATTAGGGTTCTTTAATTTATGTTTCAATAAAATGTTCTATAATAAACATTTACTGCTCTGTGAATAAACATTTAAATGAAGCTCCTAATGGGGGTTACATGTTTCGAAGCAGTTCATGGCTTTGCCGAAGTCTCTCCCTATACTTAATGAGAGTCATTTCCATAATCTGTGCATTATTGCCTAAGCCTCCCTTTAGGAATATTTTACAAAGTAAAATTCTGTGAAATATTATCAGCCAAAAGAGAAAATGCTAAGAGGATTATCAAATTCTCCTATTAAAGGGACAGCACAAGCTTTCATTTCCCCCCTGAGATGCTAACATTGTAATTATGTAGAATGTGCTTACTAACTATCACACCAGTGTGTTATTACTGGGTTGTTCCCTCAGAGGCCCGGTCTAAATGAAAAGGATGGGAGACCCCTAAAAGGTCTGCTATGAAGGGCAACATAATGCTAATTTACTTTGTGATATTAATAAGAGCAAGGATAACCCCCCCCCAGGCGAATCTTGTAGATGTCAAGAAAGGTCCAGCTCCCTCGGAGGGGACAGAGTGCTGTTATGTACAAAGTTGCGTACAGCTTCTCCCACAACGTCAGCCCTACAGCCCCACAATTAACACCCAGGGTCTCATCCCCATTTTGCTGAAACTTCCACCCATTTTTTCACTGACTCCAATAACGGCAGGACTCGCACCCCAGCTGAGATATAAAGTACACTTAGGTCAAGGGAAAGATTATTGTTGGAACACAGAGGGTTTTCAATTCTCTGGAATATCTGCAATGATACAAACACCTGTAAGATATTTCTTCCATGTGTCTGAGGACATTTGAGGAGAGCATAAAACTGAAATATATCTTCTCTCCACTAGCAGGGAATAAGAGCATTACCGCAGCAATGGCCCACTCCCCCTTTAATGCAGGGGGTAGGGAAGTTGGAGGAAAATGAGAGAAGATAAATCAGGACTGGATGTGGCAGGGGGAAGACAAGCCTTGCATACCAGTTACTCTTATTCTGAGAGGGAAATCATTATCTCTAATTTTTGTGGTTATTGTCTTTTTAGGCAACTGTTGCAACTTCTTCTAGGATGATGACAAGGTTCCCACAGAATTAAAATACTGTCCCTGTCTCCTCTTTCATTAGTTAAAGATGGAAGAGAGGTGCTACTGCAAAGAGAAGGAAAAGGTTTCCAGTGACGGTAACGTGACCGAGCCTCATAACTTTCTGCAGAGGATGAAATGCATTCAAGCCACGATGCTTTCCGTCGCAGTATCTATCCGTGCTAAGGGAGATTTCTGAGGCTCTGTGTCACTACTGAGGCATTTTATACCTTGAGGGATACATTTCCCAAGAGCTAGCAAATATCTCTGTGCTTACCTATAGCACTCACTAGACTGTATTTAGTTATTTATAATATTAAAATTATATATAGTAGCTATGGGTTCCAAAACATGGGCTGTTTTCCTGTTTTATTGCCAAATGTGCACATTCATCTCTAAGGTTTAGCTGCTTCAGTTAAACCTTTTAAATGTAAATTATTTTCTGTTATAAAAAGCTGATTGTGGGAGTTTTAGTATTTCAAAGATGGTAATTTATGTGACTGGAACAAAATAAAACATTCAACAGAAACAGAATTTTACTTGATCAGAAACACTTTTATGTTTCAGTATAGTTTTCTTTTCATATTTTCCTCCTGCAGCAGTGGCCTCTGTCTTTCAATTAGCTTGAAACAGAAGATCTTAGATAAAACCGTAATTTAACATCATTTGCATATGTGTCATTCCACAACTTCTTCACCTCGCATTTAAAGTATTTTTAAGCTGTTATGAACCAATGCCTGAAATCCCTTATGCAGCTGCTCAGCTGTTCACCCCTCAACAGTCCACCAAGGTCTCTGGGACCTTGGGGAAGCAGGACCAGTCTCCAAACAACCCACAGGAGTAAGTCTCCTCCTTGTCACCTCAAACCTTTTGAATGGCATATCCAGTGAGGGAGCTGAGAATCAAGAAAGCAGATTTTCGGCATGGACTATGTAACTGCTGGTCAATCCTATTTTTCTTTGACTTACTTCCCGCACACGTTGTTGAATTTGGGATACAAAATGGTTTTGTGGAAGTAAACAGCCTCCTTGAAAATCAAACTTCATAGGTCACCTACAACGTCACCCAAAGGTGACTGAAATCCCTGTAACAACTCCTTGGTCTCAGCAGCTGTTGGATCAGGCCTTGCAGAATACCATGGTATCAGCACCAACACGTCACCTTTGAAGATTTTGACAACAACCTATACAAGCTAATAAGTTCTCTCAGGCTACCAGTGCAAAAGTACTTTCATTCTTGATTTCCCAAGTAACTAGGATTTTTCTCGTCATCTTTCATAATATGCAGCCCTGTGCTAGTTCCCTTTTTGCTCAAGCCAGTGGCAACACTCTTACTAACTTCAGGTTAAGTCCTTCACGACCTGTAGAAATCTGGCAAGCAGATGTGCTAATAATGGCAAACGATATACAATAGTATGTCCCAAACTTCAAAATAAAATAAAATGCATTCCATTGCCTTTATTCACTGTGTAATATTTTGAAATCAGGTTAGAAAAGGTACCGATGTCCCTGTCTCAAACTTTTTCTTAACCTCTTAAAGTGCTTCTTGTATAAACCCTTGCATGGCATGCAACATTTGCACATCTCCCACCTAAGTGTAGTGAATGGCTACAAGGCCAACACTGATAAACACGCAGAAATGCATCTTCCATTGACTGTTTGCTAAAACAAGAACTCGATCCTTTTAACTTACCAATTTAATTACAGAAATGTATTATTGATTCAATCTTTCTTCATATTCATGAACTGGCTAGAGAGAAGAGCAAACTGTTCTCTAGTACACTTTCACCTTGATAAGCATGAATTACCCTAATTGGGAAAGGAGTTCTTTCAAAATTGTTTAAATCCACAACATCCTTTCAACCAGGGAACTTTGGTGGATTCGTAATGCTCGCCGGTGTTTGCCAGGAACCCAGCTGAAACCACCAAACTTGTCCTGGAGACCTTTCAACAGACAGTTTGTCCAAATGGACTTGGACTGTGACTAGCAGGGCCATATGGGCAGAAGGGTAGCAGAGGTGAACAGTTTGTGATTACGTCCCTAAGTCGTTTAACCTTCAGAATTACGATTCCACACACTCTGCCACCCAACAGGAGGCTGTACAAGCAGGTGAAAAGATAGATGTCTATTCTTAATGACTGTTTAGGAGACTGCTGCGCTCTGGTCTGTGCCCATGTTGGTTCAGTTCATTAATGTAATTAACCAACAATCAATCTTTTTAAATTAGTTACACAAAAACAGCTACTGCCAGATCAAATGACATGAAAGTTAGGTCACGCTCCATTTCTGCACGATTTAACATCCACACTGGAACAGAATACAGGGCATAGAAGCATCAGAAACTGGAGCCAAATTCATTTGAAGCCCTACAACTTAATTAAAGTGTGCAAAATCTGTGCAGCTGGCTTGGTCTTATTTGTATGGCCTTCCATGTTTGCAGCTAAACACCTTGTATAAAATATAAAAAGTGCTCAGAAGACAAAAAAAAAAAAGAAAGAAGTGTTTCCAGGAAATATTTAGTAGTGAAGGAATTTAAATAATTTTAAACAGTGTAACTTTATGCAGGGCTTGAAACTGGACCTTAACAGCAGCTTTCATGATTCACAAGTGTCTCTGTCCACAAAATAAAATGAAAACAGAAGGAGCTGAAGTTGCTATTAGTGTCTGTTCCCTTTCTTTGGGCTAGGAAAAGACCAGCAAAGCAACTTCAGTTTTCACTGAACACAAAGGTTACCTGTGAAGGGTTACAGCACGGTTTCATCGTCAGCCTCGACATGCTGATCTGCTGTCCCAGGATCAGAGCTGAAAGCAGCTTGTAACGCAGGCTCACAACCTGCCTCCCTCTTTCCCCTTCCTCTGGGGGCTGAGGAAAGGATTTGGTTGGCCTAAACCTGGTGCAATGTTTTCTCCAGAAGTGCTGGCTGAGGGGTTGCTAAGGTGACCGAATCCTGCCCCTACTCACCTTCCAGCCCAGTGCTGGAGGGATGAGGAGCAAACAGCAGTCCCGCAGAGTCTGGTTCGGACCAAACAGACCTTGCATCGTACAGACATGCCCTGTTTGTGCCAGTCTGAGAGCTGGTCTCAGGGGAAGCGGCTCAGTGACCTCTGGGTTGCTGCTCGTGCGGCTCCGTGAGCCGGAGCCAGGCTGTGAGGGGAAGCGCGTGCCCCTGTGTTGCTGGCAGGTTAATGCGCAGCTCTGCCTGGTGGGTGTGGAGCATCTGCAAGCTTGGTGTGGGTGTACTGTCAGCCTCGTTTGAGACTAATAGACAATTTCTTTCTCAACCCTCTAAGCTTAACCTGAACTAAAGTGCTTTCAATTTCCCCAAAAGGCCAGGTTTGCAACTTTGCCTTATGCTTGTCCATTAAGACAGCATCTGGCTTCTTTTAATCCCTTGTACTAACTGAGTTAATCCAATTGCTTCCACTGGGCCTAACGCAGACATTGCTGCTGAATGATTGCCATGAAACCAGGTTCCTCCTCCTAAATCCACCACGAAACGGATGGACAAGGGCCTCCCTGCAATGCAGTGCTGCAGGAGAGTACGGCAGTGCCTGCCCGGGCTGCAAGTCTGCAAATGGCTGAGCACATCCCATAAAGTGCTGAGCACCTTCCCTGCTGTTTGCCGGAACAGCCATTGAAGGTTGCAGGATCAGGCCCGCAGATTCCCCTTAAGTGAAGAGCAAGTGAAACACTCACCTGGTTTTCACTTTCATGAAATCAGGCGATTAGGCTGGTGCAGCAGAAAAGGAGGAGTGGGAATTAGGGCAGATGGGGAAGGAGAGGGAGGATGCCTGCTCAAGTTTCATTTTGAAAGCTGAATGTAAATTAGCATGACTGGAGAAAAAAACAGCCACTTCTAGGAGACCGAGGAGGAATGTGCAACCTGTCACTTAACACTCCCCACCCTCTGCAGCGTTGCTGCCACAAAACCACCAGAGCAGGTGCCTCAGGGAACGAAACTGAAGCAGGCGTAAGTGAATTTAAAACTAATAACAGCAAGAAACTTTAATGAAACTCACTCTGACTAGCTAGAGCAGCTTTTCTCATATAGGATTTTCTGAGCTTTCATAACTCTGCACTCAAAAACCATCCTAAAAAGTTGCAGGCAGCATATTATCACTTTGTGCCTCTGTGTGAACATACATGCATCTTTCCTGCAGCATACGTATAACAGCAAAATGCAAGGAGCCCACCTTGGCAAATTCCTTATTCATTACGACAGTGATCTCTATTTTCTTTGTACATGCAATTCTATGTCATTAATCTATGATATACATGCTGCTAATTGCAAACAGGCTGCTTCTGTAGCTGGAGGACCCGGTTATGGGAGCTGGGGGAGTGGAGATCTTGCCCCAGGGGAAGTTGCCAGTTTGGTTTGGATCTGCCTCACTCCACAAGCTGAGCAGGGAGCCTTAGCTATTCCTGGTTTTAGTATCTAACATTGCTGCCAGAGTCAAAAGCAGGCTGCAATGCACAAGGAATACAAAACAGAGACCTAGAGGGCAGGCAAAACTTTCATAAATTCAGCTCATCTACCAACATCGAAAGAATTACTAATCAGAGAAAGAAAGCTACAGAAGTGTTAACATTAATTCTACTCTGCTACAAGCCACATGGCTAACACCATGACACCTTGCCATTTACTGAGGGAGAGCTATTTATTTATGTAACCTATAGCTCACATTTAAATAATTAGTCTGCCTGATAAATTTTAGAACTTGCAATCTGTGTGCCACATTTGCGTACGCACAGCATATTTAATGCAGGTACAATTGTTTAACACCTCCAGCATCATATTAAAGAGTTTCATGTAATTAGCAGAGTTAGCCACTCCAACTTTCAGGCCAGTTACACATTTAAAAAGAGAAAGTACTAGTTGTACAGAATGAAGCTGCTGCTCCAGAAATGTAGCCTGCGCTCCTAACAAGGGATGTTCAGAGAGTGATACATGCTGCCTAGGAATAAGCAAATCAGGTCAGATAAGACAGGACTTGATCCAAAGTTCCTCCCAAACTTTCTGTTATCTCCAAGAGTCTGAACGCTCCCAAGATCAGTCTGCCGTGTTTGGTTTTCTTTCAGCCCACCAGGAGCAAAGACCTGAATTTAAGAGGTGCTGACTACTTGTTACTCTCTTCAGTGTCAGAAGCTCAGTGCTCCCTTAGAGCCAGATGCCAGAATACTACTCGCAAGACTGTGGCTCAGAGCTGAGCAGTTTTTACATCACAACATCTTCGCTTTAGGCCAGGTTTCCAGAAGGTGAAGAGTAACACTCCTGGGATGCTATTCTGGATGCAGGAGTTCTGACTCTTCAATAAGCAGCAGCAGCAGGAGTTGCATAGGGATACAACTAATGAGCTATATTGACTCCTCAGCAGAATGGTCCTCACTTTCAGGAGGTGCATCAGGGATGAACTTGATCTTTGTTGCTATTATTTTGACATAGTCAAGTAAGCAGAACCCCAGTTGTGTGAATCATATCATGGCAGTCTCTTGGCATCTCAGCAGAATAAGAATGCAATAAATACAAAACATTGTAGTTCAGACTGTAAACATAAAAATAAACCTGAATTTCAGCTTAAAAATTGAATCAGTGGAGGAACCTGAGGTGAAAGCTATGCTTATAGAGAGTGGATGCCATTGACATTCCTACTACATTAGAATTTGCTAAACAACATGAACTGAACTAGCCTGTATTTTAGAACTTAGAGTGTGCAAAGTGACAATTAGACAGCAAGGTGATATTCTGAAAATCAATTCACAAATTCAGACATTAGAAATGTTCACTTAAGAGCTTGCCTTTAGGCACCTCATCTGAAAAGAAGGCCAAAATAAGTTTATTTGCTTCTTTGGTTACTCTTGCTCTTAGGCCAGATCTTCAAACACCCTAATTTAAAGCCAAATTTCTAAAGTCATTCCACAATGAGCAGCAATGGTGACATTGACATTTCTTCTCAGATTTTCAAAGCACTTCAACATTCAATACACTTCAGAGAAATTAGCCACCTACATTATTGCCGATCAGTTCTGAAAACCCTGTTTCATCTATGTTCAGCTCTCATGAAAACTTCTACCTATATGTCTTTTCCCAATGGTGTTTAGGCACTTCAGAAGCTATTCTAAGTTTGGTTATTTCGGAGACTTGTCAAGGTCCTATAGAAGCAGTGTATATTCAGAAGTCCAGGGAAAGAAAATGCCTGTTCTTTGTTGAAGCAATGCACAAAATATGGCCTGGAAAAAAAGGACCCTCATTCTCCATGTGCTGGTTGTGGCTGGGGTAGAGTTCATTTTCTTCATAGCAGCTCGTATGGGGCTACGTTTTGGATTTGTGCTGAAAACAGTGTTGATAACACAGGGATGTTTTCGTTATTGCTGAGCAGTGCTGACACAGAGTCAAGGCCTTTTCTGCCTCTCACCCCACCCCACCAGCGAGCAGGCTGGGGGGGCACAAGGAGTTGGGAGGGGACATGGCCGGGACAGCTGACCCCAACTGACCAAAGGGATATTCCACACCATATGACGTCATGCTCAGCATATAAAGCTGGGGGAAGAAGAAGGAAGGGGGGACATTTGGACTGATGGCATTTGTCTTTCCAAGTACCCGTTACGTGTGATGGAGCCCTGCTTTCCTGGGGATGGCTGAACACCTGCCTGCCCATGGGAAGGAGTGAATGAATTCCTTGTTTTGCTTTGCTTGTGTGCGCGGCTTTTGCTTTACCTATTAAACTGTCTTTTTCTCAACCCATGAGTTTTCTCACTTTTACTCTTCTGATACTCTCCTCCATCCCACTGGGGAAGAGTGAATGAGCGGCTGTGTGGGGCTTGGTTGCTGGCTGGGGTTAAACCGTGACACTCCACAAAGAA
Source organism: Aptenodytes patagonicus (assembly GCF_965638725.1). NCBI lineage: Eukaryota > Metazoa > Chordata > Aves > Sphenisciformes > Spheniscidae > Aptenodytes > Aptenodytes patagonicus. Next base: position 15,317,426 of record NC_134956.1, read on the forward strand.
AAAACACTGCACTGAATTCAGTTACACCAAAATCCTCAGCTGAACAGGCATTTTAAGGGGAGAGTTTTTCCCAAATTTTCTCAACAACTTGAAAACAACTTAAGGAAATCCCCCCCCCGCCATTTCTATGAGGAAGCAAGCTCTCCATTTCCTACTTCTCCAAGCACAGAACCAGATCCCTGCCCTCTCCACAAGAGAGAAGCGGTGGGGAGATACAGGAGAGAGAAACCTCTTCTTTGTCTCTTTAAAGAGGTTGTTCAGCCAGAGAAACAGGTACTCTCCTGCCAAGGAAGGAGGACACTGGGAGTGGGCTGATGTTGGTACTGCAGCAGGGTAATGACCACGGCTGAGACCATCCAACCAATGGCAATGCAACTGTGTGAGGTCCATCCATGTGGTGCATTTCAACATCATGAATCATTTCTCATGTTGAATCAAAGCCAGAATAAATATAATGGAATAGGCTGGGAAATCATCCTTTGTAATCTGCAGCTCACAAAAACCAACCACCCAAAGGGTATCCCAAAACAGCTTCTGAAGCTGTATTTGACAAAACCTGTGTATTTCTGAAATGCTAATCAGGGCAGAATTAGCTGATCAGGGAAATGCCAAGTTAGATGAGGACAGGAGGCCAGCAGCAGATTACAGTCTAAAAAGGTTTAAATAGACTTGTTAACATCTGCTTAGGGTGCAACTATAATTAAGAGATCTCCTTTCCTTGTTTGGGGGTTTGAGAGTTTTGTTTGTTTGGGGTTTTGTCTTTGCTAGTTTTCTGCCTTTCCAGTTCTGACAATGAATTTTTTATCAGGACCCTGGGGAAGCAGAGTAGACTTTCAGCATTCACAATCAGGAGAAGCAGAAGATCATGGCAATGGAAAGGCAGTTTAGTCCCAGAGTTGTTACATTCTTTCAGAAGCTTTTCATCTTATGAATACAAATCTCTAAAAAGTCTCTTTGCTCATGGATTTACTTCTTTGGGCAGTTGTATCAGTAAACACCTAAATCTGCACAAGTCACTGTTGCTCATTTGTCCATACTTGTTCTGCTACCTCACTCAGTCAGAAAATTAAAGAAATCAATTCCTTCCATGTGTACAGGCAGTTAAAAGCAGGTATCCAAATTACACAACCCTCACTTGATCTCCTATCTCCTTCAAAAGTATGGAGTAAGTCAAAACTTATGAATAGGGTAATAGTTTTCATAGTGCCCAAATACATTTCAAGGGGCAGATTTTTTTTTGGACCATCCTGACCAAGGGACATGTATTGGTGATAGCCAGAGAGCACAGCTTGGAGGGATAGTGGCTAACGACAGCAAAACAGGACACAGGTTCACCCAGACAATGGAAGACTAGCATTTGTCTTTGTTAAGTTAATGTAGACCTTTCTAAGCAATTTTTTAGGGCCTACTTTTGCTTTAGACTGCTGAACCTAATAGGTGCTTTTAGCACAAGGAGTGGGAGGGGTCCGTTTGTCAGGAAGCAACTTGCTGAGAGAGTCAAGAGGACATTATAACATGAACATCTAAACATAAATTCCAGCCTTTTCCTGAAAGGAAAAGGAAAACACAACAGAAGTGCAAAGGGCTAGGGAAAGACCATATGATCCAGAGTAATACTACAGGATTTGGTGATTAAACTGGGCTGGCAAAAGCAAGGTACCTGCATCTAAATTTAGCTACCTAAATGATTGGTTTGATTTTCAGAGGTGATGCCTGCAGCTCCTGTTGACTTCAGGTGCCCACATTTGAAATGTTTGGCCTTTAGTCTTCAACTCAAACTAATTGAAGGATTTAACATTTCAAAGCTAAGGGGGTTTATCCGATCCAAAGTGCCATAAAGCTGCAGTTCCTAGGCATGAGAGATATGACACACGAGCAACTCAAAGGCAAAGCAGGAGAAGAAAGATGATTATTCCCCAAAGCGCATACACTTGAAAGACAGGCTAATGAGTTCTTAAATGACATAATTTAATCCCAAGGCTTCTCAAATACAATGCTGGAGTTTTCCCTTCGTCAGTCATTACAGAGTGCATAAGGAAATTTTAACTGTACTTCTCCTGCCCTTTGAAACACAGAAAAAATCTGCCCCTCAGTTTAGTTCCCCCTGAGCTGCATAACAGATCAAATTAGCCAACAACAGCTCTGCATCACAGCTAGGCAGGAAAGCAAGCCAAAGGGATCCTGCCCTCCCAAAGAGCACAAGACACAACATTTTCACAGAGATCCAAGGCCCATCAACCCTTGAAAGCAGCCTGCAAAAGAGCATTGCCAGGGGCTGTGACAGGCTTAGAGATATCTTGCAGAGAATGGGACATCTCTAGAGAGGAGGTACTGGTGCAGATGATCCTACAGAATATTAGGTCCTCCAGGTGCTCACACAAGGGATGAGCAAGTTTTCAAGAAATCCTTGTAGGCCATTTGGCATGCAGTTCAACAGCTGTAGTGCAGACTGTGGGGTTTTTGTTAACAGGGCTATTCCTAGGAGCCTCTGCCTACCAGGATCACCACTGGCTTTTGCACCAGCCTTACCTTGGAGAATTAAACTTCCATCGGTCTATATGATGATAAACAATACCATATAGATGCTTAATTATAGGTTAAAACATTTAGTCAAAAGCAAGAACAGTGAAAATATTGTTTTAAGAAAGGAGTGATAACATGGAAAGCTCAAGAGAGAGTTCTAGCGGCAGATTGAGGTTAAGTGAGGCTTTATGTGAGGCGATATGGTCCTTGCTCTATCTGGTAGAGACATTTGAGAAAGTACAGTAAATTATGCATAAGACTGTTACAAGAAAAAGGTTAAGGATAAATCCATGGATAAGGTAATCAAACACCACTTTACAGAACGGAGCCTATCCTTTTTTCTGCCACAATTTTGTACTGCTAGGAAACTCACCTCAGCCAGAACATTTCACAGTTGGTCACGTTCTGGGCATCCACATGAAACTCACTGTCCTGGTCTGCAGAAATCCTGAGCAATGACAAGTATAACTGTAGTCTCTAAGAGCCATGAGCTGAACCTGTCATTTAAGTTGCTAAGTATGCAAAAGAAATCAAGCTCTAAAGCTAATTTGTCACCCAAAGAGAATGAGCATTACTTAAAATATAAAATGTATGTATTAATGCTTCAGAGACTTTCAGATACTCTGCTGAGGGGCTCTGTATAAAAGCTCAGAGGACATTAATAACCTTGTATTCAGGGCAGAGTTTGGATGGCATCTAAGCACTGGAACTGCATGCTGAACGATGCAGATAAAAATAAGCACTTGATCTTGTCCACCCTGTGCACAGAATAAAGTAGCAGCTTGTGATCGAGTCTTTAAGACTGTATCACATTCATGCTCCAAATTAAAGCTACACAGCCAGTCTTAATTCTGCCTTTTCCTAATCCTTCAGAATTTAACTTTACAGTTCTAACTTTCTTTAAACATAGAACTTTTTGCACATCAGTAATAGTTTACTCATCTCTGGCAAGAATGATTCACATCCAGTATGTGTAATCTACAGTAAATTCTAATGAAATGATCCCATGAATCATAACATAGCATTACATTTAATTGCTATATTCATTAAATAAGAACACTGGAATTTTTTGTAAAATTAGAAATTTTGAGATGCTATCAAGTAAGATTAAACTAATGAGATAAGATTTAACTGAATACGTAACTTGTATAAAATAAGATTTTATGCTGTGCTCGATTCTAGCTCAATTTTAATTTGATTTAGGACACCAACATCAAACTCTCAGCTTTCAGATTTGTTTCAGTTAATTTCATGGTAGCTTTAAGAAGTTGAGTCTAATAATAATTGCATTGATAGCACATTGATTTGTTTTCCTATTACAGGTGATGTTTTCTGAGCAACACCACTACCATTACAAAAACACAAGAGGGGGGCAGGATTTGTTTAGGTGCAAAGGGGGTCTGTTTATACAATGGCAACAGAGAGCTTATATGTAGAGAGTATAAGATTAACTTTGTGGGGATGTTTCTGAGGCGTGTAATTGCAGTTCTCACCTAAGCACAAAGCTGCTATAGGATGGAGGATCCTATGGTGACAGCGAGAGTACAGACAAGGTGGCTGCTGATGCACATTTGTACAAAACAATCTGTTTCTTACCTCTGTTCAATAGTGCTAATAAACATGTGCAATAAGTTGGTGAGGGGCTCTCCTTTAACAAGCACAGGAGACCATCACAGAATACAGACAGCAGAACAGGGAACTACGCTCAGAGACAGGGCTAAATGTCACCACTGAGATATCCCAGGAGCCCCACCAGGCAGGCTGCAGAATTAAATGTCTTGGAAATGTTCACATGGGCATTGGAGGATAGAAAGGTTTTTTTCCTGGAGGTAGTCTTTCTTTTGGTGACTGGCTTGCAAAATTATAGAGCAGAAAGACCTGGGCATCTGGTGAAGAGAAACATCTCTCCTTTGCACCAGGTCCTGCCTTCCACAAGTATAAAAACAACCTAGAAGCCTAATTTTAGTGCCAACTATGAAGATTTCATATGCTTTTCTGTGAGAAATGCTGTTGTACATTTGAGCACCATCTATTTAACAATTACCATAAATTACTAATGTATACAGTGACTCTTATAAGCACCACGGCTTCCACCCACAGCAAACAGTTGCAAGCATCCATTTCAATGACTCTGACATGCTCTTGCTTCTGTTTTGTGAAGGAAGGTTCTACAGATGTCCAACCTTCATGTACAACTGAAAAAAAAGGATGCAGAGACCAGCAACAAACTGTCACACGAATAGAACAAATACCTGGAAATGCCCAGAAATGAGAACACAGAAGTAGGGTGTTTCCACTATCTACTGGGTATTAAAAGCCAGCTGCATACTGTTGAAATTAGACTTGAGTTAAATGGACAACAAGCATAGCTGAATAACATTGGACCATGTGAGCAACATGAAAATCAGAAGTGTAAGTTGAGCAGCCCATTTGGGCAAGATACAGAAAAACAGGGGGTCTCTTGAAAAGGGAATTGTAATAACCCAAGTGTGAAGCAACCTTTGACTGAATCACTTTTGTAGTTGCAGGCAGAGCCCCTTGACAGAGGACTTCAGAAACGTTAAGCAAATCTTATCTCCAAGTCTGAAGAACCAAGCAGGCATCAAACAGCAGCAAAAAGTCACAACTGAAAATGCTCTCAAGATCATCACCAGCACAATGGGGGCAGAACAGTGTCATAAAGAGAAACAAATCGACAGTTTGGTAACCGAAATAAAAGCTGTATAGTTTGTTTTATGCCAACTTAAATTTTGTAATTCATGTCAGAAAAAGGATGTGGCTTTCAGTAATGCCAAGCAATTGAAGGCAATCTCAAGGACAAGTTCCTACTAAACCTCACTTGTTTACAGACTCCTTGCAGGCATAGACTAAACAACAGCATACACAGTTGGGCCTACCAACTTCATAATTAATTGAATTTTCAAAAAGATATACTTCTTTATTTCAGCACTTCCCGGGCTTTTCCATAGTGTTTGAATTGCATACTCAGATGCAGACTTTTGTAAGTTCAGTAGATCCATCTTAAGGACCATTACCCTGTGTTCTCCACTTTTGCTCCGACTATGCCATTCTTAAGAAGAATGTTTGTTAAAAAGAAACAAACAAACAAAAAAACCCCAATAATTTTCAATTTTCATGCCTTTGTTTATGTATCTTCAAAATGTAAATGTAAAATCTGAACAAATCCAAAGACTCTAATACTGTTTCTTCAATGTTAGGATCCCTGCCTTCCTGCCATATTACTGACAGACAGGTGGAGGGTATTGGAGGAAATCCGAGCACTAATTATGGTTTTCTCTCTAGCCTAATATATGTAGCAACATAGAACCTCATTAATGCACACTTTAATCACCATACTTTATAGCTTATCAACCCACTTACAGAAAAAGAAGCTTTCGAAAATAATACCAGTTCAAAAGGGTGAAAATACCTCCCACCAACCATAAAAGTGACAAATCAGAGCCTCTCTCCCCAGAAAACCCCTCATCCTCCAGCTATGGTTCTGTCTACAGTCTTTTGGAGACAGAGAGGAACTCACTGCATGCCCAGAAGGCGGGATGCAGGCCAGCACGGATTCGAGCACCATGACAACATTTACAAGGTACATGGCCCAAGCTTGCTGGGTTTATTAGCTTGCGTTCACCATGATGCTAGCACAGTCTCAGGGCTTTTGGAACAGGGCTGCCTTGCATCCCCTTGACCTGCACCTCAGGCAGAGCTCACTTGCAACTGTCTTAAAGAACAGGTAGCCAAAGGCCTTACGTTATCTTCTTTGATTGTGACTTACAGCTGTTTATTTGCCAGAATACCTTTCACAAATGGCTAAGGAAAAAAATCAGACAAATCATTACATACCCTTACTGTGGCTTCCTGCTTTAGAACCTTTAAACAGGCCTTTTTTGCTCTTAGCAAAGTTTTATATCAACTGCACTTTGGTATGCCAACATTATTCAAGTGTGGATCTGGTTCAAATGTTACAGAAAACCATTGGATATTGTACCAGAGCTTTGGATCAGACACTGGAACACTAATGTCTTTTGTTTTCACATGAAAAATCATATCCATATTAATATTCTGAAAAGAGTGAATACAAAGGGCCTGTAAAAACATGATCCACCTAAAATCTAACGAGATATACTATTTGTGAATAAGTTGTCCCAGGTCTTTTTTTCATTAACCCTGCATATTTTGTTGGAAGAAATAATTCCTAGGAAAATGGAAACTCTTTTTGCAGTTATGCATAACATCCTACTACGTGAAGCTCCTCTGGAGAATAGCATGTGGAGAACACAGACAATAAAGTTGTTTGGCAGTCCCTCTGACATACAGGGGTATCTTGTCATAGAAGAGATGCGTATGCTTCTGATAAGACTATACAGTAGGTCATATTGATATTGAAGGTTTGATAAGTCCCACAGTACAGAGCTGTCACTTAGGCACTCTATACAACAGTGACTTGTTTATGTCTGATATACAGTAATTTACTTCCGTGAGACAATTCAATAGAGCTAATGGCCAGAGGATTCTCTTACCGTTGGTTACACCAATTTTACTGCTTGAGAAGAAGCTATTAGCTAATGACAAGAATTTCCTCTGTAATCTTCCCTTCATCTTTGGGGAAAAAAATTAATCCTGTTCCAAGTACTTCAGCATTGCTCAGTTCATTATTTCTGGTTGCAATTATTCTGTGTTTTGCTTAGGTTTCTAAGAAAGCCCAGTATACATTCTTTACTTGGAATAAGAAATAAACCATTAAACAACAACAAAATGTTTATCTTAACTCTTGTGTGAGTTAACATTTATCCTCTTGTCTGAATTCTGGATAAGAATGTTATCTTGTTTGCTCTCTATTGCCATGGTTATGTCTGTGCAGGTCATGAAGGGCTGTACTTGCATAATCTACATTGAAGTAGCAGGAATACTTAATCTGTTTTGTGTAATATGAAAACATTACCAACCTTTACAGCACTTCTGTGCATTTTTTGTACTGCTAACCTCACCGGGGGCATTTCACAGTCTTTCACGGATATCTTTATGGTGGTGGAGTTCTGTCTCATTGACATTCAGTTTAGTCTACTCTTTCAGTTTATGCATAGGATTAAATTGAACAGAATTGTTTATTTAAAGGAGACCAACCTGCTGTTCATCCAGGCCACTCTAAAACTGAATAGTACCTAACTCTACTATAGGACAATTTGTAGAATAAAGCAGCACTCAGTGTTACTGTGGTAAGGTGGAATCCAGACCTTTATACTGCAGGTTTGTAATGCGACTATTTATGATCAATCCAAGCAAAATGAAAATGTAAGTGCTTCATTTTCCACAAAGTAAAAACAGCTTCACCACAATCACTGCTCAAGTAATTTGCCACTTGGTACATTCCATTCAGGTGTAAGTAGAAAGAACAAAATTACTCAGTCAAAGGTGGCAGAATTCAGTGCAGATAAAAAATTCTGTAGAAGTAAAGGAGGAAGATAATTACAATCTTTCCAGCACAGAACCATTCTAATGTGTACAGAACAGCTTTACCTAGTCTCAATCCATATATATTTTCATTTAAATACAGTCCTTTGCTAATTCTACCACTCTTTAAAGTTTACTGCAGGGAGCATGAAAAAGATGGTCTTTATGAACAGATGGTCTTTTCAAGGAAATGTAGTCACACTTAAACACAGACAAATGTACTGCAGACTAATGGTCCTGTTAGGATGCAAGTTCTGAAAAGGGAAAATATGGGACCACATAATATGCTAGCCCTTAATTATGGAGGGTTTTTTCCCCTTCTGAAGACAATCTAATCACTAATGAAGCTTAATTAGCAGTAAACAGGTACCAGTGTACAGTCATTCATGTACAAACAGATGTCTATTGATTGTATTTGACTGAATACAAATGTGAGTAACTGTTGTTTACGTATTATTAGTATAGGATGGGAAATTGCAACACAACTGCTACCTCCTCTACGACAAGTGAACAAATTCAGCCTGTCGTGAACAGCTGCTTTCTTACTTTAAAGGATCAGCTTACATCTGAACACTTGGTAGCAACCTTTTAGTGTCCAGCATGCTATCCAATGAGCCTAGTTATATTTGAGAGCAAAGGTGGAGAGATTTTACCAAACCGCAGTCCAAATGAGCAATATGCTTTTTTTTTTTTTTACTTTCTGAGACACCTCCTGATATTTGCTGTTTTCCACATTTTTGCAGAGATCCTGCAATTTTGTGCATGCTGCCTGGGCCAGCTGTAATGCTGAGTGCAACAAAGGACCAACTGGGACATAAAAGTCTGTTTTGGGTTTTGTTTTTTTTTTAAAGGAGCCTCTCTTCTCTCTTTCATGTTCAACAGGGTTCGTTTATCAAGTCCATCAGACCTAAATCTGTGAAAGGCCAGCTCAACTTGAGGAGGCCAGATGACTTTCACAGGAGTAGAATATTTGGGGAGTAAACACTGTCAGCTGGAGAACACAATCATGCTAGGGCAGAGATACAAAGAAACCTTGAAATTGAGAAGAAATCCTAACCTTTAAACTATATTGCTTTCTGTGTGCATGTGTGTGTGTTTTCTTTGAAAGGCTCCTTGAGCTCACTATCTGAAGTTTAGGGCAATGCCTTTCAATCCTCAGCAGCCAGAATCCACTTTCAAGTCTACAAATACAATAAAATTAAATTATGGAAGATAAAGGCCCTCTGAATTCTTATTTCTACTGACAGTTTCCTGTTAGGTATAATGGTTTTTTTGAAAAACATTTGAACCAAAGTAGCCAAAGTTGTACTCTTTTTCTTTTTTACTCTCTAATGAGAATGGTGAAACCTTTCACCTTCCAGAGATAAGCCCTACAGTCTTCCCTATGGGTCTGTGGAAAAGAGCAAAATTATGTGAGTACTAACAACAGCCAAGATCATTCCCCTGCTGTGTTCGCTATAGGAGCAGCAGTACAAACGAAATGCCGCACTTGGCAGTGCTGTCTGCTGCAGGACCAATTTCTAGAGATGAAAAGTGAGCACAGCTTGGAGCTGCACCACCTCCTCAGGAAACCCCACTCTCTGGCTGCAATGGCACAGACACACCAACGTCTAACTGAGGGCAACAAGAGTCTTACTGACATGGGGGATAGGTATCAAAAGCTATTCTCACTCCTACGGTTATCCAGTGTTCTCAGTTAGGAGGCTCTCACAGTCACCAGAAGACACTTGAAGAGAAGTCAGTACTGCAGAAGTCCACGTGGCAGATCTTAGCAACTTATTTTGGTCTTCTCTAATTGTTTTTTCAAAGTGAAAGAGGCAGTGAATCTGGAAAGGATGACAGATGCGCAGTGTATAGCAGTGGACCAGGACTTTGGGGTATCAATTTATTTCAAGTTCTGCCTCAGGCTCCATCTTTAAATTTCAGCACGTCACTTCTCTCCCAGTGTCCCTCCATAAAGCAAGATAACAGTGCCTCCTTTGCCTGTTTAAGCTTAATTCTAACACTGACTATAATTATGTATTTCATCAAAGTACTTCCTGATATAGGAGCGGAGCATTCAAAAGAATTGAGGCTGTGTCCGTACAGCTGTCCTGGTTTCGGCAGGGATAGAGTTAATTTCCTTCCCAGTAGCTGGTACAGGGCTGTGTTTTGGATTTAGGATGAGAACAATGTTGATAACATTGTTATCAACACCGATGTTTTAGTTGTTGCTAGGTAATGCTTACACTAGCCAAGGACTTTTCAGCTTCCCATGCTCTGCTGACTGAGAAGGCTGGAGGTGCACAAGAAGCTGGGAGGGGGCACAGCCAAACTGGCCAAAGGGACATTCCATCCCATGGGACATCATGCTCAGTACATAAACTGGGGAAAGCTGGCCGGGGGGGCCGCTGCTCGGGGACTGGCTGGGCATCGGTCGGTGGGTGGTGAGCAATTGCACTGTGCATCACTTGCTTTGTGTATTATTATTATTATTACATTATTGCTATTATTATTTTATTTCAATTATTAAACTGTTTTTATCTCAACCCACGAGTTTCTCTCACTTGTGCTCTTCCAATTCTCTCCCCCATCCCAGCGGGGAGGGGGGGGGAGTGAGCGAGTGGCTGTGTGGTCCTCAGTTGCCGACCAAGGTTAAACCACGACAACAACGCATACTGTGATTTCAAATGCTGCTGCAATATTAAAATAATAATATTAATAATTTATTTAATAATAAAGCAAGTTGTATTTGAAGATGCTAACAGAAATCTTAATAATGATCAGATTTCCACTTAGTACTTTTCCTAGTATTATAACTGGAAGTGAATTCATGTTAAAGTCACTTAGTGATGAAGACTGAAAAAAAAAATCAATGATTAATATATTGAATAAAGAAATGAACACTATAAGGCATATAGTGACAGATAATGTCACAACTGAGAGGAAGCATCTCCCGAAGTCAAATATTCTGTCATATCACAATATCTTATTTCTGTTTCTCCCTTTTATGGAATAAAGAGATTCAGCTAACAAACAGCAATGCTACATTCTGTTCAAAATCAGATGAGTGAATATGCTTAAAATTGTCTTCTCTTCCCTTGGGCAACAAGGATGATATGGCTAACCTTAAACTGGGATTTGGCAAAATAAAACATCAAAACTGTAACTAAAGGAATGCCAAATCTATTCAGATGAAGACAAAAGAACCGTAATAAGTATTATAAAATAGGGAGGCTTATTTGATGCCAGTTGAAATATTCATTCTATCCTTTTTGCTGTGGCCAGTATTTCAGTTGAAGTCCTAAGTGACTGGCCCAAAATTTGGTCTTGCCTCTTGGGTACAGCAGTAAAAATCCAGAATAAATCCACTAAAGCAACAGAATTAGTCAGGATTTACTCTAGTGTTCTTCAGAGTACACTGAGGCCAGTTGTTCCTTTCTCTTTTAACTTTAGGGTTTAGTTTTAAACAAGACAGAAAGGACTTCTCATCACAGTAGAGGTTTATGCTCACATCATGGATGGTCTGACTGCCCAACAATCTTATTTCTCTCCCTCAAAAAACAATTTGATTCAGACAAATTGGCACAAGAACTTGCAGGTACCACATCAGAGAAAAGAAGTGGTGAACCAGTGTCTCATTTACAGCCATTTGGGACTATGCTATTGATTTCACACAGCAGTCAGCTTCTCTAAAGCATGAGTCAGGTGTGTTAGGCAGACACAAGTGTACCCAGTTTCCTATTTCTGTTCTCCTCCCTCATTTGTTTCACCCCACTGATGCATCAAAATGTTTATAGAAGAATTAAAATTTAACATCTCTATCCACCTGATGGCTTTTGACTACAAACTTTGTGAAAGAAGAAAAAAACCTGTTTAAAATGGTAAACTGTATGCTTGTCTACCATCCAGAATAGTTTCTGGTCTATGCCTCAAGGAACCTCCAAAACACAAATAACATTACCGCATTGCTGAGCACATTCTTCATGTCTTTCCACCTTGTTTCAACTATAAACATGAAAGTTCCTTCATGCAATAATGATCTTTTTGTTTGCAACACAAATATGCTCAGTAACAACAAATAATTGAATTTTCCAAGGAAAGAATTAATTTGAAAAATCTGTTTTAATATTTCTTCCTGCTGTAGTTCTAAGTAATCCTATAACTAAGAAAAGTTTTGTGAAAATATGTGTTTGTCCTGGCTTTATTTGTGTAGATAGCAATACCTTGAGCACCTAATTCTTCACTCTTTACTTCTGTGGTTGATCAGGTATAAAATTTTCCCTTGGCTCATCAGCTATAGTGGAGGAGGAAAACAGTAAAATACTGACTTCCCTGAAGTCATCAAATGGGTCTTTGGCAGTTATTTCTGTGGAGACAAGAATGAACTCTATAGCAGCTTTTAAGGAAATAATCGGTACTGAATTAATTCAGCTTGTGCAGTTACTGCTGGAAGTTTGATTGCAGAAGTCACCCAAGTGGACACAGGCTGACGATAAACACTTGAAAAAAAAAAATCCTTATTTTATAAAAAAAAAATATATGCAACAATATCAATGCTTTGACAGCTGTCCTATGAGGAACTTAATTTTTCTCTATTAATTTGGAAGTCAACGCAAAGGAAGTTGACAATGTCTGTAGAGTTTTCTTATTTCTAGCTTAAGAAACAGCACAGAACAAATAGATTAGAGATTATTTAAGAGTCTGTAGTAACTTTCCATACATTTCCCCTCGGATTTGACTTTGATTCACAAATACCATCATTTGCACTGTTTCTGAAATAGGTGACATGTAGTAGTCCTGCACAATTTGAGGTTTACAAATTCGAGACACATTTGTAACTGATTCTGTAGCACAGCCACAGATCAAAGCGATGATTAAAATCTAAGTTCTGGTGGGAGTTCAATCACTTCAAAGCCTATACATAGCAACATTAACATCCAGCCACGCGTAGTTTTAAAGAGTGCGTGGCTGGGATCAGAAGTCCCAGAGGGAAACAAGGCAGTCTTTCTGTGGAAGCAGATAGCACTCACAATACTCAAAGGTTTAAATCTCGACTACTGTCAAACCCTCCTGGATGGTGAGGAGTCCTTTTGTGTTCATCTCAAGAAGAGTAGCATTTTTTATTTTTTTACTCTTCCTAAAATAGTAACAACAGAATTTTACATGTATGAGATTAAATGCACTGCTGTTACCACATAAATGCAGTGCAAAGAGCAATCTTTGCATCAGTTGCATACAGACATCTGCTCCATAAAGCCCAAAAAAGTTATTTTGAAATCATCATTTTCTACTGCAATGCTCAGGAACATTCCCATTGTATTCCTTTGTTGCCTCATTCAATAATACCTCCGCACATAAATGTTACTAACACAATCAGTTTACCTCTGCTATTATTTATTATTCATGTTGTGGGAGCACATAGAAACCCCAGCCAGGGGGCCTTGATCTTATTTGTACTTGCTGAACAAATACATCCTAAGAGACAAGTCACTGTCCTAAAGAAACATTTTATTTACAGCCTAAACAGACAAGACAGACAAAGGGTGGGAGAGGAAATAACAAGGTGAAATGGCTTGTCCACAGTCACACTGCTAACCACTGACTTATTGAGGACAAGTAGCAAGCCACTGTCAAGTCCAAGAGTAGAAATCTGGTCAATGGGATTGCTGCAAAGAGTCAATCTCCCCAGCCTGGCCCCTGGAGTACAGGGCGCTTTGACTAGAGTCACCCCTTCATAGACACTGCCCTGAATGATCTTATGTGGCAGTCATAAAATCCATCACATCTCAAATGCTTTTGCACTTGAAACCTCAAGGAGAAGCTACTAGGTTTTAGGGGTTGCATGGAGTATATGCTGCCATAGTTGAGGATCAGCAGCACAGGTTTGCCCTGTGAGATGCCCAGTTCCTCCAGCTTTCATAAATGTCACGTGATGCATATCAAATTTCTTGGGATCCCTCACAGAGTTACTATGCTGCAAGTTTGCCTGGGCAGGGCCAAAAATACATTTATTTATTCATGCCTGTCTCAGCGGCATAAAGAGCAATTACTGCTTGTGGGGATTGAATGTGGAAGTCTGCAGTGATTAAAGAACATAGCATGGGGAACAGCTCGATCACCTTCACCACTCCTGAAAGACTCAGGCTCATTAGGCTCATCTGTTCATGCAGAAAAATGTTAATTCACCCTAAAAAGGATGGCAGGAGAGGTGAAAGGTTGCTACGTGTTCCCAGAGCTTACATATGGCACTGATAAGCTACAAGAGATAAAAAAAAAACTGGAAATGAGTGGGAGAGGCTCTTGGATCGCAGTGTGGCTGGAGGTGAAACATCTGTCACATCCAGCCTTCTACAGAACCAGAAAGACTCATTTATTACCCAGCTCTCCACCCAGAGATTTATATGCACAGTAACATCTAATAGGCGAATGATGTAAAACTTAATAGTTACAGCTAAAAAGGTAGAGGGACTTAGGAAACCCTCACCAAAGCTGTAAGACTGAAGTGCTGACTCCTGGTCATCCCAGATTAGATCCCAGGCCTCTGTTCTGTATGAGCAGACAGGTTGGCACCAATGTCCTGGGCACATTGCAACTGAAGTAATAACGTCCCACCTAATTTACACCCCATTCCCCTGCCTTTTAACTAGCCATAAGATTTTTCTTACCACATTATCACATGCTGCTTTTAAATGATAACACTGTATTTTTCCAAAGATGTGGCTCTGTTTTCTGACAGATGGAATAATTTTTATATATTATTTTACCTGCTTCACTGGGGAGCTCTGCAGCATAATTAAAACACAGGACAGATGAAGAGGTTTACAGCACAACTACATCACTGCAACATAACATTCACTTGAGCATCACTTATTTCTTCCTGTTTCCCAAGGATGCAGCAGACAGTGCAATGCTTGCCGGAAGCCAGGCTGTTTGACTCCTCCTGGTAAGCGACTGGAGGGCAAAACATATGCAGTAACTCTGCCCGATAGTTGCTTGACACCAGCTCAGCATCTAGACCTCTGTTGGCCATTCCTAACCTAAAATATTGCCTATATCAGAAAAATCTGTTCTATGAGAAGGCAGATGAATCAGGTAATGGGACCTCACAATGTTAGGCACGGGATAGAGAAGAAACAAATTCAGACATGCCACTAGCAGCGTCTACGACATGTGCTGATCACACCCTGTCCACAGTGCTAGCGTGTGGGGAATTCAAAAGTTAAACAGGAAAAAAAAAACCCAAACCAACAAAACAAAGCTGTTTGGCTGTCCTGGTGCAACTCTGACCCTACTATTGCTTATCTATTAGTGCTGGGATTTTCAATGATACCTCCCAATGAGATTTGTGCATCTAAATCTCTCGATCTTCAAAATCCCAACATGAAGGTTGTCTATAACCTTAGTATTAAGAGCTATAACAGTAAATATATTAAAAAAACCCAATCAAAACCAAAAAAACCAAACAAACAAGCAGAAAAACCCAAACCCCACAACCCCAAACCAAAAACTGTTTGGAAAGAGCTACAGTGATAACTTTCTTACACTCTAGAGATTAAACCAACATCAAAGAGCAGTAAGGAATGTATCCAGAGGGCTGGTTATTGTATTATTACCTACAAGAGGGCTTCACCCTGATGCACATGAGATTAGCCGTTATGGGTGAGAAATTGCTAAACTAAAAAAAAAATATCACTGGTGTGAGCCAACCTGGTTGTACATATCATCACACTGCTCCTATGTTATTTCTTAGTGATCTTTTCTCAGTTTCTGTCTTTTGTCATTCATCGGGCATGCTGTGCATGGGATGAAGAAGCAACAAGAAATGCCAGCAAGTTTCTGGATTAAGAGTGACCTTCTGAAGCTACTATGATAAATTCAGCCTTGCTACCGCTAATGATGTAAGTTCCCAAGGGTACCACCAGCTATAAACGTCAGAGAAAGAAGACTCTGCCCCAGGATCTTAGGGTACAATCCATAAACATGACAGAACTACCCATCTCTGATAGTCTTTATACATACAGAATAAAGCCCAGCATTTTCATGTGGGCTTCAGTTTTCTGATGCTATTTAATTTTCTTCACTTTTGCACAAAGACAACATAAAGCATACACGATATTAAGCTGATATATGAATCTATGGACAAATGCCTACAGAATTTTGGAGTGAAGACTTCACCTCATTCCCACAACACAGGAAAGACAGACATAGTCTGGCATTTTTTGCTGAAGAAAGGAAACAACAGAAAATTTTAAGCATTTTAATTTTTTAAACTACCTTAGAATGGAAATTAAGTATAAAGGCTTCCATGAAGTCAGCAAATCACCAGAAACCAGGTACTTGGATAAAGCACATGTGAAATGAGTGGTTCAAATGGATGCAAGTAGATGACATTAATTTAAAAATCCATAAAGTAAAAAAACAGTTGAACACAGATGAACCACGAAGGCCTTGCAGACAGATGTTGTTATTGAGGTCAAAAAACACTTTATCTTGGCATGCATTAATAACCCATAGGGATTGTAGGTATCTGTTCAATAGTGTGAACTATCTGCAGTATCAGCAAAAACAGAAAAAGTTATTGATTAGTCTATCATTAAAAATCAGTTGACGTTAAGTCCTCTGTGAATAGGCAGCACTTAGGACCAGAGATATACTCATTGCCGATCTTTTTAGTGACAAGATGAAACAATAAATTGACTATTCAGACAAATCTCTCTTCTCACATTTGCCTTGGAAATATCAGTGTTCTGGAAAAAATATCAAGGAATACCCTTTGTTAGACAACCTACAGCAGATCATTAATTTTACTGGAATTTTAAATTTCAGTATTGGTAATCTGAAAATAAAAATACATGTAGAGAAAAGTTCTGACATATTATTATAACAAAGGGGCAATGTTAAAAAAATAAGAAAAATAAAATATAAAAAACTCTTTGCAAGGCAATATCCAGAGGAAGCAGAGTGAAAGACTGGATTATTTCTGTATGTTAGCAAATTAAGTTAGCTCTGTTGTCATATAAGTTTTTGCTACGATTTTATTTTTAAATAATTCATGCTCTTTTTTGCTCCTTCTTTTACTAACAGGCTTATGTTTCCCGTTTTTATGTTTAGCAAAATCAAAAAGCATATTTTCTCGTGTAAAGCTAAAAACATTCTGGTGTGGTTGGTTTTCTGACATGCATCATGACAGTTTCTCTACAAAAAGCCTTTAAGACACTATGGGAGAAATACAACATTCAGGGACACATTCCTGTTTAGCTATCTGCAAAAATCAGATCTCAGAAAACCTACAGAGCAACCATTCTGGCCATAAACACAGTTTATTGTTACATAAATACGATAATGTGAAGAGTTCTTGGACAAGGAAGTGTGACCCTTGTATTTCTAGCCATCTTTTCCTAATAGAATCTCCTTCGTAGTCTATGTGGCTCTCCTTGAAATCTTGCCCTTCTTTTGCTAGTATAAGTCAGCCTTCTCTTGAGTCACTTTCTACTTTTCACTCTTTCTCTTAGTACATCTTCAGAAAAACTTCCATTTTCCCTGTCATTTCTTCTTCACGGCTCTGTTGGAACCGTGGCTCCTTCCCTTTCCCTGGTAATCCTACACATGCACACCAGCTGTTACCCGCTCTCGCAGAGGACACACAGGTATATACATTTCTGAACCAGACCACGACCATTGCCTGTCTTGTTGTGTCGGGGCATTGTCCGAGACCACGGCAAATTTAATCTCCTCCACTTACACCTGTCCCCAAAGCCCTGTAAAGATCTTCCCTTAGCCTATTATTTTGGCCATCCTACCTCTCTCTTTGCATCCCTGCATTATCTCACTGTCTCTTCTTGATTTCACCAAACATTAAAGTTTTTCCTTTCAAGAGAGAGATCTACCTCCATCACCGACTGCACTTCCCTATCGCATTCTCTTCTGCTGTCAAATATTTTATTTTAGGATAGGACGACATTTGTTTAATTGCAAGCATGGTTATAAGACTTCTGCTATGACAGAGGCAATGCCTGGTAATAATTTTGTTTTGCTTTTTAAGTAAAGCAAACTTATGCTTTTTAGTCAAAAATAAATTCCTACCAACATTTTAAAACAGGCAAAATTAGATGAGCTAGGCATATAGAAATCTCTGATAGGCAGAAGATGAAATACCATCAATCTTCATCCACTGAATTTGTATTGTGGAATATATTTATTTTGTGCATCGAGGATAACTCTGCATTACTTCTTTTTACATATGACAGATGTTCATGCCTCATTCTTGTTATACAGTATAACTTAGTAGGAAATACCACGCTTATCCTTTAACAGCAGAATTTAACCCCAGATTTCACCCTCTAAAACGACAGTGTGGCTTTTATCCTCATTTATTCTAAAAATACAGTAATCCACTGCTCTCTACCAGTTGAGGAGTGCGGTAACAGGCAATCTGTTGCAGCCAGTTCTCTGTTACACTTGCTGGGTGGTAACAGAGCCATCACCTGGGAGCAGCCACAACGTAAAGCAAAACCACTCATCCCTTTCCACTCGGCTGTTGTGTAGAAAAAACAAAAAGGCAGCACTGAACTGGTACCGCCTGATGCCATACTTATCAGATACCATTTTAACATTTATCACTAAATTTGGTGGGGTAAAGCCTGATAGTCTCCTGTCAACCAAGCTCTCTCACTACCATGTTGTGCAGGAGACTGCATAGCAGCCAAATCTCAGCAGATGAAACTGTACGTAGTTGCCCAGAAAAAACTGAATGCCTTAAATGAAAAGCCGTTAAGTGATTTTCAAGAGATATAAGACAAATAGAACAAGCAATGTGTCATGATAAGAATTCTCGTTTTGATCAAATAGCTTCCCCTTTTTATCTGAGATATAGCAAACAGGCAACTCTGACTTCTATCAGCTTGAACACTTTTGGGCCTACAGGAGAAAGATGAGGAGCATCAGTTAAGCATTGCAGCCCATACCATGCCTCACCTAAATAATTTTATAGAGATGAGCGCATGCAAATCCAACAGGTGATTTTGCCTTGCAGTATGTGGACTGTAGACAGTAGCCTAATTGAATTTTGCTGTGAGTATATGCAAGCGCTTTCAGTGTACCTCTTGCTTGGGGTGCTAAGCTTAAGCATCATTAAATTGACATAAATGCAATAGACTTCAAATAGCAAGCTCAAGCATTAGACCTAGAACAAAAGTCTTAGACCATCTTGTTGGACCCCTACCCCTCCAGGACTGCTCCCTGTGATACATGCTGAAACGCTGTTTTACCTATTCTTGTTGTACCTTTTTTCACTCTTGTATAACATCAGTGATTACCACCTTGTTAACATTCAAACAAAACAATATCCAAGGCCAATATTTGGTGCATTAGCAGCACCCTGTCCCAAGACACAAACCTGTTTGGAGACATTTGTAAGCCTAAGCCTTGGTATTCAGTTTTTAATTAACAAAGAAAGCTTAATATGCGATTTTTTTTTCATCCACCTGGCACTAAAATTGCTGAGTTGCTTCTGTTGCATTTTCAGGAAGGGTTTGGGGCTATTAGAAGAAAATTACAGTATATTTCTCTCTCTGTGGTCCACTTGCCTATTTCAAAGGAAAGAGGTGTTTGGAATTGAGAAAAAAAGTGTTAGAGAAGATATTAACTATACATATTTTTACGCATTCTTTTTACTAGCAGTAGAAAGGCCTTTTATTTGCCTTTTCATATGTTTCCACTGTTCCATATCAGGTCTTCGCATTTTCCCCATCAAATCTTAACACACAAAGAAAGAAAGAAAAACAAAACAAAACAAAAAAGCTGCAATTAATGCATTGTCCATAGTTTGAAAAAGGCCCGACTTCACTGTTCCAATTTAAAGACCCTGTTGTGGTGAGATGACTTAAAAGTGGAATATTTTTATATTGCAATCCAGCACTTGTTCTCCTCAGTGATTCCTTTATCCTCTTGGGGGTATCTTCAGGGACTGTATATTGAGCTTTTAAATGAAACTCTCTGAGCCTTTTCCTTCTGATACTTTCAAACTTTTCACTGAAGGAGATGTTTGTGAGCTCTGCATAGTCTTCTGTAGTACTCCTCTACCGATATTCCACCTTGCCTGTTACAACTTTACCAAGTACCACATTATAAAGAAATTCAAAGAAACTGGAAACAACTTTGTTTCTAACTAAAAACCAGAGAGGGGAGAACATGTAAGGAGCATGGGAGGAACTGCTCTTTTTCTGACTTAGTTTCATTAGATATCCCGGTGGAAATATAACACGGAACATATGTTCATAAATAAAGTGAACATCTGATTAATTCTGTTTCTATGTTTTTAATTGATCCATTTCTCAATACATAATGCACAAATTACCATATCTAGGTTGCACTGGAAAGCCCACACGAAACCCTAGAATATGCAATGGAAGAGGCTTTGGGGAGTTTTTAGCACAAGGTAAGCTTTAACTAAGTTCGTTTCCCCCACCTTTCTGAAAGGCATCCAGCACACCCCATCTTAACAACGGCTCCCTGAAAGGAGTCACCCTGTGACACCCTCCGTACCAGAAGTACCACCACCCGCCCAAGCCGGCCAAGTAATCCATGAGGGCCAATCTTTTGCTGTGGGACTGGCGACTGCCAGATGCCGCAGCAGAAGCTAAATATCTCTTAAGAGTACATCTAATTATCTGTATTATCCAAGGGAGGAAAAGAGATTTCTTTATATCTCCACATGGCAATGAATAGGCGCAGAACTTGGAGATACGATCTTTGACTTAACTATAATTCGTAACTTGTCTAGTGCCACCACAGATGTTATTCTTCAAACAGGAGCTATCAAACACTAAATACAAACTTCTGAGTTCATTACTGCAGACACTGACAATAACATCAGTGTTTTCCTTCCCTGGGAACAAAAGGCGTGTCTATACAGCTATCATTGCAGTCTATCAAACACTGAGTGTTAATTGTCTTCCCTCCACAGCCATTTACTGCAAGACCAAATAGCTTCTGCAAGAAGAATCAGAGAAAGATGGAAAATACAGAGGTTCAGCTCGAGAAGGTTTTTTTCTAGATATGTTTTCTTTCATTAAAATTCCTGTGCAAAGGAACAAACCTGCAAAGCTATGAACTCCAAGGGTGTCAAGGAAATGCCAAGATTTCTAGGATGTCCTTGAGTATCAGGGAAATTTTCACAAAGATCAATTTCTCTGACGAGAATTTTCTTGCCTATGTTGGCCCCCAATACATTGTGCTTATTTGTATAACCCAGGATTAATTCTTCATTCATTTACAAACCAAATCAGTAAGTTTTGAAAGGATGGGAAAGCAAGAATCTTTTGTCTTTTAGCCTAAAAGGCTAAAAGGCAAAAGGCTACATATCTAGGCCTACTCCAGAGTTTGCTGTAAACAGTATGAAAAAAGGACACAAACCGATGCAGCTTATTCCCCTGGAAACAGGAATTTGAATTTACATTCATTTAATCTAAACACATCAAAAGGAACATCTTAAAGCAGAATGATGTTCCACAGTTCATACGGCAATTACTACGGGGTCATGTTGTCCATTACGGTGGCTCTTTTCCTGCACTGTATGTTTTCATTGCTTACTAATTACAGGAATGCAAAATCAATTAAGAGAAAATAATGAAAGGGAATATATAATTTCCATAAATAAAAAGAGCCACTTTCTTTAGAAATATCATATAAGCAAATGAAGGAAATCAGCTTTAATTTAACAGATGGCAATCCATTTGAAGACACTGCTCACCACTAAGCCATACTTCCTAATTAGACAATTTTGTCTCTGTGAACCTTTACTTATTACTGCATCATGATCTTTCCTGCCTAATCTGCCATGAAGGGCTAATTAATAATAACCCACACTAGCCAATGCAGATAGACTAAAGTGAAAAGAGAATTAGATATACATTATCTGGAAATAATGCTCACTCTCTGAAAAACAACTAAAGGACTTTATTGACCTAACTCGTTTAACAAATGACACTTAAGTAATTCATTGACAAGCCAGAACAATGGCAGGACTGAAAGCCTATTAAGTCATTTTTCTAACAGACATCACACTGCATTGGCTGTAAATTTCTGGTGTAATTAATTAATTAAGACTTAAATATTTCAGTGATTAATTTCTATGAAAAATTCATAAAATATAATGGTGCTTAGGAAAAGAGATTAAGGTTACTAGCATTTATTGACTGGGCTATACAAAAAAAAAATCTATTTAGAAAAAAACCCTCTCCTAGTTCAGCCTCAGAACACTGAAAGCATTTATTGCAAACACTGTGGAAACAAAGTGCTGATATTGCTCTTACTTTTGGTGCATTTTCATTTTTCATTTGAGGACTGCTTTTAGCAGATTTTATTTAGCGAAGAATATTTAACTCAACTTAG
Organism: Aptenodytes patagonicus; assembly: GCF_965638725.1. Classification (NCBI taxonomy): domain Eukaryota; kingdom Metazoa; phylum Chordata; class Aves; order Sphenisciformes; family Spheniscidae; genus Aptenodytes; species Aptenodytes patagonicus. The sequence continues at coordinate 15,339,785 of NC_134956.1, forward strand.
ATGCACACAGCATTTCCAAGTCCCATCATCCCAGGCCTGCCTGCTGAAGGATTTGGCTTAAAAAGGTGGTGCACCTTGCCCAAATATCACAGCTCCATCTCCTCTGTTCCCTGCTGAGCTCGTGCCACATCCAACCCAACTTGTAGATGAGAGCATGCCAGCCTTTCCCACCTAACATCAACCCTGTGCCCCTCTTCATTGTGCCTTGAGCTTCCTCCCTTCCCAACCTCGTACTTCATGTAGTGTCTGCCACCCAGTATAAATTACTGTTCTGCTTGTAGCAAGTGGGGAAGTCCTCTTTTTTTTTTCTTTTTTTTTCTTTAGCACCTTAAAGCAAACCACTCAGCTCAGCCTGCCTGCTAGAAACAAAGATGATTTGCTTTTATTCCTCTTCACGTTAAAGTCCCAGTCACACACGGAGGGACCCGGGTACCACTGCAAAGAAGCAACTTCTTTTTTTCCTTCCAATCTGCAGGAGATACTCACAGTTTTTAAAGCCAGCAGGGGACACTAGATTACCCACACTGACCTCTGTTTTACGGCACATTAGGCTTCTCCCAATTACCATTCCACCAACATCTGCAGGTTTAGGCCAACCAGCTGACTTTGCAGGATCAGGGCTTACCTCTTCCATCCCACAGGAAGTAATAACAAGAAAAAGAAACTTAGAGGAAACCAAAAGAAAATAATTTCCTGGCATTCTAGCCTTAGCTGTTATCAATGCATATTGCATTTCACTTCATCTTCTATACAATTCTTAGCATATTCAGCACCTCTGATGGAAATCAGCATGGTAGAATGACAACAAACACACCCAGGGCTCTTCAACCCTCTTGGCTGTATCATTTCTATTTATCTGTTGTCTGCATAAGTCCCTTTATTATAAACTCTTTCTTGAGGCTAAACATTAACGAGAGATATTGCAAACTCAAAGCTCAAGATTTCTGCAAGCTCAATAGAATTTATAATCATTGCAAATGCTTTTTATATAAAAAGCTAATATTTTTAATCTTTTTTTCTTTTTTGAATTAAAAGCCTCTTTCATATTTGATGTATTAACTGTATTAGCATTTGTTCTCTACGGATATAAAATCTTGATGATAATTATTTGCATGTTAATGCTTATTAGTACATCCAACTGGATGTGAACAATAAATAGAAAAAAGTGTAAAGTGCAAAACACTTCACATTATATATTTCTGGAAAAGGATGGGAAGCTGTAATTGCCAGTGTTTGCAGCCAAGCCTATAATAACTGGAGTGAAATCTAAGGTGAAACTGATATTGAAACTGTAATGTAGTTTAACATAAGTTAGAGGGTTAAATTAGTTTATTAAATATGGCTAGAAAAATAGAATAAATTTAGTTTCTTTACATTTCCTCAGGTACAGCATTTTGAGTAATGTAAGCAGCTAAATAATGTTGTCTCCATAGCCCTCCTCAATTCTCTCAGTAAAATTCACCTGTTCTGTGAAGCACACAGAAAAACAACATCCCTGGAGCTGGAGATCCATGGGGTGAACACGGCTCCAACATGAGCTGAAAGCTGCGCCGGTGAGTGCAACGTGTGATTACACAAGCTGGGTGCTACTGGTCACACTTCAGCTACTCATCTTTTTGGTGTATATCAGACCTGTTTTCCCACAACTGCTTGTATGCCAGTATGATTGTGGTGGCACTGAGGGTTTAGCCTACTTGGGGGTTTTGTTTTTTTTTTTTGTTTGGTTTTGTTTGGTTTTTTTTGTTTTAAAAAAAAAAAGATTATTTGGAGTCAAATTAAAGACCTAGCAAGTACAGGAGAGTCTTGCTCAGCCCATTCTTTGGGACCACTGTCCATCCCTGTCCTTTTCTTTAAGTTTTGCTCCTCAGGGATGTTATCTCCCTGCTGTCATGGATCACTGCAGGGTTCCCTTCTCCACTTTCAAGCCCAGAAGCTTTCCACCCTGCTGCCCACTGCCCTGGCAGGCCACTGGCACAAGGAGGGAGAGATGCCCAGAATGACTCCCAGAAGCAGGAGTAGGAGGATCAAGCAGGGCTCTTTCACCACTCTGTCACCTCTCATTCGCAGTGAAATTATCAGTCCTTTGGGACAAAACCTGTGTCTTCTTGCACAGCCTCAGACAAGAGAAGCTAGCTCTGGATCCCACAGCATTTTTCAGAGCTGCTGGTCTGGGGAACAGATCACCCCGTGTCCACTCCACAGTGACATACTGCCAGCTGCCAGGGCTTGTGTGTGTTCCCCATGGGAAGGGGTAATCTCTGCATAGGATAAAAGGGTTATCCCCTGCTGATTGTTTAAATAAAAACTGCTATGAGACAGTGAACATACACTTGGACTGCCACCACTGTGATTCGGACCCCAGTCCTTGAGGGCACTTAAAAGTCTCTTATTACAGTCCTAGTCAAATACAGCTCTTCGGTCTGATGTAGGATTTGACCCTAATACAATCTTAGCCTGAAGGCAGGAGTACCAGCCAAGCAAGGCACACTAACACCTATGCTGTGACAAGATAACCTCTTCTTTCTTTCTGAAAACTGAGTTTAATTGCAGTTTCATTCATGATAATGACCTACATAATTTTCAATAATTGGATACAATTTATCTTTTCTTAATGAAAAAAATGGAAATTAGCAAAGAGATAGGATACTGGAAAATGCTTCATTTGAAACCTCTTCATTAATTATCAGGATGTCTAAACACCATTTTGAGAACTGCACTTATAGAACAAGAATCCAACTAATAATTTTTTTCATTCTTCTGTAGAGTTTACTGTAATTGTCTACTTAAAAATCAGCACCTACTTCTATGAGGTACCTGTTTTATTTGGGTACCATTAGCTCCACTTCTGAAGTGAGTGACAACTCCACATATATGTTCTTGAACAGGTAGCACAACTACCAGTATAAATGTGAATGTACACTCTGAACTCATTAAATGAAGATGTTTAGGAGTTATTGACATTCTTATAAATTGCTCGGATCTTCCCAGAATTTTTAGGGGGCTTTGTATCAACCACAGAATTCTTTAAATCCTTATTTTAAAATTAATTAATTATTATAATTCACAACATGTTCCTCATAAGTAGCTCTGACATCAGCATTTGATGGATGAAACAAAATAAGCTGGACTTTGAAAAGAATGGTATACCTGTTACATTCTTGCAGATGACAATGATTAATAAAAACTCAGTGTAACACACTATATTTACCAAGTCTCATTTTACATTTGTCGACTTACTAAATTACTTTGACATATCTCCAGTTTATGTTCTATTACTGAAGAATAACTACACAACAGATGGCAGTGTGTTTGCATAACAATTTTTTTCGGCAGGTCAATCTACAAGGTGGTTATAGGGATTGATATATATTGGTAAGTATGGGGATTTTTTTGGCAATGTCAATCAGACAGTCAGTCAGTCAACACAGTAATTTCTATATTGCAAAGGAGAGGTTTAGCGAACATATATCATTACGGACAATTCTTTAAAGATCAAAATTGTAGTACCAAAGACTAAGATTGGAGTAGAGCCAGTATATGGAAAACGACATTTCTAGATAGAATCGTTTTTCAAAGAGGGACTTCAAACCTTTGAATCTTCCAAAAATATTAACAAAGAATGGCTATGAAATTATATTGGAATTCATTTGGTATATAATTAAATATCTATAGCTATATCTATTGCATTCTTCAGCAATAAGCAATAGATAATTACGGACTATGTCATATCAAGTGAAAATAATATCTTGCAAATAATGAAATTATTATAAAGGAAAGCTATGCTGCTCTGAGAGCCATGTTATTTATTTATTAAAAAACAAAAAAGCAAATCTGAAACAAACCCCAAAATCCTTGATTCCTGGAATATAGCCAAAGATATTTGAATGAAAAGTTACATTTTCCCCTTACACTGCAGACTGAATCAAACTTCTCAATCTAATGGGAATGACTTTGGTTGTCTCACCTCAGCCACCACTCCACAATGCTACATAACGTGACAGTACTGATTAATAAATCAGAACAGTTTGATCCTGTGTTAAGACGTAATGACTGTAGGTAGAAAATGAGTCGACCTGCAGCTCAGGGTGTCTGGCTTCAATTCCCAGTGCCACCCTTGTGCTGTTGCCTGGCCCTGGACAAGTGACTTCAACTATTTGCATTTCAGTAATTAGGACAGTGATTCATTCTCTGAGACCTAAGAATATAAAGCATTATATCAAAGTGAGGTACAGTTGTTACTTATAGTTGATATACATTTTAAGTGGTTCTTTCTATTTTGTCTGGTTGCAAGAACTGATAAGTGACGTTCCAATTGATTTTCAGCCAAAGAGACAGCTAATGTTAATAACTTTCTGTCAAAGTCTTGAAATGAAATAATAATGAAAGAGTTAAAAAACCATAATTATTGTAAGTTCTTCCAAGGAACAATATGAAGACAAAGTTTGTCTGATTAATTAGTGCATTTTTTAAAAAGAACATCTCTTTTGGCATCCTACTCCAATGTATGACTGCCATTGGGGAGGGCAGGGAACAGCTGTTTTCCATGAGAAATTCTAGCTTGTCTCTGTGGGTGAGTATTTCTATTTGTGATGTACCCTGCTTAGTGCCAGACCACTAATTTTTAGTAATGCAGGCTCTGTCTTTGAGGCACAAAAAGGGTGAAGTGGTGTAATAATTTGGAGGTTGAAAATTCACTGCTTGATGCCTCCTGTAGTAAATTTGACCCTGGAATATTAAGGGGTGTCAAATAAATTGGACAAAGAGGTGTTTGGGGAGTAAAAGTGCCAGACACACTGCCATGAATGAGCAATTAGATGTTCACGAACCAGCTTATCACAAATTACATGCCTACAATATCTATTACTGTAATGACCTTGAGAGTTGACTCATATTCTCCCTTAACCTAATGAGCATGCTGAGTATAATCAATTACGTCTGCAATTAAAATTATAATTTGTCTAACAAACTCTTCTTCGCTTTCAGACATTTTTTAACAAAGCCTGTTACATACTGGTAAAAGATAAATATTAATTTTCTGTTGTGTTCTCATTTTTTCACTTACTCTGTGGCTAATTTATTAAATCATATTACCTCTCCCATTGTTTTTTAAGTTTTCAGAAAAATTTAGTTAAGTTTCAGTCCTGAATGTCACGGGATAATTATAACATTTAACAGCAATTTATCATTTCCCAATAGGGTTTGCAACCTGTCTTTGCCTGCCTATTGAAATCTGTTTGCATGTTCCACTCAACAGCTACTGCAAATATTCTGCCTTTCACTTCTATAGACACATGTCCTGTTTTACTGGAGTGACCAGAAGATATTCTGCTGAACAGAGCTGACATCTGTTTGCCAGCCTGGACCTGCTGAGGTCAAGTCAACACAACGTAAGCAAAACACAGCCCTAACCATTAAGGAACAGGATGTCATTCATTGCAATCTGCTGCTAATTATAGAGTCAACCAGGCAGGCAACTATAGAACAACTTTTTTGCTTATGTATCCAGGTGTTCAACAAACTCCTAGAAAGATTAATATGGAAATTCAACACATTAATCATCAGAAAATGGAAGGAAATGGAAGAGGGGTTTAAAAAATGGGTCCATGCATTTTATGTAAGGAACAAGCAAAAGAAACCCTTCCAGTTCTTAAGAAAGGACAACCTGGGCTCTTCTAATATACGACTCCCAGTCGTAGAAGACTCCAAGTCCCCAGAGTGCTGAATCCCTGCACTGAGCTCAGAGAGTTTTGAGTGAAGCCATGTACCTCTAAACAGTCATTGCTTGGACACTCCTCTCTGTCAGGACCGTTACTGCACATGCTGCCAGTGAACAGCACCCACTGGCATGCAGTCATCACAGGGAGGGGAGCGAGCACTTGGCTGGCTCTGCACCACAAAAGCAGCAGCTTGGCTTCAGGCAAGTGAAGGACAGGTTTTGTAACTGCAAGCATAAGTCTTCAGGGCATCGCACAAAGATGCCCCATCAAGTAAAGCCAACCTAGAATAGTGCTCTGCCCAAGGCAATATGCTCTACTAAATCCTACTGCTAGCCTAGCTGCAGCGAGCTAGCTCAGCGATAGTGTGTTCCCCAGCACAACGGCAACTAAATGCATGCCCAGGTCCGTACAGATGTGCAGACTCATCCACAGGTAGGCTCAGCACTTCCTACAGCAGAACAAGCAACCTGTCTCCCTGCTTCAATCTGCTGCCAGGCAAGCCCAGCAAATGCAAGCAAAACGCAGCCCTAACCACTGATGAACGAGATGCCATTGCTCATCCTGCAATCTGCTGTTAATTATAAAGCCAACCAGGTAGGCAACACCTGAGCCACAGATGCCATCAGGGCATTGCTGTGGCACGGTGCTGTGCTGAGGAATTACACCCAAGAAGTTTTCTCACCCGGGACAGCAGTGTTTTGGCACGCAGCATTTTTCATGCAGAAGGGAATTAGCTGAAAGACTCATTTCCTGCTCCCACGATCTGCTCTTAAAACTCCCAATTAAGTGAAAGTATGTCAAACTGAAGAGCTTTATTTGCTTACTTTCGTTCTCCAACGCGCCTTCTTCCCAGGACCTTCATATACTTAATGCTCTGTATGAAATATTGATGTCTACCTCAGAAATGAGGAATGATGAAGCTGTTATTTATACGAAATGAATTAAGTTTCCCACAGAAATGAGTTTTGTGTCCTCCAGATTTTGGATCTTTTTAATATACTACACCTGGATGGGGCCTGGAGGATGACTAACTGCTGTGGAATACAGCTAAAAGCACAGGAAATGGGGAAAAAAGACCCCTTCAGGTACAGAAATACACAAGTCACTTCTCTCAATACACTACAGATAATGAATAAACTACCCTATATTTTGTATTTATTTTTGTCAACAAAATCTAATCAAAGTTCATTTTTTTTTAGAAACTCAATAGTTACAGTAAATTAGATTACATAGAAAATTAAATCATAAATCTATGTAACTAGGCCCTGCCTCTCTCTCTGTTGCTCCAAAGCACAACTTTGCTCTCTTGAGCACCTCATTTAATTCTAAAAGCCTGAGCTTCCAAACTAGTTATGGATTTGATCATTTGATAACATGAAACAAGTAATTGTGTGGGGGAAAATTTATTATTTAACTAGGCCTTACTGGTAATCAATAGCAATCTATTAACTCATTAATTTGCATATCCCTTGTTTTTATGTGTCCACAAATTCTGTTAGATTTTTTTTAAATTTATGAACTTTCTACCTTCACTATGCAAAAGGAGGTTCTCAAACTGTATATATTAAGTAGAACAAATAATTGAGCAGCAGGAATGCATGTATGCCCTATAGAACTGACTGCAGGACAAGATTTAATACTGAAAACAAGGAAAAGAAACAAAACAACAGCGCCTATTCTCCCCAGGATGCATGCATAATTCTCATTAATGTTAATGAAAGATACTAAATGTACGTGCACTGAGGGGAGTTTATTAGAAGCTAATAAATTCTGATATTTTTTCCTTACTTTTTTTTTTTATTTGATAGTTACTATAACAGTGAACTTCTTCAGGTGAAGTGGAAGATATTTAAAGAAAAAAATAAAAACACTATATCAAATTATGCTTCACAGGTTATTTTCTCAAAATGCTATTTTGCATTCAGAATGACTAGATTTACACATATGACTAATAATGTAGGTTTAAATGATAAACTATATGAAATCAAAGAGTTGCTTACACAAGTAGGGTCAAAAATGTTTGTCTAGAAATGGCAAAGCTCCATTGATTTAGTCCACATATTTTCTCAAGGGAACTAAACCACTTATACCAGAGAATAATCTAGCCCCAGACACCAAGGTTGTTCTATTTACATGGGACTCAGAGAATCGAAGACAGGTTACAGATTCATATTCTGCTAGATCATAATTCTAAATGTAACTCAGGGTGGCCTCACCAAAAGGCCACAATTGAAAGAATGGCTTTTGTTGACTTCAGAGATGACTTATTTGCAGAAAAAAGCATCCATTAAATATGGTTTGAACTGATCCACTCCTCAATCTGGGGAGCCCGACCACACCCTAATAATAACTCCGCTCCAGCTGGCTGGAAGGCCAGGTGAGAAAACATCACAGTATTATTGTCTTTTCTATACCTTCTCAAAGGAGAACTAATAAAGCTCATTCACAGATCCATCCAAAAAAAGAAAAAAAAAAAAAAAGTGCTACCTCTGGGCATTATCTTTACTTCAAATACTAAAAACTAGACTTGAAATCAGACGGAGAAATTTAACATTCATGAAATCAGAGGAATTCAGCATTTCAGATTTTAACATCTTTACATGCAAGATCAAAACAATCATTCACATGAGCACTTTCCATCTGGTCTAGTTTATTTTCTTCCAGCCTCTCACAGAGAGAATTTGGATCAGTGATGCCAGGCAGACCACATGAAATGAAGATTTTCACGGTAGCAATGAAGGAGGTAACTCACAAAAAGTATAAATGAAAGAGAAAAGAAAATGGTTTGATTTTTCAGAGATAATAAGCTAGGAGATTACCAAAGGAGAAACCATTTTTCTCCTTCAAAAGACCTGAGCAATCTCGCAAACACAGGATGTCTTTCCAATCTTCTGCCTTTACCACAGGGTATAGATTTCCCCTGCTCCTGGCTGCAGGGCCTTGCTCTGAGGTGCTACTGGGCAGGATTTATTTAGAGGAGAAATGTGCATGGACACACCACACTTAGCACTGGTCCTTGCATACAGGTACAGGCAGAAACAAATTTGTTCTGACTGCATATGTCATTCCCAGTCCAGAAGCAGAGACAGCCTCTTAGCCCAGGCCCGAGCCCATGCTAACAAATCCAGTCTGTTTGCATCTGTCCACGCAGACATAACCTTAATGGGTTTCATCTATGATGAAAAAACAAACTAGTTTCTCAGGGTTCTCCACTTGGGCATGCTGTCCCTCTCCCTGGGACTGCCATAGCGAAGGATCCCATTCGCACTCTGCACAAAGCAAAGCCCCAGGACATGGGAGAAGGAATGGGAGAGAGAAAAGCTCAGGACAGAAGCAAGACGTGGTGCAGATGTAAAACTCAGGGAACAACAAAATGTCACGGATACAGGTGAGCCTTCCCGGCACAGCCAGAGCAGAGCAGTGCCCCATGACTCTGTGCTGCCTCTAAAGGACAGAGCTATTATCAACCCCAGCCTCTTCATCTGCTCAACAAAACAGGCATAATGACTTGGCCCTTCTTTAAATCACTTTTGCCGCAACAATTTGGTTGGTAAAATTGAATTACCAGTCTGCTGCACCTAGCAAGGGCCTGAGAACTCCTGTGAAGTACTGAGGCATCTCAGACTCAGAAAAAGGCAGTCTGTGATAGAAAAGAAAAAAAGGTATGTGGAGACCTAATGGTAAAAAAGAAAGCTTCAGAATGAATTTTACTCAGCTGGCTAATTACTACAGGTGAATTTTCCTCTCTGAAAGTGAACAGTTTATCTCCAAAGTAGGTAACTGTGTTAAAGTAGGGAATCTAAGCTTCTCTCCTCAAATCTTCTGGCTGTAATCTCAGTTAAGGAGACAGTGTAATTGTTAAAAGATTCATTTGGTTTTCCTCAATTTATGCCAATTGTAGCATCATTCCTAGACATTTGAAATATTAATATACGAAAAGAAATTTTAAACAAAACCAGAAATGCTTTTATTTACAGAATTCACTATTTGGAAGCTGCAATTTATTATTTTTCCCTTCAAAATCAAGGGGCTGCAGAGTTTTTATGTATTGAAAGAAAATCATGAGCAGCAGCAGCTAATTCAGACACAGAATAATTTATTTAAAAAATCTTAATCCTTACTGGCAACTTATCTACTAGTCAAGCAGGGAATTTCTCTCCAGAAAAGGCCTGGCAGTTGTACTGAACTGCATCCATAGATGCCAATTTCTTCTATGTGATCCAAAACTGAGAAGAGGACAAACCTACCAACCTGGTTTTTCCAGGTAACTGCCTACATTTTAGTAAGAATCAGGCTTTGTTTCATGATTATTCCTTTCTCTTTTTGAAGACACATCTCAACATTTGGTACGTATATGTGTGTGCAATCTGCCTGGAGACACGAGCATTCAGATTTCTGCAAGAGGGAAGGGGTTTAGAGTATTTCTGTAGTTCTTCAGGGAGTGCTACTCCTCACTTGCCTAAAAAAGCACCACGGTGCAAGCAGCAGAGCATTGCTCAATAGCTGTCACCGAAAAAGTAAAACAGAAAACAGCAGTGTGGAGTCATAGACCTCTGAAAAACACCACTAGTGGAGATACTGCCTTGTGGAGTTGCCACACAGAATCATAGAATAGTCTGGGTTGGAAGGGACCTCTAAAGGTCATCTAGTTCAATCCCCCTGCCATGGGCAGGGACATCTTCAACTAGATCAGGTTGCTCAGAGCCCCGTCCAACCTGACCTGGAATGTTTCCAGGGATGGGGCATCCACCACCTCTCTGGGCAACCTGGGCCAGTGTTTCACCACCCTCAGCATAAAAAATTTCTTCCTTCTATCTAGTCTAAATCTACCCCCCTTTAGTTTAAAGCCATTCCCCTTTGTCCTGTTGCAACAGGCCTTGCTAAAAAGTTTGTCCCCATCTTTCTTATAAGCCCCCTTTAAGTACTGATAGGCTGCAATAAGGTCTCCCCAAAG